>NC_056730.1:915107361-915242361 GCF_019279795.1 Protopterus annectens
AAGAATTGGGCTCTCTTTAATTATAATAATGAAGTTAGGGACAGGTTGAAAGAAGGACCTTGTGTAGTGTACAGGAGCAATATGTCTTTCAAAAAATATTTACAAAAAGGTAATGTTCCCTTTACTATGAGACCCAAAGAAGAGAAAGTAACTGGTATGTATAAATGTAGCCATTGTCACCAATATCCATATATTTTGTAAAAAAAAAACAATATAAAAATTAAAGGGAACACTATTACTTAAAGTGGCAGTTTTTCTTGTGACTGGAAATGTGTTGTTTATTTGGCCCAATGTAAATTATGCCCAGTATTTTATGTGGGAAAAGCTAGTAGGAAACTAAGGCAACAAATTTATGAACATCTTTGTGTGAAATTCATAAAAAGAAAAATACTAATGCCCTATATAAGCATCACAAATGAAGAGAAACAGTTTCAAGTTTTTTTTGTATTAGAACAGAAAGTCAATGATCCTGGTGGATCAATTATGGCAGAATATATTGAAAGTTGTGAACTGAAGTGGCAATTAAGGTTGGATGTTACAAATTTTAAGATGCTAAATGAAATGTGCTCTGTTAATAGTATTTTAAAATTAAAACATTATCAAGTGTAATTTTTATTTTTAAAACGTAACTGTGGGCATTTTATTGTGTTTTCTTAATTATCATATGTTGTTAATAATGTGATTTTTAGTATTTGAAGCACATCATTGGATCAATATGGTCATGTGATTTTTCAGGGCCGGCTTTTTAAATGCAAATGTTCAGTTTATTGTTTATGTTCTGATGAAGTTTCCAATGTGGAATGAAACTGCTTAACATTTTATTAAAAATAATATATGCTTGAGTGGTTCTGCAGGCTTCTCTTTTAAGTTTGTTGTTTTGTGCACCATAGCAAGCTTTTTGTTGTCTGGAGTTTATTCTATTCCTGTTTTTGGGTTACTAGTATTACGTACTAGGCTAGCTGCTCTCGCAGAGCATTTTAAACATTGCCAATTTTTTTTCAAAGGTGCATGAACTTTATTAAATCTGATTACAGCATATTTACAGTCATTTCAGCTATTCATATGGCAATGCTATGAATATATCTGCATTAATATAATTATACAGATATAATCACAACTGCGAAGTAAGCACTAATTATTCAGCCCTCTTCTAAAAATAGCATGAAAAAACAGAGACCAGTGCTATTTATTTGTAATTTCTTCACCTTCTAACTAATTCACAAGGCATACGATGGTCTTGTTTTAACGCTGTTGCACAGGAATATATAAATTATGTATTCTTATGGGTTCTCTCCGATGCTGAACAATGTTATAGATGCTCTATAGCTGTTAACAATGTTGCCTTATATGCGAGCTGTGAAATCTTTGCAGGTTATATGCTATTTGAAGCTTTTAATAAACAGCTATGGGCCAGCATAACCGGAACAGCTGGAAGATATGAATTGCTCAAGTAAGAACCAATGAGTCAGCCCGACCCTGGCAAAACAGTGGAACACAAACAATGGAATGCAAAGCTCAGGGGATTGTGTGATGTCAATGAATACCAGTAAGACTGTCTGCAGTAAGAAAGGCAGCAGCTCCAGGTTTAGGATTATTTATTGTGTTTTCTGCTATAAACTGCAGCACTCAGCTATCACATTTCTACTAGAAGTCATCCAGATTCAGCACTGGATTCATGTAAAGTATAAAAATTCTTTCATAATGAGACATCGTACACCAAATGCACAGTCAGTGTTGGGGAATATTGTGCTACAACTTCAAGTCCCAAGAAAAAAAGCCAATAACAGAATATCGATGTGAAAAAAATACTGTTCCAGGGAAATGTCTCTATGTAAAGTGAGCAGTGTATGTAAAGTGAACAGTTTTTAAACTGAATGCAAATGAAGAAGGCAAAGTGTGATATAAATAAAAATGGATAAAAATGAGTACAGTCCTGAAGCTTTGACTGACTAGGCATTCTGAAAGGATTTGAAATGTGGCTTTTTTTTTCAGATACAGCTTTCAGGTATTCAGCAGTAAATAACACTTGCTCATTCTGTTAGATTTTGCTTTACACTGTTACTGAAGCAATAAGTAAATCATAGACTGGCACCTACTTAAAGTCAGAAAATAAGAAACATTTGCTTTGTGAGGCCTTAGCTGTTCATCTACTATGTAGACTGTAAAACTGGATAGTAAACATTGTGCTCATATAATATTCTTTTCTTGAGGTATGCCCCAGAACCAAGATTTCAGAAGTGCCTATGCCATGCCTGTATGCAGCAGAATCCAGTGTGATAGATCTGAGTTACTTGAAGCAACCGCATCTGGGAGGCAGGAATGAGATGTTATGTCAGCACCAGAAGTCAAACAGGAACACTATACAGCACAAAATACATGCACTTGTGGTGAGTCAGAATGAGGTAATGAATTAGCTTCTGTAAGAATGGCCTTGCAATGGAATAGAAGGCAGCCATATACTATAAAAAGATTGTGTGGGTCACCATGTAGTTCAGCTAATGACGAAATTTAAAAACAATAACACAGTTACTTACCAGCCCAGGTCCTTGTTCATGCCTTTTGTGATAGTTCATCAAACCTTACTGTATAATATTACATGGACAACAGTAAAGAGAAAGATATAGTCTGTTGGGCACATTGTTTTCCTTTACTGTCTCTGTAGATTAAAAAATTCATATTTTATGTGGACCTGGACCTTTTGCATCTTCAAATGTATAACATTACTTTGCAGGTATGAGTTAAAAATAGTCTAAAGATTAATTTGAAAATGAGTGTCTCTTATTTAATATGCATCCTTCCCTGATTCAGTACCATTGCACTGTGCTTTTATAGACAGCTGAACTGGAAGTGCTTGTTTGCATCATTTATCATAAAGAAATACTGGCGATATGAAGAAATGGTATCAGCTTGAAATGTCAGAGCACGGAATGCTGAGTCCCAGAACCTGGACACTGAATGACTGAAAATCCAGACTTACTAGGGTTGCTTCCTTTTTATCCTTTCATTTCCTGACAGATGAGTCACACGCCATGTGGAATGAAAACACACCCTTTGCCTCAGGTTGGACACACCCCTTTTAGGAAGCCACACACAGAAGTACCAGTTTTTAAATGTCATACACATTGACAACATGGGCAGACTTAGATGATATGAAGCCACGGACAAAGTGTTCAATGGTAATTCCTACCTCTGCTCTCTATTGTCACTCTCGCAAACTCCCCTGTGTTCTGTTTTCCTCCCACGCTTGCCTCCTCATACCACCCAGAATATTTTTGTTGTGTTTTACTAAACACTGTCTTACTCACAGATTTTTCTTACATCCTTTCTACACATCCTAAATAGCTAAGAGTATACTGTAACACATATCTAAGAAAGAATGTATTTGAATTGGGGGTCAGAAGACCAAAAGACCATTAAAAAGTATTGGGTTCTTAGATGCTCTGAAGTGAATTTTAGAGCTTTTTCCCCACAAACTTTGGTTCAATGATGCCTTGAACAAAAATTCTGAGTTAGGAAAGTAACTGTTTCTTTTCTTTTTTTTTTTTTTGCTTTCAAGGAAGAAACAAGTTATATCCAAAATGTCATGCTCAAGAATGATAGCACACATGTAAGCAATAACCTGAGTCGTGGTTGCCCACAAACTGAAAAGAAAATGCTCCCCCCTTTAAAAACATAGTTACTCTCTGTCTAATTCCTAACCCTCTGGTGTTAGATTGGGATGAAAGTGAGAAGACAAGCAGTCACATTTCAAGTTGCTACATAATCCATCTACACAGCATGCTGCCTCGGCCATAACCACAAAACGTAGACACCTTCAGTGTACTCCTTTGAAGTCAAACTCGGTTGAAAGTTAAAGAACAAACAGAGCAGAACAATATATTCCAACCTATTGCTGTCAGCTGTACATATACAGCATGCCTCCTTTCTTACACCAATTTGATGGCCACCTGTACATACATCTGATTTCAATTGTGAAGAAAGTGGAATAAAGCACACTCACAGTAACTCATTCAAATTTGTTGCTCTTACACAGTACAGTGGCCCTAGATAAGCTATAGTGACCCTTTGTACATACCTCTAAGGTGGGATTTTGAGGAAAGTTAGAGAAACAAAGACCACTCTGTCCCCATGCAACATACAAGCTGGAGTGTCTTTGTGTGCACACCTATGAAGTTTGACTTTGATAGAACATTGAATAAATAATGACCACAGTATCCCTGGTCTGAATGCAAACTAAAGTGATATTTGAGCGGGGTCAGTTTTAGATTAGGTGGGGCCCACAGCAAATGACCCTACTAAGCCACTAATACAGAAAGGAAAGATGGTCCCCAAAAGCTCTGAGTGTTCTGGGATGCAGTCTATGTCGTATTTTCTTCACTACCCAGGAGGTCTCTCTGTGCATCCACCATATTATTTTTCACACACACACACACACACACACACACACACACACACACACACACACACACACACACACACACACACACACACACACACATACAGCTCCAAGAAACCAGTGTTATCACAAGATAAACACATAGAGAACATCAATCCACCTACAGAGGAGGAATCCAGAGCACCTGAATAAACCCCATAAAAAGACTTTAAAGAAGATGCAGACTCTGCACAGATGGAGTTTCAGCCAAAGACTCAGAATGGGAAATAAACACTAAAAGATGGTGATCCTAGTCACTGTGCCGCTGTACCAACAATGAGTTTAGTGCCCATATATCCAGCCTAGACCAGCAAAGATATTTACTTACTGTGTGCAAGGCTGATGTTTAACTGTGATAAAACTGAAATAAATGATAGCCATCTATAAATATTAATATTAATATATATATATATATATATATATATATATATATATATATATATATACACACATACATATATATATATATATATATATGTGCAAACGTTAACCCCCTCACACATATACACATCTAAAAGCAATGACTGTTTTTACACTGTATATTAATCCAGATAAAAAATCCCAAATGAAACAGGAAACATGTTAGCAAACATGTTTCAGCATAACTCTCGAATATCCATGATTTTGGCTTAAATTTTAGTGTTATCCATCTTCATCTCTTGTAAAACTGATGACTATTGCAGAAAACGTTGTGAATTACACTTAATATATAAAGCCAATAATCAGAGTTAACCAATATGTTTTACTTTAGAAAATGTATATTAATTCACATCAGTTTACATCCTCTTATTCTGTCAGCATCAAAAGTTAATAGTACTAATATTTTAAAAGTGTCCCTGATTTATTCCAGATTTGTCCCTGATTCTGATGAGATCTGTCCCTGACACATTGAGAGCTATGTAATTCAGAAATTTGTTAGCTGTCAGAATGATTCAAAATGCCCTTCAAATACTAATCATAACTGGATTTCCTGACAGAGAACCTGATTTCCTGACTGTCAGGAAAAACTTCCTAACAGGTGGCAACTCTATGACTTACATATACTATATTTGAGAAGGCTATTTCCATAATATTTCCTTTTCACCTTTGTATGGTGATCTTGGAGATGGTATGGGGGGTGGGGCTGACTCCAACATTGTGGTTGCAGGGGAGAGTGTTTATTTAAGGAATAATCATGTTCGATATTTGCTCTTCCCCTTTATTTTCATTATTTTTTTGGGATATCAGGACTAGGGAGGCAAGGAGTATTTCCCACTTCCTGTAACCAGCCCTTCTCCTGAACAGCATACCACTATTTCTCTGTAAACACTCTCCTGTAACCACCCCTTCTCCTGAACAGCATACCACTATTTCTCTGTAAACACTCTCCTGTAACCAGCCCTTCTCCTGAACAGCATACCACTATTTCTCTGTAAACACTCTCCTGTAACCAGCCCTTCTCCTGAACAGCATACCACTATTTCTCTGTAAACACTCTCCTGTAACCAGCCCTTCTCCTGAACAGCATACCACTATTTCTCTGTAAACACTCTCCTGTAACCACCCCTTCTCCTGAACAGCATACCACTATTTCTCTGTAAACACTCTCCTGTAACCACCCCTTCTCCTGAACAGCATACCACTATTTCTCTGTAAACACTCTCCTGTAACCACCCCTTCTCCTGAACAGCATACCACTATTTCTCTGTAAACACTCTCCTGTAACCACCCCTTCTCCTGAACAGCATACCACTATTTCTCTGTAAACACTCTCCTGTAACCAGCCCTTCTCCTGAACAGCATACCACTATTTCTCTGTAAACACTCAGCATGTTTGTGATATGCAGCAACAGATGATGAGTTAGTTCAGTAGTGGTACAGTCTTAAATCTGCTGGTTTGCAGACTTAGGTTTTGTAGTTCATTTCCCAACTGGGGTGCTCTCTGTAGAATGTATACAAGATTTTTGTTTTGTCCATCAGGGTTTTCAACTGGGTTTCTGATGTCTTCTTGCATTCCAAACAAAAGGTGGTAGTTCTTTGTCCCATGTTGGCCACAAAAAATTCCCAGTGTTTTGGATGATCTCCCTGTCAGCAACAAATCAATAAATTTGGATAACATTACCGAACGTTCAATAAAATGGAGTACTGACACTTATATACAGGCTATTCCTAAAAAATCTTATATTTTATATAAAAAACTAATGAAATACCTCCTTTGATCAGTCGTTAAACAAACTTACATGATGCAGCATTCTTGATCTGTTTCTTACCAATATGGATGCCTTTTGCACAACTCCTTTGGTATATCTTTCCCCAGCAAAGTCAGACCACATACCTGTGACCCTCTCCCTTAAACTCTTAGAATTCCTTATACCTTATCCCCAGTGAATTTAAAGCCTATAAAAGTGCCAATCTCAACCTACTCTATGATGAAATATCAAAATTCACTTTTTAACAGCACCTTACCTGACTATGACACATAAACAAGCTTGACATAGGAAATATATATCCATTTATAAAAATGCATAAAGGTATCAGTATATACCAGAACCAACTGCTGTGGAAAATCTAAAAAGAAACAACCCTGATAGTCTTCTACTATACATAAAGTCTACAGCAATAGAAAGAAATACCTTAAAATATACAGCAGATCCAAAACCCATCTTCTCAGGGAAAATATCAAAATCATTACAAAAAAATGAAAACTGCTATCTGGTCCACTAAAAAAAAAAACTGATAAATGTAGACTAGTCTTTGAAGTAAAGGATAATTATACATATTTCCTTAGCTATGTTAGGGAATTGAGAAACAATACAATACCTGCGCATTGCTCTAAACTTACTAAAAACAATGACTTCTATTTTGACTCAGTAGGCACTGTCAACATACTTATAAACAAATTCATGCCAACTGCACTATGGATAGTTCTATCCAAAGCCCTGAAATACCTGAATCCCTTACTTCTCCAAGTATCTGCAATGATCATTTGCTGAAAGTGCTAATCAAGACAAAAAAATGCTTCCTCCATGGGACCTGACAATACACGTGGTTGCCTAAATAATTAATAGTGTTTAACATGCCCTTGTAGACATATCGCTTAAACTAGTTAATCTAATTTTAGCCACTGGTTTTGTCCCAGATGAGTGGTGGACTACACTCATGAAGCTCCTCTATATGTCTGACTTTACTACTAACCCAGTTAATTATAGACCTATCAGTCTTACAAACCCCATCTGCAAAGACAAAGGATGTATTATAACTGACCCCATTAAGCCTGATATCAACAATCATATTCAAAATGACCACTAGCAGTTTGGTTTTGTAAAGGGTATATTCTTCCTAATGAATCTGGTTAACGTCTTTGAAAGGGTAATGGAGTCCGCAGACACTGGCCACCCAGTACAAATAGCATATCATGACCCAGTGAAAGCCTTAAACTCTATTTCCCATGTTGGAATAATATAGAAACTAAATGGATTAAAAACTGACTATGTGATAATTTGGACAGCAAACTGGCTGAAAGAAAGAACCCTCACAGTGCAAGCTGCAGGAGTCTCATCAGAATTTATGAAATGACGGATGGTGTCCCTCAGTGCTGGGAGCAGAATCTCTCCTTTTTGGCCTTTACTTCTCAGATTTCCAAGCAAAGAACCAAGAGCTATAGCTAATAAAGTTTGCAGATGACTGTAAACTGGGTGCTGTTGCTAAGTCAACCTCTAACACCAAAACCCTGCAACATTAACTCTCCCATGGTAAAGTCATGGCACACTATGTAAACATATGCTCAAATTAAATGCTAAAAAGGTGTGTCACTGTCAGTTTTGACAGACAAACCCTCATCTCATCATACCATACAGACAGCATACTGGTTCAAAATGAAAATGTAGACACACACCTAGGGACTTGGCTTGATAACTGCATCCTTCAATCATCATATGACAATGTCGTCATGAAATTAATTGATTTAGCATAGCTAATTGCAGAAGGAACCTTTGCAATGTGTAAAAAGGTAATCCCTCCTTTATACTCAGTTTGATCATACCAGTTATTGAGTACAATGCACTCATTAGGATGTATCTCACTTCTTCTTCTTCTTTTGGCTTTTAGGGGTCGCCACAGCGGATCACCTGTCTGCTCATGATTGGCAGTGGAGTTTTACAGTGTCGAGTTGCTAGTCTGGTGCCCAACCTTCCACAGAAGGCACACGCACACACACACACAAACACATGCACTCACACCTAGGGCCAATTTAGAGTGTCCAGTCCACCTACAGCATGTCTTTGGGAAGTGGGAGGAAACTGGAGCACCCGGAGGAAACCCACGCAACCACAGGGAGGACATGCAGACTCCGCACAGAAGGCACCCCAGCCAAGGATCGAACCAGGGAACCTCTTGCTGTGAGGCAACAATGCTAACCAATGCACCTAAACATATCAAATCATTAGAAAGACTGCAAAGATTCCAAACAAAAAAGATTATAGGCTTAAAATCCCTACTCTAAAGTTATTTTGAGAAGCTTAAAGTTCTACCTCTTTATTCAGTGTTTTGCAGGCTTTTGAGAGGGGATCTTGGTCTTGCTTGCCACACCGTCAGAGACCCCATTGTCTTAGACCTCCTATACATCTGCAATTCCAATGCATACACTAGTACTGGGACGAAGGAACTAAGCCTTCACCAAAAGTTAATTAAAACAGAGTGGAAGGGACAAGTTTATAACTCAGGAACTCCCTAACCTCTGGAACAAAACTCCTCTCTTTCATGTTAGCTTATTATAAACTAGTGAGACCTTTTCAGAAATGCAAGATCCAAATTTGTGGGTGCCAAAATACCAAACATTTAAAGTCAATTCCATCCTGTGACAACACATTTCAAAATGAATGCTATGACAGGCTTTTTACTCACACATTTTTTAAATTGGTTTATTTATTTGGCTTTTATTTGTCAGTTTTGTCTGACTGGGTTTAGTAAAAAAAAACTTTTCAGTGGAGACTTGGGGAGAAAAGATCCAACATATTACAAAAGTTTTTAAACAGACATTCAGTAATATACACAAACAGTCATTAAATAATACACAATAACAGTCATGTATATATTTGTTAATTAGAATATATATGAAAGCAGAGAGAGATATTACAGTATAAAGGATAATTATGCATTACTAGATGCTGAACATTAATCTTTAGAAGATATGTATTAGTGGGTTTGACTGCTAGATAGTAGATTGGGTGATTAGTGGATAAAAATTAAAAAAAAAATGGAAGTGAGGGAATGAATTAGGCAGGGCAAAAAATATTAATATTGTAGTTAAGAGGTGGATTATAAAGCAAGTTCAGAGATAATTGTATATATGGCTATCATAATGTTTATACTAGAAGTACAGAGGTTGGTAGTGGAGCAGAGCCACAAAATAAAAAACAAAGTTTTGGCAAGTACAGGAGCTCAAGTCATTCTATTAAGTACTTTCTTTCCAACAAATAATTCACTGAAATTCCTCAGAATAAATAAATGCAAACAAGTGGGTCTATATTAAAAGACCGAAGTGGTGCTTCATCGAACACCTCTTGGTCGACACACAAAGAGCGAATGCACTAAAGCGTGACTGCTCAAAACAGCAATTTCTTTCCTTGAGAAAGAAATCACTTGGCCATCCCTGTGTGTTTGCCCCTTTCCTCACTGTAGTGCAATCTCTGAGTTGGTATATTTAGTGAGGGGGTGTGTGAGGGGCACAACACCCCATATTGGAGTGTGTGCTGGGTTAAAGCCCCCCACATTGCTATGTTTTAAAGTATGTGTGTATGTGTGCGTGTGTGTGTGTGTGTGTATGTGTGTGTGTGTGTGTGTGTGTGTGTTTGTGCTAGCAATTTCTTTCCCATGAAAAGAAATCGCTGTTTTGAGCATTTGTGCTTTATTGCATTCACTCTTTATGTGTTAACCAAGAGGTGTTCGATGAAACACCTTTTCGGTCTTTTAATATAGACCCAAACAAGTAACCCCACTAAAAATCTTCATAAGCAGATTGTATGTCCACCTATATACATACAAACATATACACACACACACACATTTTTTCATTATTAAAATAATACTTTTGCAATCCATGGGAATGCAGTAACAGTCTTCAGCATTTTTAGTATTTCTTCTGTTCTCCATTTGGTTGAAATGTTTGTGGTGTTTTTAAGTCTTCAGGATTACTTCATGTACCCAGGTGAACCACTGCATTACTGGAAAAGACTGAATAAATCAGGCCCAATGAGCCTGTACAGAGAGTATTTCTGGAGTAAATGGCCATCAGTCCTATTACTTTTATTTGTCCACTGCTCACTGCCATCAAAACTGACCTTAAAAGGCCATGTGAGGCTTCTTGGTTTCTAAAATGGATGCCTGTCTCTTATAAGGAACTGAATTTCACTAGCGCCCTTGCTACAGTCACAAAATGAAGTACTGTATGTAACTGTCAGTCCTCTGCTCATAGGGCAGCTTTACTAATATCTGCATAACTTATATCATGAACAGCAGATTTTACGTTTAGTCAAGATCATGAAATCAGGAAAGTATCAGGAAGAAGTGATTATAGATTGTTGTGAATAGGTGATGTGTTCATGAATGCAGCGGAGTACTTGTAATGAACACTGAAAACAGTCCTGGAAATTTATTTTCAGGGGCCTTCTGACAATGAAGTAGGCAGCTTCTAATCAACTCATGCTTTCTACTGTGAAACATAAGTACTTATAAGAGCTCATTCTGAAAACTGCAATCTCAGATCAAACAACATTTTCTGATTGGAGCTTGTCTTATTCTTATCGCTGCACAAGGCAGTGGGTGAGCCACATGGCTTAAGACCACGTGGCTTAAGACAGTGCTAATAAGGTACCTGCTGCATTTGGAGACAGACGTTAAATTAAGGTGCACTTCAGATGTTCTTAGCTACACTGCATGCCATTTTATAAGGTAAGTAATCAAAGCCTTTTTCAGTTGTGTCCCTCTTTCTATAACACAGGCACACACATTATATCTTATGTAGTTTGTTAGGGTTATGCAGTTAATATCAAGTAGAGAATAATAAAAGGAAGCAGTACACATGATGGCTTTATTTCCCTCTGGGTTTACAGAGGCCAAATTAATGTCCAAGCACCCCCCCCCCCACCGCCATATGCAATGCAACAAGTTCTAGTGTTATAAAGCAGTTGTAACCCTAGTGAATCAGAATTTTAAGTTACAATTCTCAATGCACTGTCCTAAAACAGATTTTTACAATGATATGGCACTTAAGTATGTCATCAACATATCTAGCTGTTACTCACAGAAGTTATTCAGGCTTGTACAGTCATTCCAGTCGATTAATGTCTTGTCATATCAATCTACATCTTACTGTGAATACAAACAGCAATAAAACAGACAGTGCATATCAAAGAAATTACTGAAAGTAGTCATATTCTTATAGGGCTCTCCTAAACTGTATGATTCAGAAAGTGGGAATGGAGAATTGTATTATAATTTCCATGCAAACTGAACTTCAGATACAGACACATGTAGACTAAAGCTAGGATTCATAGACAAACACTACTTACTTTTGCAGTGCTAATTGGCAAGGTGTTGACTGCATGAGGCAGCTTGCTGCTAAAAAAATGTGTATTGACATTGCCCCAGATTTGTCCACACCCTGGACCTGGCCTTTCCATGCACTATTTTCCTAATTAGGAGCTCAGTCATAGGTCACAATGACTTTACTGTTATTATTTTTTAAGCTTAGTAGTTTATAAGGCCTTGTCTGTCACAACTTCTAATAAAATAATAAAATAAAGCATACAAAGAGAGAAGTCATTGGAGGCTTACTGAACCTGCCTGCACTAATCTTATAGGCTAGAATGATTTGCATGGGACTGTCGCTATCTTATCTAATGCTGGCTGAATCAAAAGTCTGTTTTTAAACAAAATCAGTGTTTTATATAACACCAGATCATATACAAGAAAGTTTGTATCACACATTCACAAGAGATTCTAGCCTCCACCCTTTAAGGAACACAAACAAACCACATTGATACAAAGAACTTCTGGTTTAAAAATAAATGCTTAATTTACACATGATCTGTGCAGATTGCTCATATTAACGTTCAAATTATCGTATTTACTTAGTTACTTATCATTTTTGTTATTTACAGCTTAATTCTGACAGGACATAACTGATCTTTAGAAAAGGCTGGCAGAGAAGAGCTTCGACAATTGGCAATTAAAATAACATGAGGTAAATAAGAGCGCCAAACAATTTGGTAAAAGGATATAAGTGATGTACAGCCAAAAATAATTAAACAAACAAAAACAGTACGCAGGATATAGTATAAACAATGAGATAAAGTAAACAGTAATAAGCAAACAGACAATATGGCTTACATAGTGAATACAATTGCAGGTTTATGAACAAAAATATATCTGTCTTTCCTATTCTCTCTAGCTCGTTTACCCCCAGGCATGTTTATAACGTTTAAAAATTTGAGATCACCTCTCCAATCCCAGCATCTGTAGCATATTTATATATACATGAGGAGACATGCATCTGTTCTTTAACATTTATTAACAATAGTAATAGCATGATGTTAGGATAAATATCTATACGATTGATTCTGATTTCGTGTCATTAGTTCTACAGAAAAAAAGAGTTGGTTTAATTTTGAAATTCTGTGTGATAATAGGGTGTTACTGTTACATTTGAATGAGAAACCTGACTTCTCTGGCAAGAAATCTATATGTCTGCCCTCTCTTTCCCCACTTAAGGCCCACTATTGAGCCTTGTGTCTATGACCATCTTCTCTCTTCTACCCTTGGATTCATTATGTATCCGTTGTGTAGTTTGTCAGACTCTACCAGAAGTAGGAGTATCTTAGTGAGTATACATTGCACAATAGCGTTTTGCTCCCCAGGATTTTTCTTGGTGATGGAATGTTATTGAATTGCCAAGGTGAGGTCATGGTTCTGAAGGTATTGCTTTAACTCTGCTTTTGGCTCTTTACCAAACATTGTGAAACAGAAAGGTAATGCCAGAGTAGCTCAGGGTTTTCTTTACACTCTGCATATTAAACAGGTCACTAAAATCATATATTTTTTATTTTGTTTTCATCTTGTAATATAGTTGATTCTACCTGTCAATGTATTTGCCTGATACTCTGGTTGACTGCATTAATGCTTTTAATGTTAGCATAGGTCCCTTTTGAAATTTCACAACTCAGACTGCCAAGTTTTAAAAGGCTGAAAAAAGACCTGATATACAAGGGAAGAGCGAATACTGGACAAGCATTCCCACACCCCTAAAACATACGTATACTAACTCCCAGTTCACCAGACCTCAGAAAAATGGGAATAGTCTGAGAAAAAGCAATCAATCAGTAATCCTAGTCCAGACATTTTAAACAATTACCTTTTTTAAACAATGTCTAATTATAAGCGCTTAAATAAACATACCTTGAATCTAACCACACAGATAAACTGACCATTCTATCGTGCTCTAAACAGCTGAGAGAAAAGGCAATGGTGTTCCTGTAGCAGTTATAGAGTAGGATAGAGTAAAGAAACTGGTTATGGGTCACAAGTATGTACTCAGCATTATGTTCTTGATTTTCCATTACTGGACACTTTGATAATGTATCATCAATAATGCATAAAAAATGCATGCGATTACACATTGTAAGGTGGAGAACAAAGCCTGTCAAACAGTAATTGGGTGGACAAGTATTTATAAACACAATACTATTGAATTTTTAAGACACATGAAATCAAACCATGCCTTTAACCAAAGGTTCAAAACATACTTAAATACAGGGAGATTTTACTAGAATTATTATCTCCAAAACTTATAATGTAAAAGACAATTCCTTGCCTTGAGAACAGCACGCTGCAGATAAACATGGGAGAAGATAGAGAGAGTACATCACATTAGCTGTTTCACTTAATTTGGTATTAAAAGTGACTTCACATACATCATTTTCCAAAGTTCAAGATAGATTCACATGCAAGTTCTCATAATGTGCCTTGTAGACAAGTTCCTCAAATATCTGAATCTATTAAACATCAGCTACAGTTTCCTTCCTTCCATGTAAATCTTTTCCCTTACCACCTTATCCTACATTGCTGTTGCTACCTACAAAGACAAAATCATATTCTCTTTTCACCCCTTTTAACAGATATTTCATTTTCTATTTGGAAGTTGTTTTCAAATATTCACCTTGCATCTCTTTGTCTTACTTTCATGCATCAGCCTTGCTTCCATTCTTTTCTCTCTCTCTCTCTCTCTCTCTCTCTCTCACTAGCATCTTTGTTATCGTGGATTGTTTTATCTCTTTTTTCACACCATATGCATTCCACAATATTTCTGTTGCCCCTTCTTACTTATGTCTTTTAAACTGTCTTTTCCCTTTTTTTCTCCCTCCCGAGATTATTATGCCCACTTCTATCCATGAGCTTATGACAGCAGACTTCCCTTCCTATCCCCTCCAAGTGCTTTCCCTTAACCTTGTCGCCACCACTGATTCGTCTCATTTCTTCTTCGACTTTGGCCAGATATCCATGTCTTTATTCTGCGCTTAACTTTAGCCTCCCATCGTTTATCGATTTTTTGTACATTATTGTTTTCTTACACTCCTCAGCATCTCAACAACTCCAGCTTCATCTCTGATCTATTTCCTTTTCTCTCCTCCTACACTATCCTAGGGTCTAATTCTTATTTACCCCATTCCTGCATGAATTTCTTACCAATCCTGCCTAACTTATGTGGCAAGCTCAGTTCTGTTGCAGGGCTTCTCATCTACTTAAATATGAAAATGTATCCAAGGTAGATCTCCCTTAAATATTGTCTCACATAAGCACTGAGTGTGGGCAAAAATTATTTTTTTCTAACCAAATCATACAGTCATTGTTTTTCTTTTCTTACGGTCTCATTCTCATGTTAAGAAGTACTATTTTTTTAGACATTATTTTTTCATGTATTTAGGCATCCCATAGTTCTGGTCATATCCTAATATTTACCCGCAATGTCGTTCCTCTTCATCTATTAAGTTCTTCCTATTTTGTATTAAAATCACCAATCCCTGCTGTCTCATGATCTCACACAGAAAAAAAAAGCCAGTACTATTGTACAGCTGATATTCAATCAGTTGTACTGGCTTTTTCTCTGTTCGACAAAGTCATCTGTCAAACAAGTAAAAATAACTAATATATTATAATTGGATCCCCTTCAGAAGCTTGAGACTTCAAAACTTTGAACTTCAAAAGGCCAAGACTATAAGACTGAGGTTTTGAATCTTTGAACATCTTGAATGGAGATCACCATTCAGCACAGAATGGAATATTTATAATTTTCCTCAATATAGTGCAATCTCTAGTTAGTATATTTATTTAACAAGGGGTGTGGGGGCACAAATGTTTTTTTGTTTTTTTTAATTACATTACGTTTTCGAAGTTTCAAAACTTTGATCTTATGGTTTCGGAGATTTGAAGTTTGTTTGAAACTTAGAGCTTCTGAAGTAGATCCAGTATGATTTCATTATGCATGATCGCATGTACTTATGTTGGACATAAAATAGTGGCATTAAGTCTGAAAGTACATAATACTGAACATCCTAAATACTGAACCTACAAAACATCAAGAAAGGAAAATTATCGCCTTTCTCAATCTTCACACTAACCCCCCTCCAATAACATCTTCCTCAAATTGATTTGAACAATGGCAGAGTTACGAGAAGGTTGTTTATTTAGGTTAAGTGTAGGGTTATGGTTGGGGGCATGGTTAGAGTTAGCATTCATTACTAAGATGGGAGGGAGCCTTTTCTTCTACATGAGACATATTGTGGCCTAGTATTAGCTGCTGAGGATGGTGGGCCGACAAATGCACTTTGTATTTAAGGACAAGACATAGCAGGCGGGCAAGCAGATCTCATCAAGGAATAGGTGCCTTTTTGGGAAATATAAGAGTCACAGAAAATGGTAGATACCAGATTACCATTTTCATTAGCCCAGGGTCAAGAAAAGATGGGGACAAGAAGTCTCCAAGGAAGTAACATCTGAAGTGAGGACCCATGCTAGAAGCGATCTCTGTAAGATATTCCTGAAGCCTGTACAGTAAAGGGAACTGTTAACTGGAACTTACCTACACTTGTGTATATGTTAGAAACTAAGTGACTGCAAATAATATTTGTTTTAAAAACCTTTGATAATATCTACAGATGTGAACTGTACTTGCTAATGCAGTTGCAAAGAGCTGGACTTCATTTTGTCATTTGCCTGTTAGCTACAGCAAGTCATAACATTTCTGTTGCCTGATGTAAACAAACATAACTTCTGAGAATGTGGTTTCAGAGACTTGATTATTAACCTAAATTAAAATTTATTTTCTGCCTTTTTTATCTATATATAAGTATATATAATATTATTGGGACTACTGGTTTATAGGGAATGCAGTCTTCATAAGGTTTTACCATTTTATACTGCCTGGTTGTATCTTGGCTCCATGATCTTACTTTCCTAGATTGCAGCAGATTAATGATCTTTGTACTGAGCAAACAATGATAAAACTCAAGGAATCAATGTTTATTTAAGCAAGAATAATTAAAAAAGGCAAATCAGAGCATTTTTAATGGAGAGTCTTTTGCATGTAAACAATTATAATCTTCTTCAGTAAACTTCTTACTTGACAAAATGCTTCCTTTTTGTTTCAAGCATTTTTTCCTTCTGCCATTTGACAAGAAACCACAAAATGTGAATTAGATATTTTGAAACAAGATGTCAAAATGATACCATATCTTGCTTTCAATGACCTTCGATTTGGTTTATCATTCACTTTGAACCATCTGAAAACTAATGTCCACTAATGGATTCTTTGGATTACTGGTTGTATGCATATTAATGTCCACCGATGTATGTTACTCATAAACTGCATATGAAAACTCAAAGCACTATATTTCTAAATCTTTTTCTGCAAAGATGTCAGGAATTTAATATTTGTAAAGAAAGTCATACAAAATAATGAATATGCTACTTTAAGTGTACAAAACTGCAATCCAAATATGATAAATGGACTTCAGTGTGAAGCTAGTGTTCTGTGCAGGAGACAGTCTCCTCTGTATCCTACATGTGAGAGGCTTCACCCGCACACACTGAGAGGCTGCACTCACACACACGCAGAGGCTGCACTCACACACACACAGTGAGAGGCTGCACCAGCACACACTGAGAGGCTGCACCCACACACACATTGAGAGGCTGCACCCGCACACACTGAGAGGCTGCATCCACACACACAGAGAGGCTGCAATCACATACACTGAGAGGCTGCAATCACACACACTGATTGGCTGCATCATACACAGAGAGGCTACAGTCACATACACAGAGAGGCTGCACTCACACACACACGCACACACACACACACACACACACACACACACACACACACACACACTGAGTGGCTGCACCCACACACACACACACACACACACACACACACACACACACACTCACTGAGAGGCTACACCCGCACACACTGAGAGGCTACACCCACACACACTGAGACACTGCACCCACACACACAATGAGAGGTTGCACCTGCACACACTGAGAGACTGCACCCACACACACACTGCGATGCTGCACCCACACACACTGAGAGGCTGCACCCATACATACTGAGATACTGCACTCAAACACACACTGAGAGGCTGCACTCACACACACACTAAGAGGCTGCACCCACACACACACTGAGAGGCTGCACCCGCACACACTGAGAGGCTGCACCCACACATACCCTGAGAGGCTGCACCCGCACACACTTAGAGGCTGCACCTGCTCACACTGAGAGGTTGCACTCACACACACACTGAGAGGCTGCACACACACACACACACACACACACACACACACACACACACACACACACACACGCACACACGCACACACACACACACACACACACACACACACACACACACACACACACACACACACACACATACACACACACTGAGAGGCCGCACCCACACACAGTGACAGGCTGCACCCACAAACACTGAGAGGCTGTACCCACACACACACTGAGAGGCTGCACCCGCGCACACTAAGAGGCCACACCCACATACACTGAGAGGCTGCTCCCGCACACACTGAGAGGCTGCATCCGCACACACTGAGAGGCTGCAGCCGCACACACTGACAGGCTGCATCCACACATACTGAGAGGCTGCAACGTCACACACTGCTAATTAAAACCATCTACAAGGTCACCATTAATCAGCGTAAAGGCAGTGTATTCCATTATTCTTCCTTTATGAAATATGGACAGACCACCACATCTGAATCACAAGGTGTGGTTAATACAGTTCCAGCACCTGTACTGGGAAAAAAGAAACTACACAGTTTTTAAACTTCAAGAAGTTGCCAACATGAGTGATGACCTAATTGCACATATACACCTACATATTTTACCCTTCTTATCTTACTATCTGCTTGTTGGTTTCACATTAAATTTTATGTTCACTGAAGACAAATCATTCAGCATTGGATAACTAAATGCCATAAAAGGAATTCAAGCTATCACCTGTTCTCCTCTTATGACCAAGACAGTCAATTTCTTTACATTTCTTTCCCTTTCTGTCTCTGCTATCTCTTCTCTCTCTCTCTCTATATATATATATACATATATATATATATATATATATATATATATATATATATATATATATATATATATATGTGTGTGTGTGTGTGTGTCACCAGGGAAGTGCCATGTATATAAGCAGTATGTGCTTCTAATCACTGATCCAGCATCACTGTCTGTAACATTGCAAAAACTCCTATAGGCATCACATGGTAAGGAAATATATCCTCTGGTACTGGAAGCTGGATGCCAAATGCACACTTCTGATCCAACATGCAGCTTATCACTGCAGACATTTTAATGCATTCTGTTCAAGTCAATGCACATTTCATTACTACCCCAGTTTTCAGCTGCAATATCATAGTGTGTTAATTAAAACCTCAGCTGCCAATGCAGGCTGAGGGAACTGCTGAAGGCAAAGGGCACAGTAATACCATTGCTCATTTGTTAGCTGCAATGCTTTAGCTAGACAGATGGCTCTGGAACATCTCCCAAGAAATATGGATTAGGGGCATGCAAGTAATTTTCCAAATCCTTCTGCCATTACGGTTATATGACATTTAGATCAATGCAGAAACTGGTATAGAATGTTTTTTGTTAGTGTATTTATAACATATGTTAATGTTATGAAGAAAATCTTAACATTTCCTGCTGCAGAGGAATTTCGATTAGGAGCATGTTGGGAAAAGTTTTCTAATTTGCATCAGGAGTGATTCAATAGCAGTTAAATCATAGTTGAGGTGTGTGTGTGTGTGTGTGTGTGTGTGTGTGTGTGTGTGTGTGTGTGTGTGTGTGTGTGTGTATGTGTGTGTGTGTCTATCTGTACATTTACATGCATATGTGGATGTCTGTCAGGTGTTTGACACTGGTTCTACCAAATCAGGCAATGTTACCTAAACTGTACTGAAGTCGACACTATTAAACACCCAAAACGGTGAAAAATGCCAAGTCCTGAAAGTCCTTACTGTTCTCGATCTAGAAAGTACTGGCATAAGTCATGAGGTGGGGGGCAAGTCCGATATTTCAGTATATCGGGTGCTCGACATTGTTGACAGGGATACTTGAAAGTCTTGATAACCCATGGATATTGGAAATGTCAAGAAACTCATAATTTGAGCTGGATTTCTTATCATTATTAACCAGATATCACACTAGTTAAGATAAGTGTTTTTAGTGGACCGAGGCTAACTTTACAACCTTAAGAAGTTAGTGACAGGAAAGGTGAATGTGATTAGAACCTTTACTTTACTCTGCTGACTTCTAATGGCAGACCATTTACAGTAATACAACTAATAAGGCACAGAAATACTGTCCAACAAAGGGGATATGTTTCAAGACAGTGAGACATAAGCAGGATTAAATCAACTGTGAGGAAGCATTTTATTTGCATAATGGGTACATGACTGATACAGGTTACCTAAGACTGTTCAAAACAGTGTAGAGCACTTTATGAAAGCATTGCGAGTTATGGAGCGGATATGAAGCACGGGGCATGTTGCTTCAGCTGCAGATAAGCAGTGGTATGCAAGAACATTAGTTATATTGGCACACTGTTATTGATGGCATATAGTAACTTAATGCAGTCTGTTAATGTACCAATCCCACCACAAAGGACACTTCTCCATTGCCATCAATTACAGTCACTTCTCATCCTTCCACTGCAGAGGCTACAGTGATTACCTGATAATAGTCAGTTATGTAATATAATTTAATCACTACATTAGACCTCCCTTTGGACACGCACTGCCCATTTCTACAATGGTGAAGTACTGAACTGTGAATGAATTATATTACACCTAGTTTGATCTCAAAACCCCTTTGAAGCATATCTTGTCAGTCTGTTTAGGTTGCCTTAGCAGAGCTAACATGATGGAGCTCAACAGAAAACAAGAACATGCGGCTTACAGGTCCTTCATGTTTATCAAAGATCATATTAAAATAAAAAGCCATTTGTCAACAATTAAAAACTATGTAGCACTAATTTAGAAATGGCTAAGAACTTATCTAAAAGCGATTCAATATATCTCTGTATGAAGAATCTTGTTTACACATCACTTACAACTGAAGGAGATGTAGTAGCGGTGATATGACACTGAGTTTCTTAGAACCTACAATGGGCACTGGTGTCTTTCAGGTCAGTAAGCAGCAAACTATGTATGTGACTTGCTCTGGGCCGACAATCCTGTCCTTCACCAGAGACTGAAAGAATGCAGCACTATAAATGGAAGGCCCAATATGAAACAGGAATAAAAGAATGAGTGCTGAAGAAATCATACACACAGCTCTGGCTTTGTGGTTTCAGTAAAGAAAAAAGGTGCCTTAGATAGAACGATGTTGTTTAGCTTCCATTCACTACTTACAAATAACCCAGTAGGTCCTGTCATGTTTCCATGGTAATCATGCCTAGTTCTTCGACTAATAAACAGGTGCTGGAAGGCACTGATCACAAAACACACAGACCTTCAACTCTGATTTTGTTGTGTACAAAGAAAGAAAAGAAATTAAAGTACTACTTAGTTAAATAATGACATTTGACAAAATATAACAGTGCATTACAACGGCTGAAGATTACCAATAATGAAGTACTCTTGAATTTTGTTTCTCTCCATTCCCCTTCAACAATCACACACTAATGTTTAAACAGCCTGCTTGTTTGAAATGTTAAAATAAATAACACTGATTCAATGAATTTAAACAAGTTAAAAATGAAATGGCAGTTACTGTTTGTCTTGCTTTTGGAAACCTACATATGTGAGCTGCAAAGTAAACTCATGGACAGACATTTAAAGCAGAAGACAGAATTTGTATTCTGGGTCTGCTGTAATTAAATCTGAACAAAGTAAAGACAGTGGTATGCTGTTATTACAGGCAATGTAGGTGACAGATTTCAGTGTATGCATGTATGTGTGTGTAACTTGGTCTGTCTGTCTGTTTTTCTGTCTCTGATTGTCTGTCTGTGCATGCTTGAATAGCTATGAAGAAATAAATTCTTTGACAGGGAAACTCTCCTCAGGAAAAAATGGTGAGTTAAAGGAAAAATGCTGACATGATTACTTTTCATACAGGCTGGCCAGATTGTATCACTTAATTCATAAAACCTAATAAATGATTCCTGTATTATATGATGATACAGGAAATTTTTAAATTAAGCTGTGCCGACAAAGCAATGAATAATTCCTGAATACGATTAGTCACGTAGAACTCCCAATTTAGATTCTGAACAACTAAAAGGAACTGCATATTTTCCCCTCATCAGAAAAATTTCAAATAGACAAAAAGAAAACCGGGAAGATGTCCTTTAGGTGCTTTTATGAGCACTCCCATTCTAGACACCTGGAAACCAGTCTTCACCTTCCACTCAAGGCACTTAACCTTTTAAGTATATTCTGCTCAGTTACAAAGGTAGTCTTTATAAATGAAAAGTGCTTTAGTCTTCATTATATGACTGAGACACTAGCTACAGTTCATATGACACTACCCAAAGAGAATTCCCCACTTGTCTATGACAGCAAAGTTTCACTATACTGTGCCAAAGAGGAATGCATCTGTGATGGCATGTGTAAGCTTCCATTCATTGAGGTCATCAGCAGATCATCTTCATAATGTGGGGGAGATGTTCATATCTTCCTAAAATGCTTCCTGGGTACAGACAGCTAGGGTACATCAAGCAAACATACATGTCTTAAGACTGTAGGTTATTTGGGCATTTTCAAGTTCTTCAGCAGTTCAAATATCAGTGTTGCCTACTCGCCAAATGGAAGCACTGTTAAAAAACTGGTTGTTCCCCAGTTCCACCACAGTGGAGGACATCAGCTAATTGGATACTTGGTCATACCCCATTTGGATTCAAAAATGCTATCACCAGAATTACAGACCTGCGCTCATTCAAAAGTCCAACTCAAGACTCACATTTTGTTAATAAATCGGTATTCTGGTGCAGAAAAGTGACACAGACCACTGTCTGATGCTGTCAAATACTGTTATCTGGCTCTTTATAGCAGTTGTGCAAACATGCAAAACATGTCCAATAACTCCTCCCAATACTGCAACTCCAGGACAATTTGGGCAGACTGCCCAGACTGACCCTCTCCCAATCCACAATCTAGTAGCAGCAATATCCAACCTACCATATTGTTGTCACAAGTCCAGGAACACCAAAACGAGAAACACCATGATGTCTTCAAGTAAAATATCCTTTATTAATGAAAAAACAAGCGCTTTCGCATACTATCCAGTATGCTTCATCAGGTTACAATACAATTGTGAATACCAATCCCTTATATAGCAGATGTTAATTGATTAATTTCCCGCTTTTTCCAAATAAATTAATTAAGTAATTGAATGTAGCCAGCGTACTAGCTCATTAACTCTTGCTTAGAAAAAGCATTCAGTATATTCAGTATATTTGGTAAAACCCAAGAAGTCAAAGGCAGTAATAAAACAAATACTGGTATTTCACGTGTATAATTTTCAACTCTAAAAAATGACAATGAATATATTAGACATAATGTATACTATAAATAAATATGAATATATATCATGAAATTGCAAAACATCCTCTCCAATTATTAAGTAATAATATATAGCTAAAATATGATAAGCTATAATAATGTCAAAAATATATATTATAAAATTGAGGTATGTATGCATCAACTATGGCATTTCTTATTTGATAATAATTATGAATGCCATAAATGAATTGTGTATGCTTTAAAAGAGTAATAAATATATCTAATAAATAATACTTAATACAAAAAACATTGATACTCATGACAAAATGAAATGATAAAATAAGCTGCTTAAAAAACAAAATGAATAAACATGATTAACATAAAAAGTTGCAAAATACAGTTCATCTAGAAGCCAAAACGGGTTTCAGACTAACAGTGCTATTAATTCCAGGAGGTATATGAACTCTCAATTGCAGTATCCATTCCAATTCAACATTCTCTAGGTAATTCATATTGCTCCCTTCTAGTTTGACACGTTTAACTATGTCCAAAACTCGAAAAAGAAAACTATGATGATTATGAACATTAATATGCTTGGCTAATGCACTGGTAATTACAGACTTCCTGATATCATAAATGTGATTATAAATTCGATTCTTTAGCTTCCTTGTGGTTAGACCTACGTAGTAGGCCTCACACTTGGTACATGTCGCCAAATATATAACATTAGTGGTATCACAAGTAGCTTGTATTCTAAAATAATAAGCTTGATTTAATACTGGTACATTAAAATATTCATCTGTTAGGATGTATCTACACATATTGCACTTGTTGCATGGTATTGTCCCTATATATGACCTTCTGTCTTCAGTCATTCTTATGCTTAATCTTTCGTTACATAAAATTCTTTTCAAATTTCGACTATTTCTATAGCAAAAGTGGGGAGTGTCACCCACTAATTGCTTAACATCTTGACTAACTAGTAGTATATTCCAATTCTTTTTAATTATGCCTGTGATATTGTGATTGTCACTAGTGTATCTAGTAACAAATGAAATATCAGATCTAGTCCGATAACATCCATATGTAGATCTTAATTTATTTTGGCCAACAATAACCTTACATCTATCATTTGTTAGATTCTCACAATCATGTAGTTGGAGAGCTTTAGTTGCTTCATCTAGTAAATCAGATGGATATCCCCTCTGTAGGAAAAGATTTCTCATGTTTAATAATTCTATATCCCTTATTATTTTATTACTACAAAGTCTATCTATTCTCATAAACTGATTCTTAACTATATTATAAAAGATGTGTCTAGGATGCATACTATTGAAATGCAGGATGGCATTCTTCCAGCATTTCTTCCTAAATATGGTGGTATGCAAAATATTGTCATTGGTAATTGATATAGTAATATCCAGGAAATCAATACTTGTGTTGGAATATTCCATGGTGAACTTGAGAAAGTTCGTTGTTGATTCTAGAAAACGTAATAATTTATACAAAGAATCAACATCACCTCTCCATAGAATTATTATATCATCGACAAAACGTCTGTATAATACAATATGTTTAATAAAAATGCTGCTAAAAATATACTGATGTTCCCAATTATGCATAACAAGGTTCGCATACGAGTTAGCACAGGGGGTGCCCATCGCAACCCCCAGACCTGTTTATATAGCTGATTATTGAAAGAGAAAACATTGTTATTTAACACAAGATCCAACAAAGTGCTAACCAGCAATTGTGTATCTTTATCTAAAGTAGCATCTCTGCACATCACTTCTCTTATTGCATCCACACCGTAATCATTCGGTATTACAGTGAATAAATTATTCACATCCATAGTAACTAGAAATAAGGAAGTTGATCTATCTATTTCTTTTTGTATATGAAATAAATCTTTCAATAATTGTTGTGTATCCCTAAGAATACTGGGTATACTTTTCACTATAGGTCCTAATTTGGACTCTAAGTAAATGGAGATGTTTTCGGTTAGCCATTTATTACCGGCTACTATTGGTCGAAGAGGTGGTGGAAACTGATCCTTATGCATTTTAGGTAGTCCCTTAATAAGTGGAATTAAGGGACATTCTATTAGGTAGTACTCATAAAGTTGCTTATCTATTTGCCTGCACATTAATAGATTGTATAATGTGTCATGTACAGCATAAATGAGTCTATCTAACTCCAAATCATTCATCTTAATATATTTCTGCGTATCACTCAGCATTTCCAACATTAAGTTATTATATAAAGAGGTATCCATCAAAACAAGTCCCCCACCCTTATCTGCTGGTTTCACAATTAAATTAGGATCCTTAGATAAATTACTAAGTGCTGTTTTCTCATATAGATTTACATTATGATACATATGACATCTAGTAGCACTTCTTTTAGACTTGGAAAAATAGTCATAAAGTTCTTTTTCACACACTTGAACAAAACAACATACATTAATAGGCATGTCAGGTATGAAAGTACTCTTCCTCTTAAAATTGGACTCATTATAGGTATGATTAATTGAAACTTTGTCTTTAAACAGTAACTTAAGAGAAACATTTCTAGCAAACATTCGCAAATCAATTAACAGTTCAGTTAGGCTGCTTGCCTGTGATGGTATGAATGACAAACCTTTGTTAAGAAGACTGGTCTCATTTTCATCTAACTAATGGTTAGATAGGTTAAAAATAAGATAATTCAGTTCCTTTGCCTTCTCCTTGTTTCCAGGTTCTCCTCTGAATATTTTCTTTTTCTTCTTCCCCTGCTGTTTGATCTGTTCCGATTCTCCACCCGATATTTCACGGGGAATAGTAAAAAAACACGCGATGCTGCTGTCAAACAATCTTTAGGTCTCGCACCATTCTGCGGATCTATTAGTCTCAAACCTTCTTGATTAGTTGGCAAAGTATCGCTAATAGAGGTTCCTTCTTCTGAACGCTGACATTCTATGATCACTGTTTCAGTAGCAGCTCTGGTATGAGTCACGCAAGCTGAATTCAACGGAGATCCCCTGTTAGCAACAGGTGGAGCCTGTTGCATATTATTAGGTTAAGTGTGCAATGAAGCTGAAGTATTGATGTTATCAGGGTGGGACTGCGAGGAACTGAACTTCGGCCAAACAAAAATCTGAACAGTAAGGAAATCATTACAGTCTCTAACCAACTTCTTATGTTTTGTTTGTTGCAGCCTATCACTGAACGCCATTACTTGCAGATACATGGCATCAACTTTTTTTACATAGGTTTCTGCTTTAAAGTTTTCACTAATATTGTGATGTATATCTTCCACTTTCTTTATAAGCTTACGTTCTATAGGGGCAAAATAATCAATAAGAAGATGTATATATTGTTTGCTAAAGCCAATGTTAAGCTCTTGCCACTGCTTGAGTAACAACGGATGTGATTCTCCATACGTCGGCATGCACAAAACGCGCATCCCTCTTGGGATCACATTAAAGTGGAGACATGCCTCAAGATGACGTCTCTGCCAAATTAATTTATGTAATTTATAGAGATTGTTCTCCAAGTCTCGAAGACAGCTAATAAATTCTTTATGTTCAACAACAGTACCTGTAAAAGTATCCATTGGTATAGACCTACCTAGGTCAATACTTAAGAGCGGGTTGGAGCGTTTATGTATAGCATCCTTCCATTTATTCATGTTGTCCATGGGAACAGGATTGTAATCACGTTCTACCTGAACCTCTTCCATCGTGTGACGGTAAAGCAACCCCAAGAAAATGATAAATAGCAGCAGAAAGAAGGTGGTTACCATCCAAAGATCTCGAATGTAAAGGTAAATGCAAGTCCAGGAACACCAAAACGAGAAACACCACGATGTCTTCAAGTAAAATATCCTTTATTAACGAAAAAACAAGCACTTTCGCATACTATCCAGTATGCTTCATCAGGTTACAATACAATTGTGAATACCAATCCCTTATATAGCAGATGTTAATTGATTAATTTCCCGCTTTTTCCAAATAAATTAATTAAGTAATTGAATGTAGCCAGCGTACTAGCTCATTAACTCTTGCTTAGAAAAAGCATTCAGTATATTCAGTATATTTGGTAAAACCCAAGAAGTCAAAGGCAGTAATAAAACAAATACTGGTATTTCACGTGTATAATTTTCAACTCTAAAAAATGACAATGAATATATTAGACATAATGTATACTATAAATAAATATGAATATATATCATGAAATTGCAAAACATCCTCTCCAATTATTAAGTAATAATATATAGCTAAAATATGATAAGCTATAATAATGTCAAAAATATATATTATAAAATTGAGGTATGTATGCATCAACTATGGCATCTCTTATTTGATAATAATTATGAATGCCATAAATGAATTGTGCATGCTTTAAAAGAGTAATAAATATATCTAATAAATAATACTTAATACAAAAACCACTGATACTCATGATAAAATGAAATGATAAAATAAGCTGCTTAAAAAACAAAATGAATAAACATGATTAACATAAAAAGTTGTAAAATACAGTTCATCTAGAAGCCAAAACAGGTTTCAGACTAACAGTGCTATTAAGTCCAGGAGGTATATGAGCTCTCAATCGCAGTATCCATTCCAATTCAATATTCTCTAGGTAATTCATATTGCTCCCTCCTAGTTTGACACGTTTAACTATGTCCAAAACTCGAAAAAGAAAACTATGATGATTATGAACATTAATATGCTTGGCTAATGCATTGGTAATTACAGACTTCCTGATATCATAAATGTGATTATAAATTCGATTCTTTAGCTTCCTTGTGGTTAGACCTACGTAGTAGGCCTCACACTTGGTACATGTCGCCAAATATATAACATTAGTGGTATCACAAGTAGCTTGTATTCTAAAATAATAAGCTTGATTTAATACTGGTACATTATCATCCTTATGCTTAATCTTTCGCTACATGTGTGTATGTGTATATATATATATATATATATATATATATATATATATATATATATATCTATATCTATATATGCACACACACACACACACACACATATATATATATATATATATATATATATATTGTATATACTTACACATAAACATAAATATACAGACATGTACTACATTGAAGGAATGGATATCACCACAGAGAATAATGTTGCATCTGACCTCTAATACAGGACGCAAGAGAACATACTTTATTATCTTAAATGTGAAGTTCAAATTCGGTTCTAGTACGAATTGAGCAGCTTCCAAGCAATTCTTCATATGAAAGGTCGAAGTACGGACAGATGGAATTTTCATGAACTGCTGGAGATGTTGATATATGCTCAGTGTTTCAGACAGGGATACTTAGGATTTATTTTTACCACAGTTTATTTAAAGCATGGGTTCTTACATTCTTACAGACAATTACCTACTTTTATTTCCCCTTCAGCATCATCTTAGAAAGAATTTTAATTTGTAAACCTTTAGAGTTCACATCATCTATGGCTGCATTTATCTTAAGCTTTTATCATAGACACTGCAAGGCTGTAGAGAGTTTCAGCAGAAGCTGGATCTTAAAATAGCCTGCTTTGCCTTTTTAAAAGTAAATTATTTTTGTACATCATTTTAAACCATTTCCTATCATACTGTTGTCCATCTGATATTAAACAAAGAACCTTCTTCATTGATAATGTGGATTCCCCATGTATGTAGATCTCAGACACTAGGTAACATCACCGTTGGGGAAAACACATACACCTTTTTGGAAATACAGGGGAATGCAGAAGAAAGCTCCCTATCATTATACTGAGACCCCAGATGAGAGTCATACTTTACTTAAGACAACACAATCATTTTGGTTTGTTCATATTCTTCTCTATTCATTTGCATTTGCAGAACATTTACAGATTTTTTTTTTTCTTTTATGCACATTAAGTTTTCTATCCACCTGTTTACAACCACTGTTTCTGCAGCATACATATATTCTGTAAATAACAGAACTGCATTTTTTTTACTATTATCTGTATGTCTTTTGCCACTGGCCAAAGTTATGGCTGAAAGGGATTGCTAGACTAGCCTGCTTACCTAGTTAATTAATGGCTGAATGAATGCATGAATGAACATAAACGCAAAACAAATAAACAGTGGGAAGATCTTCATTGCTCCAGTCTTTTGCTGAAATGGATTTTCATTATTTTCATCTCAACGAAGTGGTCTTCGATGATCTCGGTTTCAACGATCGAAAGGGACCCATATATATATATATATATATATATATATATATATATATATATATATATATATATATATATAGATAGATATCATTTATTATATAAATAGTGCACCTATACTAGGGAAATAAGAAGTAACACGTACACCAGAAACATAGAGTTTCAAGGGCTGTGGGGCAGTTATGAACACTTTTATGGTATAAGGGGCATTACTTCAGGATCTGTGATGGTTCATGCACAGATGCAGCATGAATTCCTCATAAATAATGTGTCCAAGTAGCAAGACATAATGATTCTAAAGGGAGAGAAACTCTGAAAATTAGGATGCCAATGTGAGAACAGATTCCAGGGACAGTTAGTTTTTCACTCTGTTTATAAAAGACATATGAATAAAAGGAGGGTTTCAACCTGGATAAATCCTAGAAAATATTCAATGAACAGGAGAAATTTCATAGTGAGTTACCGAAGGCTTATTATTCTATGACAAAGATGCAGGGTCAGTACTTCACTCAAGCCATTTCCTTATGAAATATAGATTATAAAACCTTTACTCAATTGAAACATATGGATTAATTGATTTGGCTCCTGAATATACTGATAGAATAAATCAGTTTTATGTCTAGTCTCTGACTTTCAAACTACATAAAGAAATGCTTATAAGCTGTGGCAGACTCTGGGGACCATCACAACATTGTATGACAGCACTCCTCTTTTCATACAACTGGCTCACTTTGCTTTCCGTCATGACATGACAATACTAGTCTTAGTTCCCTGTCAGTAAACGCTTTCACTACCTAGATCCTGCTCTTGTCTGCACCCCAAAATGTCCTTAATAAACTTTTCTTGGACAACAACCAACAACTGATCATTCATGAACTATTCAAATGTGCATGAATAAATTAACAAAACACATTTTGGATCAGTATATTTATTAACTACAGCAAATTTATTATCTTTATATGAAGCCTGCAATGTGCCTGTATTTTCATGAGTCCATTTGAATGTAACTGTTCTCCTCTGTTCAGCCTCACTTTATGCTAAGTTGCCACACTCACCACTGAAGCCAAGGGTCACTTGCTCTTAATCTGTGCTTCTGAGGTCCTGTTTACCTATTGCTACCTACTGCATCTACTACTGTTCCAGAACTGCAGCTTCCTTGGATGCTTGAATTCACCTGGAACAAACTGATGACACTTACCTCACCAAGACCTCACTATAACAACTAGGACATTTTGTCATGCACAAACCTATTAGTCTTTCCAATTATGTATGCCTTTCACTGGCAGTCAGACTTGTCTCTGCACATTGCCTGGTTATTTTTCTCAAGATTGTTTTGACTGTGATGATGTCCAGTATACACCCAATAATTTTGCTACCTACCTTGTCTGACACTACATTTTTATATACTGACATTTATTGTCTAAAATTCTATAATTTAGAATACATCCATACTGTTGGGCTCCACTCAAAAGACAAATCACATGCCCTTTGCTACCTTCTTGGGCAGCGGTCCCTGAAATAGCATACCCTGCTATCCCCCTTCTTTCTAAATAAAAGCTAAGTGAATTCATAGGTTTATAAGTTCACAGGTGTGTACTAGGCTAATGGCCTTGGTGCCTTTATAAGCCTAGCCATAGGACTACCCTGACATCATGCTATCCGACCTTAGTTCCCAGTGCCTCTGTCAAGTAGATCCACTGGAGTGATCCCGGGGTGAATTTTCTATTTACCATCTACTCGTCAAGATTTCTATTGAAGAGGGCCAGTGAGGTGCTCTGCTTGACTTGTACGGGAAGTCTATTATATAGCATGGGCAGTCTCTGGGTTATGAGCCTGTCCCTCCAGCATGTTCTCTTGATTGTGGTAATGAGGTAAAAGTCTCTGGAGCATGTGGCGCAGAGGATTGGGATTTCTTTAGATGTAGCATTTCTAACAGAGCTGGGTCAGACATGGCTTTGTAAGTCAAGCAGAAATCGCCTCTAAGTAGGCAATATGAGACAGAGAATATCTGGAGTTTTTTGAGTCTGTCCATATAGGACAATGTTTAAGGCCTAGGATCCTCTTTGTGAGGTATATAACTTGCAACACCAAACTGCAGCACCAACTGTAGACAGACTGGAATGTTTGCGGCCTCTCCAGTTGTTGTAGGTATTTAGTGAGGTACATGCCAAATGGGGTATTCTACTCAATGACTGACCTAATGATGAAAGAGTAGAGGGAGACAATGACCTCTTTCTTCCTGGATGCAAAACCCTTACTAATGAGATGTGCCACATAGAAGGACTTTCTGACCACAGTGGCAGTGTGGTGGTCAAAAGAGTGGATGCTGTCAACTTGTGTTCCCAGATCTCTTATAACACCTTTTGTGCTCAGCGGACTACCATTGATTTGGTATTTCATGGGAACTGGGTTTTTCACAAAGGGGATGAGGACACATTTTTTGGCATTGAGCTTAAGGCCATGGTTCTGACACCAGTCGTTGGTATCAATGAGGCCTTTCTGTAGGATGTCAACATCACTTGCGGAGTTAATAATAACTCCTAGCTTGCAATCATCTGTGAACTTTGTCAGCCAGAGTCCCTTTGTGTTGGCCTGGACTTCAGAGAAGTAGATACCAAACAGGACCCAGGACCAAACCCTGTGGGACTCCACTCGTGACTGGTCAGCAGTCTGACTTGGAATCAGCTATTTTCACACTGTGGGTTCTACCCGTGAGCCAGTTTACAACCCACCTTGTGATACAGGGGTTGATGCCTAGCTTAGTGAGTTTTTCCTATGATTCCTGAGTGGGGAATGGTATCAAAGGCCTTGGCCAGATCAAGGTAGACTGCATGAACCACCTTGCCTTCATCCACAGCTCTGGTGACTGACTCACAGAAGTTGACCAAGTTGAGCAGGCATGATCAACCCTTCACAAAATTAAACTGTGTGGGATCCAGCGTTTGGAGATCCCCTATATCCTTGTTTATTAGGTCCATGATGAGGCATTCCATAGCTTTGCATATCAGACTCATCAGGCTAATGAGGCAATAGTTCCCAGGGTCTGTAGTCGCTCCTCCTTTGTGGAGTGGGATGACTGTAGTAGTAGTGTGCTATTCGGTAGGGACAAAGCCTGAAGTGAGGCTGAGATTGAACAGGGCACACAGGTGAGGTGCCAGTTCACTGTAGTTCATGTAGAACACAGCCAGTGATATTGTCAGATCCTATAAGAGGCTGTATTATTGGCCTTGGACAGTGCTGTTTTAACCTGTGCAGTAGTCATACTGGGTGCCTGGCAATCCACCGGTATTGTGACTGGTCATTTGGGGGGGTAAAGCTGGCACTGAATCTGTTGGTCAGTATACTGGCAATATCTGTTGGTTCGGTATAGGAGATACCATTGTGTAGTAGCTCAGAGCAAATCTGGGTATTGACCGGACTCCAGATGTAACTTTAAATCAAAATAAATTTATTGGTATTTTTATTTTGATTTGCAGTTACATCTGGAGTCCAGTCTACCTACCTGCCTGGAACTTATTTGGATTTTGTTCATCAGTCTGCCTTTTGCAGTTGTTTATCAAATCTGGGTATTGCCATGGAGATTCTTTACATAACTATAGAATGCCTTGTGGATGTCTTTACTATCTGCAGCAATTCTGTTTTCATGGGTTATCATTGCAGTTTTATCAAGACACTTTTCCTTTCATCCTCATTCCCTGAAATACTATAGACATTGCTGATCAACTCTGATCACTGTGGCAGATATATAAGGTAAACTATGCAGTGGTACTGGTTTCATAACCTCAGCCCCCATAACATGAGGCATCCGTCCTTCTATTGGCATTATGTCTGACTCCTGAGGAGCACTATCCCCTGGGAAATACCATCGGTCTTTTGCAACACCTCACTATGCAGTGTTTTGTGCCTCCATCTCAGCCTGTACCTCCTCTACATCCTGGTCACAGGAGACACTGGATATAACCTTTGGAGTACCTCTGTCTAGCACCCTTTATGATCAATAAGCAGCCTTAACTGGATAAGGCCTAAAATTGGACATATTGTTCCAGAAATATGCATCTTAATTTAAAAAAAAAAGTCTGTATGATTGCAATGTGCTTACAGCTACTGAACTGGGGAGGTCCTCTGTTTTGACTGTCACTACATCATTATAACTGCTACTTTTAAGAAAGGCATTCACATTTACCAAAAAGATGTTAGTGATACTTCTGCTAAATATTACAATCTAAAGGAACAGGGACTGAATTGTACCACAAATCACAACTAATTAAAAAAGAACAATTAGAGGATACATGTATGTCTGTGTGTGTGTGTGTGTTTGTGTCTGTATGTATATATATATATATATATATATATATATATATATATATATATATACACACACACACATACAGACATTTCATATATATATATATATATATATATATATATATATAAAAACAAGCATTTTTTAAAAAATATGGTGGTATATATATATATATATATATATATATATATATATATATATATATATCACACACATATATATATATATATATATATATATATATATATATATATATATATATATATATATATATATATATATATGTGTGTGTGTGTATCAGACGGTGCAGTGGTGCAACGGTAGCATTGTCGCCTCACAGCAAGAGGTTCTCCAGTTCAATTCTTGGCTGGGGTGCCTTCTGTGTGGGGTCTGCATGTCCTCACTGCATTTGTGTGGGTTTCATCTGGGTACTCGGGTTTTCTCCCACATTATAAAGACATGTAAATGGTGCATTTCTCCCCAGGTCTCCTCTGAAAATTGGCTTTGTTTCAATTCGGACTTTCCCAGTTAACAAATGTTAAATAAATATATATATATATATATATATATATATATATATATATATATATATATATACACATATATGGTCTATATTATATTAGCGAATGCTTGAAATTGCGAACGGCTATATAATCGAACCAAACACTCCGAAAATGCAAAATGTCGAACAAACGGATTAGCAATTTTTTTTCCCAGGGAAAAAAAATCTCTGATCTGTAAAAAAAAAAAAAAACAAAACCCAAACATAGGGGGCTTTGTCCCCCACACCCCCCCTACTTAAATATACCAACTCCGAGATCACACCACAGTGGAGGAAATGGCAAAGTCCCAAAAACGGCCCAGTGATTTTTTTTCCTAAGAAAAAAAAAATCGCTGTTCCGTGCTTTCAGCATTTTGCGTAAACAAATTAGACGAAACAGCATTCGCAACTTTAAGCATTCGCTTAAATAATAGGGACCCTTATATAGAGACAGATATCTACGGCTATATATATGTATATATATCCATAATGAAATGACCCACTACTTTCAGTTCTCCATCTTGTCCAAAACAGGAATCCATTGTCCTTGTCTGCTTAGCCATGACTATATCTGATTACTACAGTGTGAAATAGAGTCCAGCTTACATAATTTATTCAGTCATAGATGAAATCTTCTTTTCTGTTTTTTTACCAAGATCAACCAAAATGACAATACATTAGCTTGATTGCTTCCTATTTGGTATGAATGGGTCCATTGTGTTTCCTTTCTTTTACAAATCATCACTGCTCTCTCCTCTGTCACATTATTAGTCTTGGCATTGACTTCCCTCAGTGTTATCATTTCAGATCAGTGTAAGAGATGCATGAATACTGTGTTTTTACTGACCTACAGAATATTGATTTATTTTTGGTAAATCTTCCCCTCCTTCCTCATAATAATCATTCTGCTCTTAAGTCACTATTATACATGTTCAGGGTCAGCCCTGCCCACGTATAACTTAAGGGAATCAGGTACCTCAAAACTGACTTGAAATGTGAGGTGAGGCCGAGACACAGACCTGAATAACTACTGGAAGGCCATCAAGTTCTTACTTGCAAAGAAAAGCTAAGTTAGGGTTCACCAGCACTGCAACAGAAAAGCCCAGTCTCTAAATGTCTGGTTAGACTGCCCATAGCAGGCAAAACATCTAGCCAAGTTATTTTGGAAAAGGTTTTACTAATAATGGGCAACATACATGTCTTATCTAAAGTACTACCATCAAGGATGGTCCAGTATTGGACCTTGAGTAGTTTGTTCAGCTGTTCAGGCATATACATTTCCGACCCTTCTGTCCTTCAGGTTACTTCATTTGTATTCCTTCTGGCACTGAAGGTTTCTATTTGTTTTACTTCAAGGTTCTCCCTATATATAACATGGAGATGTTCTGTTTGAAAATACCAGGGCCTGATGGCCCAACACAGATGAGCTATGCTACAAATTATTAAAATTTGTCACTTTTGCCATCAGCCGTCTTACACAAATCATTATCCAATCTCTTTGCTATGGCATCTTTTATTATATATGAGAAAATGCCAGAGTGACTCAACATCTCTAAGAATGAGTTCCTCTGACAAGTGTCCCATCTCCTATCTCCTGTGTTTGTCATAGATTCTAGATGTCAGGATATTTTAACATCTGGCTGAATTTCTTTGTGCACATGTCTCTTGTGTATTCAGCATCTACTTCATTGCAGTAAAGGTGCTAATTTGCCTTATACATGTTACGTTCACAAGTATGGCAGTATTCAATGACCTGTCAAAGACCACAGATAGCAAAAGCCACAAACTGTTTCCCAGGCCATGAAAGCCTTCCAAAAACACCAACCTACACTGGTGTACTAGCCTAGTATGAAAGTCACATAGCAAGAAGAGTCTGCTTCATTACATACATGTAAACATAGTTCAGCCAAGCCCTGAGCTTTGCAGGTTTCCTCAAGGATATACTTTAATGGTTCCTCTTCAGAAGTGTAAAAACTGATATTACAAGTTCTAATGCTTCAAAAAACAAAAAAAGAAAAATCTGAAATTTAGTGTTAATTTTCCAAAGTATTACTTATAAGAAAGTATTCACCCTTCCTTGTATATAATTAGATTAAGACTGCAATACCTCAGAGTTCAGGAATAATGCCAGCTACTGCAACCTCAGACTTTGGACATATTCCATCAGATATGCATATATTTTCCAGCTCTCCAAAGGATCACCATCACAGTCTTTCTTAAAATGTTCACAGCTTTCTTTCCCTTCTATTAAGTATTTTATGCTTGGAATTATTCTGAGCATGCTGTTATGCAGACATCACCAAATATAAGGAGATTGCTAATCAATACCCTTTCTATTCTTCCCTTGCGTTCAGCTCTCAGTGATCTATTAACTTTGCATGCAAGGCATCAGCTCTCCATAAAATCAAATTATATGAAACAGCTGCTCTTAGCATGCAGCAAAATGGCCTTCTCTGTTAAGAAACTTTCAATTCAGAGACAGCTATTAAAAAGTTCAAACCTTCAAGTCCTATGGGAGATGGGCATGTGCAACTTTGTTGTTTGTCTTTTGATAAGCATGCTGATTTTACCGGCTCAGTACTGGCAGAAAACCCAGCTTACCTGAATCGGTCAATGGTCACTACATTAACATGTTATAGTCTGAGAAAACCTGAAATGGCTGGCAGGCATTGAGGATACTGGATTTTTCTTCAATGCCTCCAAAGATTCTAGCTAGTATTCACTATATAAACAGTGCTATGATGTTTCACCAATAGTTGTTACAAGAGACCTAACCATTGTACGCCTGGCTATCACCACCTAGAAGGTACAGTCCACACAGGCAGTGTGTACTTTTGAGAGGCCAAATGTATAAACAGACCCTCATAATCTGTCAGCATCACTGTGTCTCAGCATTCAAGGCATCCATGGGCTTCTCACCTTCATTGTCTCTCATAGTTATGGCAATTAATATACTTCTGCCAGCTGGATCTATAAATATCCACCAGAATCTAACCTTCTTACTGGAGACACATCTTACCACATGATCAAAAACTAGGAATTTTGGAAAACTCAGATTTTGTTGCCTTGTACCCAGCTTAAAGAAAATAGTGCAACTTGTTAGCCTGCTTATAAAACTGCACCTGTGTAAATGGCCTTGAATTTTTGCTATTTACTGTGAAAAGGTACATCTCAAGATGGTCAATTATGATCAACTTATGATCAACACTTCCAGCTGATTAAAAAGGAAACAAATACTGAACTGAAACAGTGAGTGAATGAATGAAAGAGTTGCAAATTAAAAGAATGAAGGGTGTATGAATGAATAAAATGAATAGAACTGCATTCCACACTTAGCTGTTACACTCAGCATCTGCAAAACCAACGGGTTGTTGTTGTGTCTTTCGGCTTTTCCCGGTTAGGGGTCACCACAGTGGAACTCCGGTCCGCTAATGATTGGCAGTTGATTTTTACGTGCTGAGTTGCCAGCCCTAACGCACAACCTTCAACGAAAGTATGCCCATTCACGCATGTCTCCACGCAGAAGATGCTCTAGCTGGGAGTCGAACCAGTCAGCGTCTTACTGTGAGGCGACAACACTACCGCAGCACCACCACCACAAAACCAACGGGTAATCCTGCAAAAATCAGCAGTGACCCAAGGTCAATGCAAGGACAAAATATAGTTAAGGCTAGAAGAAGCTGTATTACATCAACAGACAGAAGATGTTTGTAAATTTCATTCTCCTGCATTTGTCACCATGAAACAAAACACAGATAAGGCAAATGGAGAAGCTAATGGCTACACAGCCTCTTTTGTTCATAGCAGAAAGAGGACAGGAACAAAAAAGAATAGAAAAATAAGCAAAGATTGGTCCTTCAAGATAGTATGCAATGAGCTACTTTAGATACACTGGCTAATTTTAACTCGAGTGATGATTTCTATGCAGTAGATGTTTACTTACTGAGAAATTATTATATGTAAACAAGTTTACAACATTATGATGTACAAATATCAAATCAAATCCAGTTAATTAGAAACTATATAATCCGCATGCAACACTTATCTATATTTTATAAAATTCATGTTTCAAACATGAAATAATACTTTATTGACATGGTAAATAACCTATTAATGAATGGGCTTCAAGAAAAAGAAAACCAGACTGGAAAATTAATTAAAGTAGTGAATTAATGTACCAGAAGATCTCAGTGACAAATAGTGCTTAGTTATAGCACTGAATTAATATGCTATAACTCAAAACATTGCTTCAAACTACTATTTGTTCTATGAGGTTATATTACTACTGAAGACAAATTCAGTGTTTCTGCTTGCAGCAAAGCTAACCATTAAAAAATGGAGATCCCAGTTCTTGGGCCATGGCACTGAAGTTGGTGATAAGAGTTCTGAACGTGAAGGTAATTGTTCTCCTTTGCTGCAGTAGTAAGAAAAGTGAACAGTTACTTTCACTTATGGAGCACTAATCAACTGCCTCACTTCTGAGTGAAAAAAACTAAAACCTGAATCTGAAAAATCCTACATAAAGAATGGGGATCGCAATTTTACTAGCTTGCACAGAGAAATTGCAGGCTGAGTGCATTTGTATGCGTGTTTGTTAATGTTCAACAACTGAACAGGCAGTGCATTTTTAATGCCCTCCAGAGTGGAAGTTAAAGGGAAAATAATGGACTTTTCAGGTTTCAGGGGAACTCTGTCTGTGGCATCAGACCTCATAGCATCCTTGGGCAGTCCATAATTTCCCTATAATGCCCACCCTGTCAGGTATTATCACCTGCTTGAGTAATGCAGGAACTTTCAACAAACTAGGCAATCACAGCTGACTGTTAAGCCTTCCAGCAGGGATATTATGTTCCCTTAAAAAAACCTTGCTGAAATGATGAATACTTCAACATGAGATATACCCTAAACTAAGCACCAAATCCTGACATAGTTGAAAGGCATAATACAAGGCAAGGTTCAATTTTCATTTTATCCCAGTTTGATAATTAACAATTGGAAAACCTTGTTTTACAAAACATTACATATAAGCATACCAACAGGTGAAAATACTAGGCATCAAGTCCTTGATTTTTCCCCAATTCCTTCCATCTTGATGGAAAAAAATACAAGTTACATGAGCTCAACAAATGTGCCTCTTTTAATGAAACATATGAGTTTAATCTATAAAGAATTCTAGCTATTAAACATTAAGCACTCCCTCATGCCAGGATAATCAGATAACAGAACATTGCAGATTATTATTGTTTTAATAATTTCTATAAAATGTATGCTGGAATTTTAGACATTATGACTGAGATTTACTCCCTCGTAGCCTGACTGTCTCACCATCAAACATTACCCTTATGATCAGGCCTAACCTTCTGTGGTAAATCTCACCAAACGGCTCACCCTTCCAAGGTATTATTCCGCCAATAAAAGGCAAGCCCCAGCTTTTCTGAAACCTTCACTAAAAAGCAATCTTTACAGACAGCTTTGAGTGAAAACTGTAAAATATACAAACCAATGTAAATTATTTATTTAATTTAAGAGATTCAGAAATCCTAGCTCCAGGTGGTATTTGTGGTTTAGAATAAAGCAAGATGATGCTTTGTCATTCAAAAACATGGGGTCACTCACCATATGTTACTTGCAATTATGCCTACATTCTCTAGAGTTGGTACTTGACCCCTAAAATATTCACAGCAACACTGAAAACAGCATCCCTGTTGATCAGCTTAATGTTGTATAATCATCACAGTTCTGCTCAGTGACTGAACCCATCCTACACTATGGTACGCCATAACTTCCCTATACAGCTACAAGTGAGGTCACCAATATGCTTTCATTATTTAATATATAATAAATTATAATCACCTGTCCATATGTATGCTGAGTAGGGCCTGGACTTGCTTTTCTTATGCGGATGTCACTGCAGTACTATAATACTGGGTGAAACAGCTCACTGATGGAATAATAGACAGCACCTTTGTTTAATACAACACACTAAACTACCTAATTATTTATGCATGAACATTTCATTCATAGCATTCTTTTTAAATCACTTAGTTATGCTGAAGAGAGTACTCAGAATTTGGTGACCTCGTACGCCAGCTTCTGATGCCAAGTGTCAGAATCTCACACATTGCTTTTTTGCTGAATATACACTACTAATTTTCAAAACAGAATAGTTGTTTATTATAATGGTCTATTGTTTACCAAAAGAGTGAAATAACAGTTTAGCAACTCATGCAGAAAAACAGATAGTATTACAGTGTGAGTAACTCACTGAAAACCCAAGAGAACACACAGTACATTGCACTCTGCATACTGTATAACTGATATTTTTCATGGTTTTGCTATTGTGATCAGCCAAGCGTATACAGATCTGGGGAGAGACGGACCTTGCCATTGAATTAGTGTCCATTATTGTTGACAAAAGAAATTCATCTTGAAATAAAAGCCTTGTTCCTCCAGGCTGCTGAAAGGCAGCAGTTGCAGCCATCTACGGACAAACATAGCAAATCCATCACAAGCAATTACAGACTAGAATTTCTCAGATCCTTTGCTGCAATAATTATCGAGTATGCAAAAAAGGCACAGAAAACAACTGCCACTCACTTAGACCATGGTCTGACATTATATAAAATGACTTTATAAAGAAACACTCATGTTTCCTCACTTCATAAGTTTATGTGATTGTGTTAACAAGGATACTGGCCATAAACATTCATTCTCTTGATTTTGAGAAGCATGTTTTTTAAGAGAAGACATTCTGTGACATAACTCATCTGGCAGCCTGTCAAATGCAAGCATATCTGACTTCTTAACGCAAAACAGTAGGTGACAATTACTGAGATGTATGCCCAACAGAATGTTTTTGTGGTGCCCTCAGGGCTTGGTTCTGGACTTATTACTGTTCATCATTGTAACCATAGCCTCAGCTTAACTAATGATAAGAAACCTGTAAAGGCCTGCAGACATTATATATCTGTACAGACAGTCTCACAGTATGTGGCAAGATCTGCTTGATTGCTCCTTAGATAATGCAACAATGTGAAAACTAATACACAACTTCTACTGGTAGGCATTGTAAATGAATATCTGGGCATTTTGGAAAATATAATAAAGGCCACAAAAACATTGTGCACTTTTTTGGTATTTAGTTGTTAAACAGATAGAGAAGGTTGAGTAATAGATGCTCAAATGTTCTTTACTAGAAACTAATAGAAAAACATATGTCTGAATTTTGAACTCCATCTAGGGCCTTAGATCTTGTAGTTTCTTTTCTTTTGCAATTGTGGCAGAGCTGTGAACTGCTGCCAGATCTGAATGCTGTTTAGTCATGTATTACTTTTTTTCTATAAACACTGCTACTGGTAAATTTCTGCATAGTCTGGTGCCCTAGACTGTAGTGGCATTGCAGTAATGGCAATATTTTAAACTCTGTTGCAAGACTGGTGCTTTAGTTCTTTTACAGCTGTTTACATTGCAGTTTTACTGTTAGATACTTATATTCTGCTTATCATTTACCTGCTTAAAGTTGCATTCCAGTGCATTTCTGTTTCTTTGCTATTTTCCCATTCTTTGTGTCTACTCTAGTACTCATTGATAATTAAATACTACTACCTACTGATTATTCAGTTCTTCCTTGCTCCCAAATGAAAAAAATAATGTTTCTGAAATTCTAACATACATGGCATCATTGACCTGTAACTCAGAGTCATAGGACTGAGAGACATGAGACTTGCTATAGTTTCTGAAGTCAGAGAGCTCCAATATTGGCTTTATTTTATAGGATCCCTCTCCTGACAGTCTGCTTTTTGTACATTAAAATTTTTCTATAACCCTCCCACCCTTTTCCTGTTGTGGTTTTTAAAAACCTGTCTCTCTGGTTTCTGCCCCTTACTGTCCTCTGACTTAAGTCCCTGTCTCCCTTCCTCTCCTCTTTCACTGCCATTGTCAGTTGTGTAAACTATGCAAGTACTTTTCCTACCCATTGTTTTCCATATATCCATAATACAGAATGACCACCCAGCAAATCAGTATTGTTCTTGACTAAACCTCCCTTACTACAAATTGTCTCCAGCTCAGTTTCCTCACCACAAGCCGCACCATACTTGGCTGGCAAGAGATTTATTTTACTGTTTTGCACTTCCGTTAACTGTATTTGAGTGCTAATGCTTTCTTTTGGTTGATTTTACTTTAAATCAATTAAAGGTCACTAATATTCACATATTCATAAACACTGTTTGCTGACTGCAGTATTATTGTGTAATATGCTAATTTGCATCTGTTGCTGGAACTTGTTTCATTCCTGCATTTTTGGCCCATCAAGACTATCTTTTACTTGGTTGACCAGAGAAAAAATAGTTTGCACAAGGATTATCAGTACCTTTCATGCTCCTGTAACAATACATTTTCTGGCCAAATAGGGCCAGATATAATGGACACAAACTTTTCTGCTATCTTTGCAGCCAGTTGGGTGGATATGGCAATTGCCTTACATTTACTGACAACCAGCTTGTTCTCAAGCAAACTAATAAGGTATGTGAGAGATGTATTTACACAATTTCACTGGAGGCAAAGCTCTCACATGCAGGTACACATAAAACCAACTTGGTTGACAGAAATGCACTCACTATGTTCACCCCACACAGTATGGCTCAGACACAAAGAACCACATATATTAAGGCTCTTAAAAGTAATCATTCTAAACCCCAAAGACCTCCCAGACATTTGATCTGCAACAGATATCCTCAAAAAGCCCCAAAACCAATCCACCAAAGCAATACCCACTGCAACACATACAGCCACACAGCATGAAGCCTCAGCTTCAACGCTCATAAAGCAAGCCACCACACAACCCAATATTTTAGTAATAGGAGACGCCATTGTGACACACAAATGTTTCCCATTCACCAGGCTGAAGGAGAAAGTCACATCAGCTGCCTACCAAGGGCCAGGATCCACCTGATCACTCATGCACTCAGTTCGTTGGACCACAGGTACCAGTATGACTTTGTCATAGTCCACGTGGGTGTAAGTGACCTGAGATGTACTATCCTGGACTATATGAAGAAAGACATTATGGAGCTTTCAGACTGTTTGTCTCAGGCTGGTATGAGGCTAACACTGAGCAGTATTTTGAGGGTCTATATTAGAACATCAAAGTTTCAAAACTTCAAATGTTCTAATATTGAACCCTATTCAGCGAAAACATCGAACATACAGAACAGCGAAATTATTCCTAGGGAAAAAATTTGCTGTTCCAAAACACATACACACAACACAAGCACACCAAACAAACAGCAATCCACACACATACACCTAAAATCTTACACCTAACCCTATACTAAACTATACACACACCGCTAACTATCCACTTACCTTAACCAAAACCCTAACCCTAAGATCCATCACTATCGCACACTCACCTCACCCGCGCCCTAACCCTAACTCACCTAACCCGCCACAACCCTCACATCCACACAATTGCACACTTACTTTACCCGTGCCCTAACCCTAACTTACCTAACCCGCCCTAACCCTCACGTCCACACAATTACACACATACCTAACCCGCGCCCTAACCCTAACTCAACTAACCCACCCTAACTCTCACGTCCACATAATCGCACACATATCTAACCCACACCCTAACCCTAACTAACCTAACCCACACTCAATCACACACTTACCTGAACCCGACCCGTAACTTTCCACCACAGCACTGAAAATTCCAAAGCAACAGAAACGGACAACCGAATTCTTTCCCAAGGAAAAAAATTGGTTTTCTGCTGCTTCGATATTTTCAGCTTTCGCTGAATGGGGTTCGATATTAGAACATTTGAAGTTTTGAAACTTCGATGTTCTAATATAGACCTGTATTTTACATTCACCAAGGATGATGCCACAACATGAACAGAAGATGACTGACTTTAATGATTAGCTTAGCTTCAGGTATCATTCTAAAGAGGTGCAATATTTGACAGCATGAGAGGTTAAGATCGGCAGACCACACTGCTTTGCCAAGGAGAGTCTGCACCTGTACCCCTCTAGGCTTTCAAATATGGGCTGAAGCATTGTCCTCCCCCATAGTGCCTTTTTTAGCAATGCCAAACTAACAAATCTTCCGACATAGCAAAACCAACACAAAGCAATCAAAGTGTTACTGCTCAATGCTACGAGTCTAAACAAGGAACGTCACTGCCTCCAAGTTCTCCTTATCCTGTATAATGTAGACATCTGTGCAGTTAGTAAGACATGGTTTACATCAGGGCTACAATGCCTTCCACACATTTTAAGCCAGCAACTGCACAGGGAGGGACTAAAGGTCTTGATCTACATCCATAACAAGGTCGCCACAAGGCTGGTCAAACAGGATGATGAGTTTGAGCTACTCCATGTCCAAACTAACACAGACAAAGTCCCATACCATATCCTTGCTCTATGACCTAGGAAACCCATAACTCATATTTAAACTTACTGGAGAGATTAACCATTCAACTCAATGCCATATGCAAGGGAGACGTTAACTATCCCACTATAAGCTGGGAATTACACATGACCCCAAACCTGCAGGGCCAGAGATTCCAGGATTTTGTAAAGACTAACACCCTGGACCAGACAGACTAGCAGCCCACTAAAGGACCAAACATACTAGACCTGGTCTTCCTTAACACGGGAAAACACTGCAACCCCCAATAATGCCCTCTCTGGTAAGGTTGGACCATAAAGCTATCTCGGTTGAAATAAAAATAAAACCCATGACATCAGCTAACCCTGTGGTGTTTAATACCTATTCTAAGGCAAACTTCCTATTATTAAGTGACAGCCTGCCTGACAAAATTTCAAACCTTCCAACAAACTCTAAGAACATATGTGGAATTATTCACTGCTACTCTACATAATGATGCTAATAAATGCATACATACAGCGGTGCTTACTAGAAATAAGCTCAGAACAAACTCAGAAAACAAGCCATATTGGTGGAATCCAAACATCAACAGGCTGTACAACATAAGGAAGAAAGTCATATTAAATGTCAGGAATTACAATGTACAGCAAGATAAAAACTCTCTCTCATCAATCTAATCAAACATCTCAGAGGGCAAATCGGGTCTACCAAAGCCAGTTCTAAGGTAAAAATATCCTCCCAGGCCAAGGACAACCACAAATCTTTCTCTATCTATGTCTGTAAAATCAAAGGACATACATAACAATGTGTTGCTCTAACCGAGAACTAAGGCACATATATATGCAGCCGAAATATATAGCAAATCTACTGACCAACAAATTCAGCTCCAATTTTACTCCCCTCCTTCAAGTGACCTCGCAAGAAATGCCTTCAAACATAACCCTCCCCCAACCATAACTAGGAAACAGATCCTAAATAATGCACTCTGCAAGGCTAAGAACACTGCATCAATGGGCTCCAATAATATCTCAGGATGTCTCCTAAATAGCATGAAACATGACTTATCAGGACCACTAGATTCAGTATTAAAACACAACCCCCAGTCAGGCTTCATGATACATGAAGTGCAACAGTCATCCCCCTGCATAAGGGTGGGCCTTCTATTGACTGTGAAAGCTACAGACCCATTAATCTGACTGTTCTCATAAATCAAAGCCATGGAAGGAATTATTATGGTAATGATTAATAACGAAATTGGAAACCTCCAGACACTGGTCTCAACCCAGTTCATTTTTTTGTCAAGGGAAGATTGTGCTGACAAAGTCCTGCAGACTTCTTTGAGAATGTCACAAAGACAACTGAGGAGGGAAAAATCGTGCATACTGCCTACCTTGACCTGGCCAAGGCATTTTATACAATACCTCACTTGGTCATTGTAAACAAATTTACAAAATTAGGCATAGACTCCTATGTTACATGCTGGATTTCTAGCTGGCTCTCAGGAAGGACCCAAGAATTTGGGAGTCCTCCTCCACAAAGAGACCGGTCACTAGCAGAATCCCTAAGGGCTCAGTGCTGGGTCCTTTCATTTTCCGCATCTATTTCTCAGAAGCCAAGGCCAATGTCAAGGGCCTTCAGCTGATCAAGTCTGCAGATGATTGCAAATTAGGAGCAGTCATAGAATCCCTTCAAGACACAAATATATTCCAGGAAGGGCTAATACACACAAATAATTGGTGCTGTAGACATGGTTTAAAACTCAACCTATCTGAAACATTTTAGCCTTTGAAATAGGAAAGTCTGTAATTAGCAAGTGTTTCAAATTAACACTGGAATTTGTACAATAAAATAAAGAACAGCCACAGAAATAGAACAAGTGACACTTCTGACAGATAAAGTAAATGAATACAGAAATAAGGTTATTTACATTGCACCTTATCTTATAGGAACCAATGTGCTGTTTAGTAAAGAGACATTAGGTAGAAAATGAAATCTGTTTAGTGTTGAAGTTCACATCAGACCATTTGGATGGTGCAGTGGTGTAGAGGTTAATGCTGTCACCTTACAGCAAGAGGTTCTCTGGTTTGATTCTCAGTTGGTGTGTCTTCTTTGCAGTCTGCATGACCTCCCTGTCACTCATCTGGTCAGGATAAAACAGACAAACATTCGTGGGTTCTGTTCAAGCAGCTTTATTACACATAAACACATCAGAAATGAGGCTTTGTAACTTAAACTTCTAAACAGACAGGCTACCACATTCATACACTCTGGCTGCTCTCTCAAAATGGCACTGCTGCCTGCTCGTGCTCACTATTTATATGCATGTGCTTACATCTGGAAATGCTTCTTAAACATACATACACACGGTCGGATCTACACTCCCAGCATTTGTGTGGGTTTCCTCCAGGTGGTCCGGTCTCCTCCCACATTACAAAGACATGCGTCTGGAGCATCTCTCCCTGGGCCTCCACTGAAAATTGGCTTTTTCCAAGTTGGACTTTCCCGGTAAACAAATGTTAAACAAATTTAGAGATACAATAAACTGGAGTAAAATACAAGCCACTTACAGTGAAAGAGAGACATTAATAGCACATAAAGCAAAACTAAAATGCTTAAAGGTTTATAGTTTGAGGTCATATGAAAAACTACCAAAGAATCCTTATCTTCACAATGTTGTTTTTGTGAAGTACTGTTTATTTATTTGTGCGTGTGTGTGTGTGTGTGTGTGTGTGTGTGTGTGTGTGTGTGTGTGTGTGTGTGTATGTGTGTGCTCGTGCATATGTGCATACGTGTGCGTGTGTATGTGTGTGTGTGCGCGTGTGTGTGTGGACTGTGAAGTACTGATCTCCCTGGACCATTTGCAAGCACATAAAATTAATGCCTAATAAATTACACTTTCTAATATACGAAAGCTATACTATCAACTATGTAATTGTTAATTGCTATGTTAATCAAATCGTTAATTGCTATGTAAATCCAATGTAACTACTGTCTGCATATTTTAACGGTGGAGCTTTTCTCCCCGGGCCTCTGCTGAAAATGGACCCACATCCAGTCGGACATTCCCGGTCAACAAATGTAATAAATAAATAATAAATAAATAAATCAATATTTATAAAACTATAGTAGATGTTTAGTTTAGTAACAGGATAAGTATAAGAGGATATTGTAGGGTACTGCTACCAATGTATGAATGCTAAGTAGTTGATAGTTAAAATTCCCAGACCACAATTTGTCAAATTATAACAGACATGGCAGAAGTCCTAATCAACACTTAGTATGTGTTTATGTTAATGTGTGTGTATCTGATTTTTTTTTTTTAAAGATATTATGCCTTCCTAAGGCATGTGTAACTAGTGAAGAAATATTTACTAGAATAAATAACATGCAAAATGAAATACAGTAGAAAAAAGGGAAGAGCATTACTCGTTTGACACTAATATTCACACAAACTATTCCAAAATGTTTTTTTTTTTTTTTTACAATAGTTGTATTTTACATCAGGACAACATTGAAATGTATTTTATTATTTAGCCTTTTTTCTTCCTAGGCTGATAGCAGCTCATCTCACCCTAGGATAATGCCCTCGTACATTCATTTCTCATTAACATAACAATTGTTTACATTTGAAATAATAAAACTAGCATATCTTTGAACAAGACTGAAATCAAACTGCCAGCCATATCTTCAGCCTGCCCTTCTCCCATAATGTCAAATATCAGCTTTTGCTTTATTCTGGCTTATTAAAGCCACAAGAAAAAAAATGAAGTCACACGTTGGTTCTTCAAGCACCGCTGAGAATAATGAAGAAATTCGTGTCTACGGCACAGGAAGATGGGAACCCTTTTATCATTCTAGCTATAATCAGGAAAATGTCAAAAGCTGACTTAACCTGATGAAAAAAAGTATTAAAAGATGGCTGATAAGAAATAGACTAAACTGAATTAGAAAAAGATGGTCAAACTTCTGTGCCAGCCATATCTAAGCAGTAAGAAAAAAAGGCGCTAAAGAAACCATCATCACTAATACTGAGGAATATGTGCAAGGGTTATAAGGAAATACCAGGACCAGAAACTGAAATGAAAGAGGTAGACAGGCAACTGAATAAGAATGCAGGGAATAATTACACATGCAGGTGCCCAATTCTCCTATACAAAACAACAGTCCAATGGAAATGAATTACTGCATCGAAAAATCAAGTTATTCAGAAGGAACAAATTTCACTATCTAATTGGATGCAGTGAATAAATATGACACCGAGTTTTTTTGTAAGCCAAGATATGTGCAGAAGTTCTTAATGAAGAGGTTGCAACCTCCTTTGTGAATCTTTTAAGTATAATTTAGCTTTTCACAAGGAGGCAGGAAACTGAGCTAGACTCAGCTGGAGGGACAGTCCTTAGGTTCTCTTGAGAAAAAAATGAATCCTGATAAATAAAACAGATTGAAACTATTCAGATGTGGAGAGTGAACAGTATTCTTTTTTTTCCTCAAACAGAATTTTATTGAAGGGTGGACAGTATTCTAATATTTAAATCTGGAGTGAACACATGTAGGTCACATAACAGCACAGACTCATACATGTTGCTCACAAAGTAACCGAAGATCGCTAGCCCCTCCGGTTGGCATAGAATTTAGTCCACTGAAATAGGCTTAGGATCAGACTCAACCCACCAGAATGGCAGCTTAGAAGTGGGGACTTACAGCACAATGATAAACATTTTCTTTCTTTGCCGAGCCAAACAGTGGATCGGTAAAGAAGGTAGCACCACAGGGCAATAGTAGCTGAATAGAAACAGTACCATAGGGAACCAATGGACAGATAAAGACAGTACCACAAAACAGTAATACAAATCACACAAAGAAACAGTGACAGAATGCAGCATCATGACATTAAATCACAACCAGGCCTGAGAAAATATAGAAAACATTGTATTCTCACCACCAGGATGAACAGAGTCCATAATGACTTAGCAGGTCTCGCATCTGCTACAACCTGATGAATTATAACCATATGGCCTAGCCTATAACTTAAGTGGTGAAGAAGTTAAAGTACCTAAATGCAACATATCACAACATTCAATAAAAATACAAAATTACAATATGGTTTTGCAAAGATGCTGTGCCTATCTTAGCTCCTTAACATGATAACTTTGCCCATATGCTCCACTCTGTAGATTTGTAAATTTTAAGGTTGCACATCTTCAGAGTGAAAATTAGAAAAGTTTTTCACTAACAGTTTATATTTTCTTTTCAGTTTGTCATCCAACCTTTCAGTCTATAAATGATGTTTGGTAACAAACCAATTTGTCCTGAGACATCTTCAGAGGGGGGTTAGTTAAGTATATTAGTGGGAGTTAAGAGGGTGGGGGATGAAAGGGTTAAATGGGAATGAGGGTTGATTGGGAGGAAATGAGGTAAAGGTAGGGAGGGGCTTAAGGGGTTTATGCAAATGTACAGTACAGTTGTGTACACTTACCATAAATGTAGATGTTTGAGTGTGTTCACCGTTGCAGTCATTACATTTCGGTTCTCTGCCTGCAGGTAGACCTCAGCTGGCCTGAATATCAAAGTCTTGGATTCCTGCATCAGATGCTGTCTCTTCATCCATGACGTCAGGTCATCAGGGGTATAAAATTATTAATTAATTACTTAATTAGTGTTCCAGATACAGATTTGCTGTATCCAGGACTGTTTGTAAGCTTCTGAGCCCCTCAAGCCTTTCTGTGTTGGAGGGAAGCCTTCTAGCTTATCAGTGGGAGTGGTAAGCATTAGGTAACCTGTCTACCACATAAGGAGTGGTTCTGGCCCAGAATTTGTAGTTATTGGCCGTTTGGGCGGTCTTCCATCTCTCTCAACTTTCTAATTTGAAGGCCTGCATTTGTACTTGTTTCTGTCCTGTAACTCCTGGGCCCATCTCATTTGCTCACTCAAAAAAAAAAATGTATCTGCTTTTACTGTATTTGTGTTTCTTCCTACTTTATTTTGCTTTTGCGTCATCTTAAAAGTACTCAATTGTATTTATTACTGCTTGGTGTAACTCATTCTAAGCCTTTTAGTTTAAGCACTTGGGCTTCAGACCAGTTGTTTTACATTAAGAAGGTTTGTGGTCTGCACTGTAGTGGCAGAACAGGTAGCTTACACCCTTCTAAGTTGGGAACTGCTGATTGAGAGCTCAGTGTCTGTTATTCTAAAAGTGTATTAATTCTGATTTAAGCACTTGGGCTTCAGGCCAGTTATTTTACATTAAGAGGGTTCGTGGTCTGCACTCTTGTGGGAGGAGAGGCTGGACACTGCCCTTCTGAGCTGGGAATTTCTGGTTAAAGGCTTATAGTGCCTGCATATTTGAACTGCTTCTTACTGAAATTGGTACACCTTGTTTGCTGTAGCATAGACTAGATCCAGGCCTGCTGAATCTAGCTTTGTTTGTATGCTTGTTGTTTGTTTGCTTGTTGTTTCCCTGAAACACTAATTCCACCTAAAACATGGCTTTTCAGCACTTCTGTGGATCCCTAGTGATATCTGCATTGCTTACTGTACTTATTTCCTTGTTTCACTTGAAAGAAAGTTACTGTTTGTCATTTTTGCATTTAAGTTACCTGTAACACATTGCATTTAAGTTACCTGGCACTTGCTCACTAAAGCAATTATATAAGTCAGCACTAAAAAATTAAAAGCACTACACCCTCACAAACTCCCCTTGAGTACCTTGTTCTCCATTGGCCCTTTTTTTCAATTATAAAGGAATGCCCAATACTATTCTAGCATGTCCAAAGGTCAGTTGTCAATCTCCTCTCCGGTCCAGCTGGTGAATCTGGGAATCTTGAGGCAATGTTACAACTGCCTCATGTACACAGACAACCCTCTCCTCCTCCCAACAAATTTCAACACATGTGAGAGATGCAACCATATAGCCAAACTGGAGGCTAAGCTCTCTCAACTCAGTACTGGCGTAACCAGTGAGGAGGAGAATGAAACCACACTCACTACAATTCCAGTCTCACATAGACCTACCACGACAGCAAACCAAACACATAAACACACAAAAACATACTTGGAGGCTCTAAATAAAAATCTGCCTAAGCAGCAGAGACCTCCAAAGCAGACACCCAAGCAACTGCTACCCCAAAACAAAACACATGCAACACATAGCTCACAAAGCCAGTGTGCCGAACAGTCACAGCCCTAAAGGCTAAACAACACACCTGATACACTTGTAATAGGTGACTCTATCATCAGGCACACTGACGTCCCACTCACCAGGCTGAACAAGGAGAAGGTCATGGTGAGCTGCCTGTTGGGCGCTAGGATCCGCCACATAACACAAGCACTCAGGTCACTCCAAGGCAAGTACAAATATGACTAGTGTGAATGACCTGAGACGTACCTCCCTGGAATACATGAAAAGAGACATAGAGGAGCTCTCTGAGCATGTAGCCCAGGCCAGTATGACCCTGACCTTGAGTAGCATCTTACCCTCACCAAGAATGATGCCACAATATGAAGACAAGATGATCAATTTCAACAATTGGCTTAAGTACTGGTGTCATTCAAACGGGATCCAATGCCTGTCAGCCTGGGATGACATGCTCGACAAGCCACGATGCTTCGCTAGGGACGGCTTGCACCTGTCACCCCTGGGCTTTCGGATATTGGCAAAGGCTCTTGCTACCCCCATAGTGCCTTTTTTAGGAAAGGCTCAAAAGACAAACCCACCTCCATAGGTATCACAAGGGATAAGAAACTAAGAGTAATGCTTCACAACGCCAGAAGTCTAAACCTCAAGATGCACTTTTCGAAACTCTCCTTAGCATGGAGAACATCGATATCTGTGCAGTAACAGAAACCTGGTTCAAGGCTCCCGAGAGCACCCCAGCACTACCAGGTGATACCTCATACCATGCTTTTCACCCCAAAACTTGGACCGAACCACAAAAGGAGGGGGAGTATCAATATTCGTCAAAGATACCCACACCTCCAGGTTGGTGGCACAGCACGAAGCATCAGAGACTATCCATGTGCAACTAACAGTGGGTAAAACTGCCTTCCAGTTTATAGCCTGCTACAGACCACCCTCCCAAACCCAGGAACCCCACTCAGCCTTCCTGACAACACTGGAAAATATGAAGGTCTCTCCAAATACCATTATAGTGGGTGACTTCAACTACCCAAACATAGAATGGGAGCATTACTCTAGCTCCAACACCATAGCCCAAAGGTTCCTAGAATTTATAAACTCAGATGCTATGGAACAACTTGTTACCACTCCCACAAGAGGGGAAAACATACTGGACCTGATCATCACCAACATGGGAACTCTATGCTCCAGACCAGAAGTGTATCCCTAACTGGTAAGATCAGACCATAAACTAATCTCACTGGATATTCACATCCAGACACCACCCCCTGCCCAGAAAACCACAGTGAAAAACTTCTCTAAAGCAAATTTCTCACTCCTCAAAACTGAGGTGGAATCCTTCAAAGCCCCCGGGCCTGTGGAAAATATGGCCCAGACCGCAGAATCCTTTATAAATGCATTCTATGAACACCTTCAGGAATGCATGGATCATGCAATCTCAAATAAAACCAAGACCCAATCCTCCAAAGGCAGACGTCCTGTCTGGTGGACCCCAGCCATAAACAAACTATACAATAGAAGGAGGAAGCTACTACATGATACAGCAAAATCCCAAAAAGGGAAGGCATCTCTGATCAGTATTAGCAAAAAACTATGGGCACTCATAAAATCGTCTAAGGACAGCTTCGAGAGACAAATTGTACAGGACACTAAGGATAATCACAAGGCTTTCTTTAGTTATGTTAGGAACCTGGGTGGGAATTCCCAGATATGCTCAGAATTGGTCCAAAATGACAAAAAATACACCAAACCCACAGACATTGCCAACATCCTAGCTGACAGGTTCAGCGCAAACCCCCCCCTCCACCAAAAGGGCAAATATCTATCCCAGCAGTGTGCCCTGACATCTCAGATGCTCAGGTAAGAGCAAAAAAAGCTCCAAAGCAAAAAACAAAGCATCAATGGGACCAGACGTTGTCCCGGGCTTTGTCCTACATGAACTCCAAGAAGAGCTAAACCCAAACATAATACTACTGTTTAATCTCAGCCTTACTAGAGGATATGTACCCAAAGAGTGGCGTACAGCAACAGTGGTCCATCTCCACAAAGGTGGTGCCTCAACGGATCCTGGAAACTATCACCCCATAAACCTGACTAGCTTGGTCTGCAAAGCTATGGAAAGGATCATCATGGACCTCATAAATAAAGATATTGGGGACCTACAGACACTGGATCCTACCCAGTTCAGCTTTGTTAAGGGCATATCCTGCCTCTTAAACCTGGTCGATTTCTTTGAAACAGTCACCAAGGCCATTGACGAGGGGAAGGTGGTCCACACAGCCTACCTGGACCTCGCAAAAGCCTTCGATACAATACCCCACTCGGGCATTATAGATAAGCTCACCAGCTTAAATATAAACCCCTATGTCACTATATGGGTTGCAAATTGGCTCAAGGACAGAACCCACATGGTTAGAATTTCTGGAGCCATGTCAGACTCCAAACCAGTTACAAGTGGCGTCCCACAAGGCTCAGTCCTGGGACCTCTCTTGTTCGGTATATATTTCTCGGAGGTACAGGCCAACACGGAAGGATTGTGGCTGACCAAGTTCGCAGATGACTGCAAAGTAGGCGCCATAATCGACTCTCCAGCCGACACAAGCATCCTCCAAAAGGGCCTCATAGAAACAGACAACTGGTGCCAGAGCCATGGCCTCAAGCTAAACGCCAAAAAGTGTATAGTCATCCCCTTTGGACAAAACAAAGTGCCCACAAATTACCACATAGGTGGTAATCCATTAAGTACAGAAGAAATAATTAGGGACCTGGGGACCCAAGTTGATAGCAATCTCTCATTTGACAACCACGTGGCCAAAGTGGTTAGAAAAACATTTTATATAGCCCACCTAATCATGAAGGGATTCACATCTAGATCAGGGGAGGTCATCGTGCCTCTTTACTCATCCCTCATCAGGCCCATAATTGAGTACAATGCCCCTTTTGGGATGTACCTTACCAGACACCTGCAGCAACTGGAAAGATCCCAAAAGTACCTCACCGAGAGGATCAAAGGGCTCAAACTGATACCATATTCTGCCCGGTTAAATAAACTCCAGCTCTACTCAGTGGCATACCGCCTGCTCAGAGGCGATCTGTGCCTGACGTATAAAGCCATGTCTAACCCAGAATTAATGGAAATGCTGCACCTCAGAAAATCGAAATCCCATCGAGCTACACGCTCGAGAGACTTGAACCTCAGCACTGAAATAAATAGGACATGCTGGAGGGACAGATTCATAACCCAGAGGCTCCCTTCACTCTGGAATAAGATCCCAGTCCAGGTTAGGCAGAGTCCCTCATTGACTCTCTTCAACAGGAATCTTGATGAGTGGATGGGAGATCGTAGGTTTACCCCAGGTATCACTTCTGTGTCACTGTTAGTCAGAGACACAGTATACTAACCTCAAAAAAGGGCATAGCAAAATTAATTTAAAATGGGTGGCAAAAGCCAAACACACTCTGGCTAGGCTTATAAATGCCCTAGGGCAGATAGCCTAGTATGAACCTATGAACCTATGAACCTATGAAAACATGTAGCCGACACCATTACATCAGTTTTTCTTGCCCCAGATGTCAGGTGCCCCCATAATGGGAAGCAATTATATGTTAGGTTACACCTCCAACAAAAGGCAAATACACCAGAAAGCTTAAATACACTAAACAAGAAGAAAGGTAGAGGCAAGAGAAGACAGGGGGCTGGAGGGAGGGTAACCAGGACTGCAACAGTGAATACATCTACATTTATGGTGTGTACACAACTGTACTATGTTCTTCATGTTTTACTGTTGCAGTCATTACATTTGGGTAGACTCCCAAAGCTAAGGAAGGGCCAGCTATTAAGCCCTGCAAAACTGCAGTGGCAAAACCAGCTCTGGATTTAGAAAAAATAGGCATGTGGTAATGTTTGGTGAAGGTATGTACAGAGCTCCAGGTAGCAGCTTCTAGGATGTCCCTGGTAGGGACCCCTCTGAGAAAGGCTGTAGAGTTAGATGCAGCCCTGATGGAATGTGATCTTATCCCCTGTGGGGTAGGTTTTCCATGCTGTTTATAGCAGAAATTAATGCAATTGGCTATCCATTTAGAAATGGTTTGCTTTGAAATGGCCTTCCCCTCTGCCCCTGCAGCAAAGCCAACTAGAAGCTGTTCAGATTTTCTGAGAGGCTTAGTCCTGTCCAAATAAAATCTAAGTTGTCTGTGCACGTCCAAAGAGTGCAGAATTCGTTCTCCTTTGTTTTGTGGATACAGGGAAAAAGGTGGGCAAATGAATGGACTGATTAAGGGCTAGACACCACCTTTGACATAAAGGAATGGTTGGTCCTTAGGGAAACCCTGTCGGCATGGAAGATAATGATGGGCCCCACTGCAATGAGGGCCTGTAATTCAGACACTTTTCTTGCTGAAGTCATGGTTAGAAGGAAGGCTGTTTTCCAAGAAAGGAATTTCAACTCTGCAATTGCAGCTGGTTCAAATGGAGGTTGAGTGAGCTTTTTCAATGCAAAGTTAAGGTCCCAGGCTGGAGTAGGGTCTCGCCTGGGGGGGGGGGGTCTTAAATTTTTAACCCCTCTGAGGAATTCCTTTAACATGGGGTGAGAGAAGAGGGGTGGTTCAGTATTATAATGTGCTGAAATTGCAGAGGCATGAATTTTAATTGATGAGAAGAATAGGCCCTTTTGGAGCATTCTGTTAAGTACTGAAGATTACGAGTTAAACTGGGCACTGTAGTGCCCATACTTTGGGTCTGGCTCCAGGAACAGTATCTTTTCCACTTTTCAGCATAGGATTTTCTTGTACTAGGTCACCTTGATTCCAGAATGACATCTAGCACCTGCTTACTGAGGGATGCTATTGGGGAGCTCAAGGAATTAGCCAGGCTGCAAGGTTCAGGGTTTGAAGCTGAGGGTGCAGAATCTGGCCTGCCTGCTTGGACAGCAGCGAAGATGTCTGAGGTAGGTGCCATGGATCCAGCAGTATCATGCTGCGCAACAGGGGGTACCAGTGCTTACGAGGCCAGTCTGGTGCAATAAGAATTGTCCTTGGTTTGTCCTGTTTGATCTTTAGCAGAACCTTCGAGAGGAGAGGCAGAGGGGGAAAAGCATAAACCGAGTGGCTTTCCCAGGTAAAGGACAGGGCATCCACTTTCCAAGCTTGACTGTGGAGAGTCCTTGTGCAGAATTTGTCCAGTTGGTAGTTCTGGAGGGAGGCAAACAGGTCTGTCTCTGGAGTCCCCCATTTGTTCCTCAACAGGTTGAATATTTTTGGTTCCCGGTTTCCATTCGTGTGGGTCCATGAGATTTCTGCTTAGGTCGTCTGCCAGTGAATTTAGTTTGCCTAGCAGGAATTGAGACTGTAGGTGAACTTGGTAGCTCAAGGCTGTGTTCCACAGAGCTATGGCTAGTCTGCAGAGGGGGTACGAGTAGGTTCCCCCCCTGCTTGTTTATGTACCACATAACTGTGGTGTTGTCTGTCTTTACCAATAATTGTCCTGGAAGGATGTGGTCCTTGAAGGCTGTCAGGGAATTCTGTACAGCTAACATCTCTTTTTGGTTGATATGCAGGTGCATCTGACTCGGGTACCATTTTCCCTGAATGCACTTCCCTGCCAAGTGAGACCCCAATGCAAAGTCTGATGCATCTGTTGTAAGTGTTTGAGCAGCAGGGGGTAGATTGAAAGGCAGCCCTTTGTTGAGGTGGCAGGCCTCTGTCCACCAAACAACTCTGTCTTTATACAAGGAATGATAGGAATCATTGATTCCAGGTCCTGAGAATGATGACATCATAGGCTTTTTAGATACCATTGTAGTTTCCTCATATGCAGTCTTGCATATGGAATTAGTAGAATGCAAGAGGCCATGAACCCCAGGGCTTGCAAAATTTTCCTTGCAGATAGCCGGGTCTTTGTGGCCAGTAGTTTGAAGTAGGTTGTCAAATAAAGTTGTTTCTCTGTTGTGAGGTAAGCCATCTATGAAGTTGTGTTCAAGCTTGCTCCCAGGAATACAATCTGTTGGCAGGGTACTAGATGAGATTTATTTTCGTTTATGGTGTACCCCAGTGAGGTTAGAAGTTTTAATAGCATGTCCTGGGTTTCTGCCTGAATCAGACAATCGTCCAAGTATGGGTATATTTGAATATTTCTCTGCCTTCAAAATGCAATGGCTGGAGCTAGACACTTTGTGAATACCCTGGGAGCAGTAGATAAGGAAAAGGGAAGTGCAGAGAACTGATAGTGCATGGAGCCTGCTCTGAATTGTAGGTATTTCCTGCAAGATTCCCTTATTGGAATGTGCAGGCAAGCTTCCTTTAAGTCTAAGACTGCCAACCAGGCATCTTTGCCTAGCATAGGAAGCAGCTGTTGAAGTGTTAGCATTTTGAATTTTGGGATTACCAAAAAGGTGTTTAGAATAGAGATGTCCAGGATAAGACACCAGGAGCTGTCTTTTCTGGGTACCAGGAAAAGTCTTGAATAAAAACCTTGTCCCCATTTTTCTGCTGGGACAGGTTGAATAGCCCTGATACTTAGAAGACAGAGAACCTGCTGTTGAGCCTCTGCCCACTGATTTGGGGGTAGGTCTGGCCAACCGTTTGGGGTTGGTAGGGTGTGGAAGTAGAATCTGTATCCTTGGAAAACTATATTTAAAACCCATTTGTCATGGGTAATGAGTTCCCAGTTTTTCGCATGCAGGGCAAGCTTTCCTCCTAAGGGAGCAGGCAGTTGAGCAGGGCTTGGAAGGGTTAAAGTTAAGTCATTGTGACATTTTTCCATAGGGAGGTGTCTTGCTACTTCCTGCTTTGGAAGTGGGAGCCCCCCCACCCACTACTTAGGCCTGTGTGTAGCTTGAGACTGTAACCTAGGTGATCTGCTGTTCCTGGGTTTGGACTGAGAAGGCCTGGAAGAGACTGGAAAGGACCAATTCTTAGAAGGCCAATGCCTACTAAATCTGGGAGGCTGTACTTGCAAGAAATCTTTAACAGTTTGCATAGATTTAGCTTTTTTCTCCATCTTTTTGAGGACTTCTTCTGCTTTGTTGCCAAACAGGCGGTCTTGGTTTAAGGGAGCATCCAGTAATTTAGCTTGAACATCATCTGGCAAGATTTGCTCCTTAAGCCAAGCATGCCTTCTAAGTACAGACCCAGTGACAGCAGCCCTGCAAGATGCTTCTAAAGAGTCAAAACCACATTGCAAAGTATGTTTACCAACTTGTTCAGCAAAATGCATTAAATCCTGTAATTCTTTATGCTCAGCACAGTCAGGAATCAACATCATTTTCTGTTTAAGTAGTCCCATAATATGCTGCTGATACTTTAACATATGAAACTGGCAATTTAAGGCCCTAATGGCCAAAGTACCAGAAGTGTATACCTTGTTACCCCATCTGTCCAAGGCCCTAGAATCTCTATCACAGGGGGTAGGGTTTTTGGCAGCAGTAGCTTTAATACCATTTGGTCCTTGGGAAATGGTCTCTGGATCTGCAGTAGGAATCTTGAAGAGGAACTTGTGAGAGTCAGGCACTCTGTAATACCTGTCAGGTTTTCTGGATCTGGAGGTAAAGTGTCTGCGGCCAGGTTGGATTCCAAGAAGGCATCATCTACAATGTCCAGAACAGGAGGGATAGCTAAAGGCCTGTGTTGAGGGAGGAGTAAGAATTCCCTAAGCCTCTTTTTAGAGTCAGAGTAATCCTGGATTTCCCAGCAGAAATGCTCCCTAAGAGTGTGTAAGGTTTCACCCAAAGAAAAATCTTCTGGAGGGGAAGCAGAGGGAATGGAATCCTCTGCATCAGAATCCTCATAGATAGATAAGGGTGAATCTTGGGAATCAGAAGAAACAGAAATTTCAGAATCCTGATCAGAAGAATCAGAAGGAAAATCAGTTCTAGGGCTCTTAGAGAGGGAAGGCTGGCTTCCCCTAATTAAAGTAATAAGGTCTTCAGCCATTCTAAGCATTTGTTTTTTAGGCATATGGGTCTGACCATGCAGTTTCGACATCAGTTTTCTAGGCGTGGGTCGAGTTTTAGGCCTTGATGAAGAAGATGGCGTTGGTTTAAAAACAAATCTTTAGGCCTGAATAAACCTTCAGAAGCCGGTGCCTGCTCAGTGGCTCCAGACCCATCCAAGGTAGAGACATCTGCAGGTTTCATAGTTGAAGAAGCATCTCATGGCATACCGGAATCCGAATGAGTCTCAGTAGAGGCCTGCAAATCTAAAGTAGTGGGTATCAGGGGCTGCAAAAGCACCTCACTGAGTACCGGCGAACTGGCGACTAGCTTAACGGAAGCGTCGTTGGCAGTTTTGGACCTATGCGGTCTGTCTCTGTCTTTATCCTTACATTTTTTTTGAATATCGGTAGTCGGATGGCTTACCAAAGCCATTTCTGGATAGTTAAACCAAGTACTGAAATAATTTGCTGCGAAAATAGACCAACGACGAATAGTTCGGGGGTTGAATAAAGCACAAAACCGACAGCGAGGGATGTTGTGGTCTGGGCCTAAGCAAGAAATGCAGTACGAATGAAAATCTTTATGAGGTATTTGCTTTCCACAGGTAAGACAATTGTTAACTTTTACTGACATCGGTTTAGAGCAAGAAAAAGGATCCCCAATGGGGTACTTAGCTTTTTTGAAGACTTTGGTTCTGGAACTCAAAAACGAAAATTTCAGGAGTCAGCCGACCGGCACTTGTGAATTGCTTCTGCTTCGGGCACTGTGCGGCAAGAAAGACTGATGTAATGGCATCGGCTGCATGTTTTATACCCCTGACGACCTGACGTCATGGAAGAAGAGACAGCATCTGATGCAGGAATCCAAGACTTTGATATTCAGACCGGCTGAGGGCTACCTGCAGGCAGATAACCCAAATGTAATGACTGCAGCAGTGAAACACAAAGAACATCTGGGTAAGGAATCACATTTTGGCATGAACTTGCTACAGCAAGTACTACGTCCATGATGACCTGGAGGTATTTTGGGGTACAAGTAGGCCTTGGGCTAATAGTGGTAGGTATGGTGGAACTAGATTATAGTAATGAATTTTTTTTTTCTCAGAGGACGGATCTCCACTTTCCTCTTACTGTTGTTGGTTTTGGTTAAATTGTGGGGCCGGAGTTAAGAATGTGTTAGGGTGTTGTGTGAGTCTGACTGTTTTACTTCTCTGTAGGTTGTGTAGCCTGCAATGGTGAGGTGTCTTTACTGGGTTCCTATCAGTTTATCAAAACTTCAGCAGTTCGAACACTATATGTTCGAACTGTGAAGTTCGAAAACTGATTATCGTGAAGCCGCCGAACACCAAATTCTTTACCAGGCAAAGAATTCAGTGGGCCGTTTCTGTGGCTTCGCGATTTTCAGCACTGTGGTGGAAAGTTACGGGTCGTGTTCAGGTAAGTGTGCCATTGTGTGGACGTTAGGGTTAGGGCACGGGTTAGGTGAGTTAGGGTTAGGGCGAGGGTGAGGTGAGTGTGTGATACTGACAAGCTTTAGGGTTAGGGCGGGATAGGTGAGTTAGGGTTAGGGCACGGGTCAGGTGAGTGTGTGATAGTGACGGACCTTAGGGTTAGGGTTTGGGTTAAGGTAAGTGGATATATAGTAGTGTATGTACAGTTTAGTGTAGGGTTAGATGTAGGATTTTAAGTGTATGTGTGTGGAGTGCTGTTTTTTTGGTGTGCTTGTGTTGTGTATGTGTGTTTCTTGGTACAACGATTTTTTTCCCAGGGGAAAAAAATCGCTGTTCTAAGCCTTCGATGGTTTTGCACTTCGAGGTTAGAAGTTCGAACATATGGTTTTGAACTTCTGCCATTTCATCGAAGTGATATAGACCCTCTTTACTTTACCCCTTTTATCACTTCTTTACTAGGGAACAATGAGATTTCCTTTTACTTTAAGACTTTAAGTATAGCAATGGTGTTTAGTTGGTTGTGTGTTGGGTACAGGCATTTTGCTGGCCTTGGGGCAGCTACATCTGCTATGTGGTTTTCCTTGCATTCTGTTTTGAGGGGGCACAGCTGTCCTAGGCAGGTCTTTTTAATGCCCATTTCTGTTGTGTTTAGTGGTCGTAGTTGAAGATTGGGGGAGGAAGTAGGGGTCCTCTCAGCTGAGATTTGTTTCCTGCAAGGGTAGGGTACATGCTGGTGAGCCACCAGGTCCATCCTCAGCTTGCCGCTTCTATTTGTTTTTTTCCTGTCTGTAACGCTGCTTATTGTTAGAAGCAGGTGAAATACTGCATACTTTAATAACAGAAAAAAAAAAAGGACAGCCTTACTAACTTTATCCTGCTTCATTAATGCTCATGATTTCTGGCAGTTGTTTCTTGAGTGGCTGTGGTGTGCAGCCACTTCCCTCTTTGTGGTGTCCACATCAGTTAATGGGTAGTGGTTGTCCCGTTGGATTTGGGAGCTCAGATGGAGGATTAATTTCTGTCCATGTACCCAGGTTGTGGGTACTTTAATATTGAAACGTTCAGCTCCATATCGCTTCCTCTTTGCTCAACATGCAGGGATAGATTGTGCATAATGAACTTTTGCTTTTGTGCATTTGGAAGAATTAAACACAGGTGATTGCTCAAAACTGAAAAAGGATAGAGGACCAATATTCCACTCTGTAGGTACCTGTGTGCTGTTTGGTTTTGGTTATGTTTATCCCTTGGGGTAGAGTTGCGGGCATACTTCTCAAGTGTCCAGATTTCCATAAAAAGTCCAGGATTATGCTTCACATTTGGTCTGTTTCTCATGTAATTTCTGGTTTCCGGCAGGTTGCTGGGATGGTCTGAGTACTGAGGTCACTAAATAAAGATATACTTTGTGTTTTAGACTTCAGATCTTTTGGAGAAATGTAGGCTAAGATAAACCCTGTTGCTCTATCACTGTTCTACATTACAGGAATTAGGAACAATATTTAAAATTTGTCCTTATTTGTGAGTCTTGGTCCACCCTCATTTTGTCAGGCTTTGTCTGGAATTTTGTGTTGAGGTTTAGAGGTACGTTTTGGTGTCTGAGGCCAGGCTGTTTGAATTTTGGTTCACACGTACAGGGTCCAGGAGTGATTTATTTGCTTGTGGCACTAATTTGCCAACTGCTCCTGTAGTATGAACCTAAACAAATTGTGTTGGGATTATACGCTGTATGGCGTTAACGGCCATTGGGGGATGGTAGGCATGACAGGGTTTGAAAGCATGTGTGGTAAGAGCAAGGTCAGCTCATACCTCACAGTTTACTGGATTTCATTTCATTGTTTATGGCTTTGCAGATTTCTTGTTTGAGAGGTATGTAGTGACTGTGGTTGAACATTTGGGCTCAGATATGTGGTGTGTGCCTCTTAAAATGTATGGTCTTCTGATGAATCGCTGGGATGATCTGGGGATTGAAGCCACTAAATAATGTAGTTGTGCAGAAACTATTTTCTAAATGGACACTGTTATGCTGGTGGGGGGGTAGGGGTGGGAGTCTGTGGATACTCCTAATGTCCCTTGTTCCATGAGTTTAGAGGTGGGTTGCAGTAGGCCAGAAGGAAGCAGTGTGGGAGGGAGTTTACTGTCTAACTCTTGGCTGCTCAGATTTTCACAGAATGTCCAGAAAATTAAGCTGCTTTAATGACTCATATGTTGATCTGTTCCTCGTACAGTTTGTAGTTTTCTGGCAAATCACAGGGCTGGCCTAGGAATGTAGGCTCTAGCTTGCCAGGGTGGGTTACTGGCCACATTCTCCATTTCCAGGAAGCTAATAATTAGTTGCCTTTATTCTAAGAATTAATAAAAAAAAAAAAAAATAAAGTTTCAAATGGTGGTGTAGTGGCACATGTCTAGGGTGCATGTGGGTTGACAAAAGGGAGGGGGAGGACTCTCTCATCGTCTATGGGAATGAGGGATTTTCTATGGGTGCATTTTGTGGCTGAGGGTGTGGTTTAATTTGGGGTGGTTTGAGGGTGTGTTTTGTGGGTTATGAGTCTGTTTGCCTGGGAGAGTGAGCTCAGTGGGTTGAGTATTTATGGTGAAGCTGGCTAGACTGGGGAGGTATAATAGTGCTGGCCATTATTTCTTGCCATTTTGGTACTTAAAGGTACAGTTATGGCACTGCCTTGCAGTGTGGATGTGAAGTATGTAACATGATTACACACTACTCATACGTATATCTCTATACTGCAGCTGGCGTGCACATATAAGGCCTTGTTATTGAGAATGAGGTACTATTTAGTCTGATAAGAATGGGAAGTTTTTGGGCCAAGTGAGAATAGGGCCTTGGATGTGGCGAATGAAGGTGGATTTCCTGAGGGAATTCAAAGGGGGGAGGTAAATGTATTCGTATTTCAGATGATATACATTTTTTTTTCTTTGCAGATGGTGGTGCTATGACGGGTGTTTCAGCTGTTGGAATGCTACACAATGTGGTCACAGATGGTGTCAGTACAGCGTTCATATGAGCTGGTGGTTTGAAGGATGTGGTCTCATTATGTGATAGAGGTTGCTGCAGAGGGGGGGTTTGATTGCTGCAGCTGCATGAAGTGAGGTTACAGGTAGTGATACAATTTTATCTACTCATTTCAGCAAGTGGGAGTTTGTGCAGTATGTGAGTAATAAGGATGATATATTTTAGGGGCTCAGTGAAGCAGGTGATTAAGTTTATTTAGGGGAAGTTTGGGACTGTCCACAGATGGGGTACTGTCATAATGACTGAGGTTGGGTTGGATTTTGGGATCTCGATGACCAATTGATTAGTTCAGCAAGTGCCGTGGGCAGTGAGGGGGTCTTTTCCCCTTTTGCTTTTACTGCGGAAAAGGTTTGGAATGGGGGAGTACAAGGATATGTAAATTTATTTATGGGACTGGGGTTACTTAGATGGCATCAGGAATTTCAAGCAGTAAGTAAGGTTTGTGGCTTCAGTGATTTACTGCTTACATGTGAGGGGACATCGGGGTGTTATTTTCTTTAGGTGTCGGGTTTTATGTAGTGCATGGAGGTTTGGTTGCAGTAGGATATGGCCTTTGTCGCTACAGCCTTTGTCTTGTCAATATACTGCTTAGTTACATGGGGTGGTGTTGTGTATGTTTATGGGTGGCATGTAGGTTTTGCACACTTGAAATGAGGGGGTATGTATTCAGTGGCATAGGTGACAGATGGGGAAGCCATGCTGGGTAACTGAGTTTGCAGCAAACTGAATCTGCTGTGTGGGTAATAGATGGGGTTTTCTTAAGGATTTTCTATTGAATCAAGGAATGCAGGGGTCAATTTGTAGGACTAATCATTTCTTACAAAGGAAGTAGTGATTGTGAAGTTATGGTGGGATAGGAATGGGGGATGGGTAGGTTATTCAGTTCATCTGATATTCTTTTTCTTGGGCTGATAGGAATTGGTATGTGTGACTTAAGAGTAGGTAGGATTTGTGGGAACTCTGCAAGTATGCAAGTGCTGGGGGATAGGAACTAGGTGTTCCAGTGGCTAGGCTGACATTGTAAAGATCAAGAATGACATGGTTTTTGGTCTCCTAGCAGATGTTTAGGGTTTGTTCTGTTAGATGCGAAGGTGACGCACTGAAAGGAAAGCTTTAAAGGGGAAACTCAAGGGTAAGCAGTTGATTAAGGATGTTGAGCTTTAGGTAGATGCATTGGATTATTCATGGGGATTTGCATTAGTTTACCAATGTGGCAGGTGGATTGGGCTGGACTATACTTTTGGGGGATTGGTTTGTGGCTTGTCCATCAGGAGGGTACGATGACTGGAGGAGGGATGTGGGGCTTTGGAGTTGGTTTCAATCTAGCAGGCATCATAGCTTTAGCAGGAGAAGTCGGGGGGAATTGGGTCCATTTTCACTTGGTTAATATGGCAGTGGTATGGGTTGCTGGTGTTGCTAGCAGAGGCATGTTGGGTTTAGTTTACAAGGTTTAGATGGGTGTTGCAGGAGTCTGGGGCAGCTTTTATGAGGAAAGCATATGCTAGGGGTGTTGTTAGCTGGATCAACTGCCAGGGGGTTGAAGACTGGTGAGAAGGATTGTTGAGTTATTTGGTTCATGCTTGTGAACAAGACGGGGCATCGCAATTGGTCAATGAGGCTTTAGCTGTGATTACTAATTACTACAGCTGTAAGGGTGTTAGGGTTATGTTAATTTACTAAATCTTGGATGGTAGCTCATATGCTGGAAGGGTTGGTGTAGGTTTGATAGTGTGAAGATTAGCAGTAGTTTATTGGCCCTTTGAGCAGTTATTTCATCTCTTTCAACTTTCTGGTTTAAAAGCCCATGTTTGCACTTGTTTCCCGCCTTTCCTGTAACTAGACTAGTCCAGATACAGATTTGCTGTATCCAGGACTGTTTGTAACCTTCTGAGCTCCCCAAGCCTTTCTGTGTTGGAGGGAAGCCTTCTAGATTATCAGTGGGAGTGGTAAGCACTAGGTACCCTATCTACCACAAGAGGAGTGGCTTCTGGCCCAGAAATTGTAGTTTATTGGCCATTTTGGGCAGTTTTCTTTCCATCTCTTTCAACCTTCTGGTTTAAAAGCCTGTGTTTGTGCTTGTTTCTCACCTTTCCTGCAACTAGTCTAGGGTAGGGAGTGGCTTAAGGGGTTTATGCAAGCGTAACTGGATAAGGAATCACATGTTGGTGTGAACTTGCTACCCATCCTCCTCACCCTTTTTTGGTGGAATTGTGGGTATTGTGGTTATTTTATCAGTCTGTGTAGGGAAGAGAAGAGGACAGGGTTGCTTTCTTCTATTTCCCCCTGTGATGTTGAATGTTCATTTCAATGAGTTGGGAAAGGAAAGTGAGCAGTTTGATGCTGCTTGATACATTTTTTATTTGGTTGGATGCATAATTTAATAAATGGCAAATGAAGTGAGTGGTGGGATGCTGCTTCATAAGTAAGAGAGTGGAGGTACGGACTCTGCTTACTAGGCCAAGATGAGTGGAGTTATGCTATCCTAATTAAGATTACATGGATGTTTATGGTGTGATTAAAATCAGCTATGCTATGTTTCAGTTGTAATTAATAAATATTGGTTAACAAAATTGTTTATGGAAGTTTAATAACAGTCATCAAACATCATTCAGAGTGATGAGTTTATTGAAGGGGACCAAGACAAAGACAAAAACACGCATTTTCATCAAAATGAAGCATCCATGAAACCAGTAAGTGGAAGTCCAACCTTCATCTTTATTATATATGACTTGGTGAGTCAGAGTGAGACACAGTAAATTCCTGTATTCCCAGCTAATGGCATCACAAGCCTTAGATTTCCCAGAAAGTGGGTTCACCTCCTATACACACTTGGGATTCAAAAAGTGACTTTGTAGCCAGTCCTTACCAAGCTGAAAGTGAATTTATGAATGTTATGAATGGCCAGATTGGCATAAACCATTGCCAGTTGGGGAGAAAAGAAAACTAAGTAATGATAAGACCGCTGGTCTGGAGCTGTACAAAACCTGTGATATCTACAGAGAAATAACATATGACTACAGCATTACTCCAAGAAAATAACCACAAAAGCAAGTTAAGGGCTTATATTTGGAATATTTCTAAAAATATATAGCTGGAAAACTGCAAGATGCATTCTAATTTCCATCCCTTAGATAAAATATTTAAATATGATCTCATCTGTCTTTGCAGTGGCAGTTCAGGTTCATTTGTGTTAGGCAAGTTTCTAAGACATTATAGTCAAAATCCACACTGGCATTATAAATATAACTTCATAGCCTCAGCGAGATTTATACACTGAGCAATGGATGGAAAGAATAAATAAACAAATAAGCAACTAAATAATCAAAGTCAGTGAAGAAGCTGAAGGTCCACCAAGAAACAAGGATCTTCTTTATAAAATCACTTTTATGACCTATTGTTTTTAATACTGATAGACAGAAACAGTTCAACAAATTCCAGTGGACAAAACAGAAGCAGTCTGTAATAAGGCAAACGAATGTCTAGGTTAGCAAAAGAAAACAAGCTGAATTAATTAATCCTAGAACTAATGGGCAATTTGGGAGGCAGATACTAAAATATATCTCGTCCAGTGAAGGACTTTTAATTGCCTTCAGCATAAGTAAACAGTCAAATGAGTTATATATCTGCATCCCTAACTCTCTCTCTGTATATGTATATATGTATAGGGAATATGTGATAAATATTCTACCTCCTCAAGAAAATCAGAGAAGATCTTGAGGAGAACATACTACATAGAATGATATTCCTGAAAACAAGGAACTACTTATTCATTAATTCTCTGATACTTGTATTATCTGGTTGGGGTTACATATTAGTTTTGAGCTATCCCAATATACAGTTGGCTCAAGAAAGAGAACCAGTAATGAATGATGACAGTTGATTGCAGGAAGTGCACACATACCTATGGACATTTAGAGCATGGCAATTACCTAACAATATATCTTTAAGACATGAACTGCAACTATACCCCCCTGAGGATGGGTCTACTTTATAACACTGAATCCACAGAACGCCGAATCACAGTTCATTGAGACGAATGTATTGAAACTGCAGAAGAGTGAAACTCCATATTGAACCACACTTCCGTGAACACACCCCTGGACTAAAGCAAAAAACTACATAAGCTCTGCCTACAGCACGCCCACCCCCCAAAAACACCAGACTCCTACACTACTCCATCCTACATTTTAGCAGCAACTTAAATATGCCAATTCCGATATCGCACTACATTGTAGAAAAGGGCACATACCCACAGCACACCTACATCTCCCACAGAGCCACCCAGTGAACTGCACATTTACAGTATCTCCGATCCTTTCACTACTGTTGCTACAGAAGAATAGGAAGTCTCTTCAGTTTGCGGAAATTTATCTCAATGATATGGAGTTTCACTCTTCTGCAGTTTCGATACATTCATCTCAATGAAAATGTGATTCGGTGTTCTGTGGATTCGATGTTATAAGGTAAACCGCTAAAGATAAATGAAGGACATTCTGGCTCTACTCAGAAAGCACCCAGGCAAACAACTGAACCAATGAACCAAAAGCTGTGAGGTATCAGTTCTTAACACTGCATCAGAGAAGTACTTTTTTAATAACAATGTCAAACAAATGGATCCACCTCCACAAAAAGGATGCACTTCCAAAAATGTAGGAAAATGTAATATTAAGCAACATGGCATGTCAGACATAAAAGTATTCTAAGTAAAATCAGCATAATGAAAACAATTACATTAGAACAATTACCACCTTACACAATAATGTGAAATTAGGTTAACTGAGCCAGTGGTCATTGGTTCATAGGCTCATAAGTAGGTACTAGGCTATTGACCCTAGGGCCTATATAAGCCTAGCCAAAAAGATACCCTGGCTTTTACCACCCAAGAAAATTATTTTCCTGTGCCCCTGTCGAGCACAGCCACAGAAGTGATCCCTGGGGTGAATTTCCTATTTCCCATCCAATCATCAAGATTCTTCTTGAAGAGTGCTAATGAGGAGCTTTGTTTGATATAGACAGGTAGTTTGTTCCAGAGTATGGGAAGTCTCTGGGACAGGAATCTATCCCCCCAGCATGTTCTGTTTATTGTGGTGACAAGGTTTAGGTCCCTAAAAAATGTAGCATGGAGGGATTGGGATTTCTTTAAGTGCAGCATGTCCAACAGCTCTGGGTTTGACATATCTTTGTATGTTAGGCAGAGATCGCCTCTGAGTAGGTGATATGCAACGCAGTAAAGTTGGAGTTTTTTTGAGTTGGTCTGCGTAGGGCATCTGTTTGAGGCCAGTAATCCTCTTTGTGAGGTATTTCTGTGGCCTTTCCAGTTGTTGTAGATGTCTTGTGAGGTACATACCAAAAGGGGCATTGTACTCTATAATGGGTCTAATGAGTGATGAGTAGAGTGGAACAATGACCTCTTTTTTCCTAGATGAGAAACCTTTTGTGATGATGTGTGCCACATAGAAGGATTTCCTGGCTACTGTGGTGATGTGATTATCAAATTAGAGACTACTGTCCACCTGTGTCCTAAGGTCTCTTATCACACTTCCGGTGTTAAGTAGACTACCTCCTATGTGGTAGTTCATGGGTACAGAGTTTTTACCAAAAGGGATGACAATGCACTTTTTGGCATTGAGCCTAAAGCCATGGCTTTGACACCAGGCATCTATCTCAGTAAGGCCCTTTTGTAGGATGTCCACATCATTAGGAACTTCTGTGTTTGCCTGTACTTCAGAGAAGTAGATACCAAACAGGAGAGGACCCAGGACTGAACCCTGTGGTACTCCACTTGTCACTAGTCTGAAGTTGGATTTGGAGTCTGCGACTTTCACAGTGTGGGTTCTGTCAGTGAGTCACTTGGCAACCCATCTTGTGACATAGGGATTTATACCTAGTTTGGTGAGTTTATCTATAATTCCAGAGTGGGGGATGGTGTTGAAAGCCTTGGCAAGAGCTAGATAGGCTGTGTGAACGACTTTACCCTCATCTGCAGCTTTGGTGACTGCCTCAAAGAAGTATATCAGGTTTAGGAGACATGATCTGCCTTTTACAAACCCGAACTGGGTGAGGTCCAGAGTTTGGAGATTACCAATGTCTTTGTTTATAAGTTCCATGGCTTTGCAGACTAGGCTTATCACACTAATGGGGCAGTAGTCCCCGGGGTCCATGGCGGATCCCCCTATGTGGAATGGGAAAACCGTCAGTGTGCGCCATTCAGTGGGCACAAAGTTGAAGGGTGAGGCTATGACTGAACATGGTACTTAGGTGGGGTGCCAGTTCATTCTGCAGTTCATGTAGAACACAGCCTGGGATGTTATCATGTCTCTTGGATGCTGTGTTCTTGGCTTTGGAGAGTATGGTTTTTACCTGTGCATCCGTGATTACAGGAGCTTTGCATTCTTCCAGTATAGAGATGGGCCCATTAGGGGTTGAGAGGGGGGTAAAGTTAGCACTGAACCTATCTGCCAAGATGTTGGCAATATCAGTTGGTTCTGTATATTTAGTGCCATTGTGTTGTAACTAAGAGCAGATCTGAGTGTTGCCATTGAGATTCTTGACATAGCAATAGAATGCTTTGTGGTTGTCTTTAGAAACAGTGGCAATCTTGTTTTCTTAACTAATTTTGGAGGATTTTATGAGGGATCTCAGCTTCTTACTGATGCTGACCACAGAGTTCCTCCAATCATGGGATTTTACTCTTTTTTGCAGCAGTTTCTTTCTTCTGTTGTAGAATTTGTTTATGGCAGGGGATCACCAGATTGGTTTCTTTTTTTTTTGGAGGATAGCATCCTGGTTCTGTTAGGGATATCACGATCCGTGCACTGGTGTAAGTGCTTATAAAGTGCATTTGTGTAGGATTCAACAGTCGTACCTCTATTGTCCGTCTCCATGGGTGTCGTGAAGTTTGCCACTTCTGTCTTAAGAAGTGTGAAATTGGCTTTGGAGAAATTTTTTACTGTGGTTTCCATAATGGGGGGTGGGGGTGGGATGTGGACGTCTAGGGTGATTAGCTTGTGGTCGGATTTGACCAACAAGGAATTGACCTCTGGTGTGGAACACCGGTCGCCAATGTTGGTAATGACCAGGTCTAAGATATTGCTGCCCCTGGTGGGGGTGTGGATAAGTTGATCCAAGGCATTGGAATTTATGAATTCCAGAAAACGTTGAGCAAAGCAGTTGGTACATGAGTAGTTTTCCTAGTTAATGGTGGGGTAGTTGAACTCACCCATTATTAGGGTGCTGTGTTGTGCCCTAATATTTTCCAGTGTATCATGAAATGAGGAGTAGAAATCCTGGGGCATGATGTGGGATCTGTAGCAAGCTACAATTTTGATTGCGGTCTTGCCCAGAGTTAGTTGCCCTTGAATAATCTTGGATGCATTATGCTGAGCAACTAGCCTGTAGGTGTGGATATCCTTAATGAATATGGACATGCCTCCGCCTTTAGTGTTTCAGTCCAGGTTAGGTGGCCGAGAGGTGTGGTATGAATTATAGCATGGTAATGCAGGGGTGCTCTCTGGAGCTTTGAACCAGGTATCTGTCACTGCACAGATGTCAATGTTCTCCATTTTAAGGAGTGCCTCAACTGAGTGCATTTTGAGGTTTAGACTTCTAGCACTGAGTAGCATTACCCTCAGATTATGCTTGTTTGTACCTGTTATGGTGGTGAATTTGTCGTTTGAACCTTTCCTAAAAAGGCACTAAAGGGGTGGCAAGAGCCTTAGCCATCTCTGGCAAAGCATCGTGGTCTGTTGATCATGTCATCCCAGGCAGACAGATTCTGGATCCCCTTAGAATGACACCAGAAGCTTAGCCAGTTGTTGAAGTCAATCATTTTATCTTTGTACTGTGGTATCATTCTGGGTGATGGCAAGATGCTACTCAGGGCTAGGGTCATACCTGCCTGGGCAACAAGATCAGAGACCTCCTCCATGTCGCTTTTCATGTAGTCCAAGGAGGTATGTCTCACATCATTCACACCTACATGGACAATGACAGAGTCATATTTGTACTTGCTGTGGAGTGACCTGAGTGCGTGCATTATGTGGCAGATCCTGGCACCCAACAGGCAGCAGACCGTAACTTTCTCCTTGTTTAGCCTGGTGAGTGGAACATCAGTGTGCCTGACTATAGAGTCACCTATGACTAGAGTATTGGCTACGTTGTTATGCCTTATGGGCTGTGGTTGGGTGACATACTGAGTTTGTGGGCTATGTGTCATTTGGGCTGTGTTGGAGGGTGGAGATTGCTTGTGTTTCTGCTTTGGAGGTCACTATTGCTGGGGCAGATTTTTATTGAGAGCCTCTGTGAATGTAGGTGTGTGCTTTGTGTTTCTGTGTGTGTGTTTTGGTGGTGTAGGTTTTGAGGGACTATGTGATGAGTGTGGTGTGGTGTAAGTGTTTACCCTCTCATCTTCACTGTCTAGTCTAGTCTTGGGTGAAGAGAGCTTTGCTTCCAGTTTGCCTATATAAGTGTATCTTTCATAGGTTGTAGTGTTGGGAGGTAGGAGGAGAGGGTTGTCAGTGTAGATGAGGCAATTGCTGCATTGCCCCAAGATGCCCAGATTCATCAGATAGACAAGAGAAAACACCAGGAGCTGACCCATAGACATGCCTGGATAGGTGCTTATTTATTAAGTACTAAAAACTGTTTTCCTCTAGACAAGTGAGGAAAGTCGAGCGCTGTAGTAATTTGTAGCTTATTTAGTGCTTACAATGAGTTCTGAACAAGTGCTGAGCTCAAAGAAACAGATTTGACTGCTAAAACTAAAAAAACTGGCTAGTTCTAAGGGAAAATTTGAAGAACAGACTTTATGGCGTCGGGAATATTTTAACCCTAGCTAAGCGGCGATGCATAAATTGTATTTTTTTTAATATAACAGTAGCAAATGAGCAAACTAATTTAAACAAATTAACCAATAAAAAGCTAAAAACTAAGCCCTGTTCCAGCAGTCTTCGATCAGACATGTTCTAACTGCACACTCCTGCCACTAGGGTGCAGGGGAACCTTCTCCAGAAAAAGATGGCCTGGATTAGTGCTCAAGTTATACAAACAAAGCTAGATTCAGCAGGTCTGAATCTAGTCTTGTGCTACAGCAAACAAGGCGTACCAATTTCAGAAAGAAACAGTTCAAATAAACAGGCACAATAAGCAAGCCTTTAACAAGAAACTCCCAACTCAGAAGGGCAGAATCTACCCTCTCCTCCCACAAGAGTGCAGACCACACAATAAAACCATATTTTATGGTGAAACAGTACTCAAAGTGGAAGAGTCACTGCTGCCAGAAAATACTTAATTGTTGTGGAATCTACATTAACCAGTTACAGCAAGTTTCACTATAATGAGCTCCCTGTTGTAGTCTACTGGTTTAATAGTTCAGAGATTCCAAAATAGAAGTACCTCTGCTTGAAGAAGCATTGCAATAATTCTGCACACTTTATTCATACCCACACAATTTCTTCACAAAGATGTTTCTCCACTGACCAGTCAGTTCTTCCACTCAGAAAATAAATAAGGCTGTTTTATATCTAGTCTACACCCCCCCACCACCACCACCACAGCACCACTACCTTTCAACCTGTGGGTAGTCAGTTTAAAAGAAATAAGCTTCAGTTGAGTGTCACATGTTCAGGATGCATGGATGAAACAATCAACACTTTGCCTGACTGCAAAACATTTCATAAACCATTATCAATTAAACATAAATAAATAAAAAACACACAAATAAATACATTACAAAAAAATGTATTGTTCCAGACCATCTATAACTTTCATATTCTTACCTCTGAAACTCTAACTCTCCCTTCTTGGAATGAGCACGTCTGCGGATTATGTGTACACATATGTCGATATTTACACCAATGACATCTGTAGGGGCTGTTCACACATGACAAGCACCTAGACAGAAAAAATAAGGCAGGAAAAGGTGTGTATGAGCTAGCCTGTACTGACAGACTACTTTGTTATTCTCTACAATAGCATTCAGTAATGTAGTTAGTTTACAGACTGACAGACCCCCCCCACACCTCACAGATCATGCCATCTAAAATCATTACTCATGAATACTTATTTATATGCATATGCAGTCCTTAACAAACTCCAGTTATCTCACACAAATTCAGGTTATCCTGCAACAAAACAGCATTAGGTTCAGTACAAAGGACAGTTTATTTTTGCAACTCAGGTTGAAACACTGGAGAAAATCCTAGGCAAGCACTGTTTATGAGAAATATGAGCAATTATTATAGTGCACTCAACGTTTTAACAACTGTTCTTGAGTGAGGATAACACACCATGGAAATATATCGTCATACTTTGAAAAGAACATACCATTTTACTATTGAAAGTCAGAAACAAACAATGTGGCAGGCCAAATTATTTTACTGTTTTCTAGAAAGTGAATTTAGCTACAGCTACACTTTTTGCATAATTTTCTTTATATGTTGATTGTATTATCATTCCTGTCAGCAGAAATAATCTAGTTTCATTCAAGATGAAAAACTTTACAGATGGAGGAGGTAGTACGATGGACTGATATGTTTTCTTATCTACAACTAGTCATCTGGAGAGTGAATTTAATTGGACAAAAGAAAACCTTACTAATAACAAGGCCACAAAACGTGATGAAATTCCAGATTAAATGTTAAAAATCCTTCAAAAGGATGCTGTTTTACTGCTGCATGAAATTTATCTGCAAATTTGTAAACTACGACAGTGGCCATTTGATCAGAAAAGGTGAGTTTATATTTCATTTGCAAAAAAATGGTGATACTAAAGTGGATTCAAATTATTTAACAATTGTATTTGTTCCACATGCTGGTAAGGTAATGTACAAGCTCCTGCAAGATAGACTCCAATAATATTAGGACTGAATCCAGCCATACGTACAAGCTGGTTTTAGAAGGGACAAAGGTATCAGAGATCAAATTGTCATTTTTTTTCTTTTTTTTTTTGGATAATGAGAAAAGTAAAACAGCTCCAGAAAGATATTTACTTCTGTTTTAGTCACAACTCTGAAGCCTTTGACTGAATGGACCATAACAAACTGTGGCAAGTTCTTAGAGAACTGGAGATATGAATTCACCTTATTTGCTCCCAGTGAGATATGCATGCATAACAAGATGCAACATCTGGAGCTGAATATGGAATGGAGTACTATAAAGTACTACAGTACTTTGAAAGAGTGCTAGAAAGCTTTTGTACGTATTAAAATTATATAATGAATATATAATGCAAAATTCCAGGTTAGACAAATCAGATGCTGGATTAAAAATTGAGAGGATAAAAGTTAACAATTGCAGAAATGCAGATGATACCTCTCTGCTGACAGAGAGGCAGATAAAAGCCTGTTGATACATGTGTAAGAGCAAAAGTTGGATTGTTGCTCAATGTAAAAAAAAATATCAGCATCTATCTTTGCCAATTCTTTGGCAGTACATAGGTAGAAGTACAGCCAGTGACAGGTTTTATTTTTCTGGACTGAGCATGCTCTGCATTTAAAGACTATAGCTATGAAATTAAAATGTGCTTGCTTTTTGGGGAAAGTTATGGCAAATGTGGAGAAGACTTTAAAGAGCAACACCATCAAATTTTTAGCAAAGGTCCTCATTGCCCCAAATATAGGTTTCTCAGTAGTGATATATGACTGTGAGAGATGGGCTATATAAGGCTTCCCACCAGAACACCAGAGCTGTTGAACTGTAGTGTTCAAAAAAACTTTGAGGAATTATACCAACTGCAAGAAGATTAAATCAGTCAGTACTTAAGGAAGTAAAGTCAGACAGTTTGGAGGAAGGTCTGATACTAGAATTTAAATACAGATATTTTGGCCACATAATACAAAGACGGAATGTACAAGAGAAGATCTGGAAACAACAAAGGCTATGGAAGAAAACGTGCAGCAGAGGCTATGGGAGGTAGAAATAATTTCTGAAGTAATGAATATGAGTTTGCAAGAACTAAAAGAAAAGAACATTGACAGACAGGTTTTGTGTGCTAAAGTCCTTAAGGTTACATAGAGATAAAGTCAAATAAGCAGTAACAACAACAACATCATCCACGAGTGGACTAACATGAACAGAATGCATTAGCATAAGAGCAGATGTACATTATTCTTCAGTAAAAGCCTCTGGAGGCTACATTTTTGTATTCTCAATAGGTGTTTGTTCTTTCTATTCTTTATCTGTTCCATCTATTCAAGGAATGGGGGCTTCTATTCTTTACCTGTTTTATCTATTCAAGGATTGGGGAGTGTATGACTTCCTATTGACTTAGCAGGGATACTGGAATGTTTTTCCCATCCTTTGACTAATTTAGTGGCCTCCACTGCCTCAAATGTTGAAAAGAAGGATGAAGACCATTTCAACTCTAGTGAGTTCAGTGAGGCAAGTATTGTCGATGGATATCATTCAAATCAACTTCTTTACAACCCATTACTCATTTTATAGGCAAAATATGACAATGTCAGCCTCCAAAATGTTGTCATCTAAGAAACAAGTAGTGGATTTCAATGAAGAAGGCCTAGAAAAATCTTCTTTTTTCTTGTTTTAGATCATGGCAAAATATGTGGCTTGCATATCAGAGCTGTAGAGAATACCGCAGAGAACCCTAAAGGAGAAAGGCTTCCTTGCAAGCCATCCATTACAATGCAATTCTTATAAAAGCTCAGGTAAACAATCATCCTTGAATATCCTGGCATTGGAGGACTGGAGTTGTTGCGTCTTTCGGCTTTTCCCGGTTAGGGGTCGCCACAGCGGAAGTCCGGTCCGCTAAAGATTGGTAATTGATTTTTATGTGCCGAGTTACCAGCCCTGATGCACAACCTTCAACAAAGGTACGCCCATTCACGCATGTCTCAACGCAGAAGACGCTCTAGCTGAGAATCGAACCAGACAGTGTCTTACTGTGAGGCGACAACCCTATTGCAGCACCACCACTGCTAATCAGGTCAATCTACATAACAGAAATCTAAATTACAATAGTACAGGATCCCCTGGAGGAAAAAAAAACAATTAGTGGCTGGGATTTCATCTGTTAGGCTGATCAGACTGTGTGAAGCACCATCTACATTCATGGAAAGGGTAAGTGAAGGCTTATGTGAACAGTTAGAGTGCAGGTGTGGACATCAGAGTCTGCAGTGTTGATGTAGGTACAAATTACTAATCTGGGAATGATAGGCTGGACAGAGGTACGTTTAAATAATAGACATACACAGTTACCTGCATGTAATTGCTACCAGAAGATAGAAACATAAGAGCAAGTTGAACTGCACATCTATATTCATTTACAGAAAGAACTTGTACACTGTCAAGTGTATGGCTTCACTGGTAACTTAAAATCCAGATTCATACTATTGAAATGTCCTGCATCTGTCAAAAGAGGGAGAAGAGCCTAAGCTTATATGAGGAAATGAGCATATTTCAGTGGCATTTAAACTAGCTTGAGAAGTTCCAGATGAACCAAAATGAAATATACCAGGGCCACAAACCACACAACCCAACTTTCAAGAATTCCACAATGTCGTGAAATAAAAAAAGAGCATTTTTAGAGCTAAGCAAAATGGTTGCTAATTAAAATTACCTAAAAATCCCAGGACTGTCTTATCATATATGGGTGGTCATCACATAATACCTTCAGTCTTCTGTCAAGCTAAACTGCCAGAGGGTGTGGGGCAAGTGCACTTTAAACCTTGGCAATGGTTCAGTCATGTGACTACTAAACAGGTTATTTAAACATGTAACATCTTGTAAAAACAGTTGTAATGAAATCCTGATTTTCTGAATGAAAGCACTTAACTTTGTTAAAGTTTTTTTTATTTATTTCACTACCTTGTGAGATTCGTAAAGGACGGGTCATGTGGCTTGTTGCCCTGGTGTATTTCATTGTTTTTAGCTCCTTGGCACTGGAAGCTCCTTTGTGTTTTTGTAAGGTTTCAGATGAGCACAGAAAGCTCAACCTCTTTGTTTAGAGTCCACCAATGGGTGATGCAGATATCAGGGTAGCATATTGATAGGGAATAATGGATGCAAAAACTGTTAGAATCCAATGTACATTATTATAAAGTGACAGACACAAAGTGAATAAAGCAAAGAAGCCTAAGCTTGTCACTAAATCAAAAGATCAGTGACTTCAATTGCTCACTTTCTGAGAAAAAAACATTCTAAATGTGACTGAGTGTCTCTACATAGATATGTCCTAACTATGGCCCAGGTGAAACTTGTTTGATTTGCAGCTCAGACAACTGAAGTGCTGGTAAGGGAGGTAAGGCATGCCCATCCTGACGGTGAGGGACTGCACTCCAGCATGCTTTGTGGTTGGCAATAGTGAGGGCAGGAGCCTGTCATTAGTGCAACATCAGTTTTAGCGACTGCAATTTCAGCAAACATATTTCACTAAAAGCACTTTTGCTGGCAGGGTAGGATTCCCTTTTACCCACAGTTGTGGGACCTCAGTAAAGGTATATTTAAGTAAGGGGATTTGGAGGGAACAAGTGCCCTTGCCATTTGTAATAAAAGATTTCCTGTTTCACCCAAAGTGCTTTCAGTGAAAACTTTTTAGAGTATTTGTCTGTTGGTGAAAAAGGTCAATCTAATGACATGATTCATGAAGACAGAGGATGGTAGAGGCCGTGGATAAGTTGCAGCTAAAGTAGGGCAATACATCAGCACATCTGGCCCCAGAGGTTACAATGCATGCAACTGTAAAGGAAGCTAGGACATGAAGAAACAGTGATTGACATCAATATGATGCTGACATGATTTCCTCACTGGCCCTAAGTAGGGTTTGGTGTTAGTCTGACGGGCAAAGACTAACTCTGGTATGAGGAGAGGTAGTGAGGCAGCCAACAGGTAACTGCAGGCTACCAAAGGGAGTAAGCAAAAGTGAAGCACTCTGAATGTGTTGTACTGATGGACAAAGGGGGCTTGGATTTTACTAAAGTATGAAAACCTGCAACCTAATAAATTCTTACCTGGCATGTCAGCAAAACAAGGTGCACAATTTGCAGGAGTGACTGAAGGAGAAGTAGCTATTTACATATAAAAATAGTTAAAAATCAACAAAAAATCATAGGGAGGCAGAGAAAGGAGGATTACATTTCAACACACCTTAAGTTTGACTCACTTCCAAACCCCCATACCAAAGGGAAAAAAATGGAAGGGAATTATAAAAAGAAATTTTTAAAATGGCAGAATAGGGACACATTCTGATGATGAGAAATGTCAACATGAGCATGAGTTAAAGGAAGATTCACCATAGAACACACAGTATACAGACATATATATATATATATATAGAGAGAGAGAGAGAATGAGAGATATACCTGATGTTCTAGGGCTTAGGTGAGAGAGAGTCAGCTTCTGCATACATCTGACAGCAGTCAAATGTCATGTGTATACAAGAAAATAACAGGATTTTGACAATGTAGAACTGCTTTCAAGTAGCATAAAACAAAGATGCATCTACTGCCTATCACAAAGACAGTATTCTTATTTATGCAGCCGCCAAATATTCTAATACTTATAATTACCTAGCTAAGGTGCATAAAACTTACAGATACATAAACTTAGCAAATACACCATGAACAGTTCAGCATCCATAAGGTATTCACTCATTCTCATTTGGTAAGATTAGAGGGGCTGGATGCTAGAGAAGCCAGTGGAATATGTGTAATGCATGTTCATGCCAGTCAATAAAACACAGGCCTCTGTTACTGAGGCAAATACAAAAACATACATCAGAGTCGAATGTTCATGCTTGAAGCAGCTGATACCCACATTTGCACCAGCATTTAGTAATAATCTTCTAGAAAACCAACAAAGAATTCAGCTCTCATGTCTAGAAGTAAAATGGGAACCATTTACTGTAAACGTGCTACAGAGTTTACTGTAGAAATGATTTAATTTGATAAAGAGTTTATTTACTCTGCTTAATTATTTCTTACTGTGTCTGAAGTAAGGATGCACCTCTTATAGAAACAATACTGCAATTATGACACTGATATTAGTAAAACACTACTGCAAATACATATTGCTTTTATATTACATATCTATAGCATTAAGGACATTTAACACAAACACGAATATCTGGAATAAAGGTGAACATAAATGGAAATGTAATTACTGGAATGTAAACTCCCTTATAACAGACAGGGACAATGCTTTTGTGTAATGAGTGAAAGTAATCAAAGTGTTTGCATTTGGGGTTCTTAAAAACAATGACTGTAGTAGGTTACTATTGCTGTAGTAAACCACAATGCACAGTAGCACAGTCCTGGATGAAGATTTATGTTACAGTCATATAACAAAAGGCAAACGGGTAAGGCTGTGGTTTAATCAGTAAAAATGACAAGGAATCAGATTTACACTGAAGTTAATTCATTTCTCTCTTTGAAGATGTATATTATTCAAAATAATGATACAATCAAAGAAAAAGCCAAGCAGTTGTAAACAAGTTGCTCTGTATTAAAACTGTAGAGCAGAGGTCTGCAACCTGCAGCTCTGGAATCACAAATAACTCCCTGTTTTCCTCTTATGAACCTGATGAAATATGAAGATAGAGCTATGCCTAACAACAACATTGGATAAATAACCAGTGTTGTTAAAGATTTATGTGCAAATTACTTGTTAAAACTGTTAACATCATTGTTCTTGTTAGAAATCAGCATGCATGCTATTCATTGTCATAATGAGAATGCTACTTGAGTTATGCCTCTCAATGCTTATTTAAGGAAATAAACAATGTTTCCTTCTTTAAAGCTGATGACCTTTTTGATGCAGGTTTGGTAAATGAGGGGGTTCAGCACCATAGAGAGTACTAAGTTACTTTTGCAAGTCACACCCTACCAGGATGAACAAGAGGATTTATGATGCTTCAGCACCATGGACATCAGCGTTTGATCTACAGAAGGTTTAGGACAGGGTCTCTTTTCATAACCAAGTTGTGAAATGGTCAGGAAGTGGATATCATGAAATTAACTTCAAGAGTGGAACAATGTGAAGACACACATGCACCTGATTGGTCTTAAAAGCTGCAATATCTTTCTTGCTGTTATGTGCAAATGGAGTGTAGAAGCCTAAGGTGTATTACAGAATTTAAACCCATTTGACCTTCCAACTGCCATTCCAACCTTGCTGCTGTTTAACTTCTATCATGTGATTAAAGCAAAGGTGCTTAACAAAGGTGCCTTCTTCCTAAATTTGTTGCATAATTGTGAAACTTTATGTGCTAAGATGGTGTTTGCATGCAACATCACACGTTTCAAGAATATCTCTAATTTTACTACTAAGTCAGTTCATTCTGTAAAAAAGTGAAGAATGAAACAAAATATGAAATATGTTAATTTGATAGTGTTCATAATAAAAGCATAACATGATTAAACTAAGATCTTCATTCTATCATCTTACTGGGAAAGAACTGAACCACCAAACAAGCACATTTAAACTTGCTTTTTGATTTTATACAGCTTGAGATAAACACACTGTATATGGTATGATCCCACATCTGACACTAACATAAAACATAGCTTCTGTGGATAAACAGAAGACCAAAGCTCTTCTGTGCTTTGAAAAGCACAGTATTTAACAATAACATAACACAAAGTTAAGTGAGATGTTTCCCACCTTAGCTTATATATTTCATGCTTGTGGTTTCATTTTGTTAAAGGAGGTAGTATGTCACCCGACTAATGGTGCTTTGGAATAATATTTTGAATTGGCTGTCAATGGTAGAGGTGGGCATTAGAACACTTAGGAAGACAAGACTTGTATGATGTTCCCTTTGAAATGGGTCGGCACTGGACTAAGTCAAATAAATTGGAAAACATAAACTGCTATAGCACTGGCAAAATTCTGTTTCAGTGCATCTTTTCAAATGATAAAGATTGCTCTTGCAGTGCAAGACTGACATGGATTATATTCAGGATATTGAAAAAGCACATTAAAGGTAGTAGGTACTGTGATAGAGTTTTATATTTTATGAAGGCTATTACTGAGTAGGCATTTTAAATGGGGAGTGGGACTGATTCACTGATCTAACAGAAATCAAGCTTAATATCTTATTCATAGTATTTTAATTGTAGCACAAAATAAATGTATTGTTTTCTGTTATGTCATTTTTCATGTCGGTAGGAATGGCATCTAGTGGGCACGAGTTATACAAGGGGAAAATTTCATAACAAGAAAATTATAAGCAATGTAATAAGTGCAGTATTTGAATGAAAGAGTTAGAAGGTATGAAAGAACATAAAGCTGAGGTATCTCTTAATGCAAACACTGATTCCTGAAAAAAACAGTATAACTGAGACTTCTGTTGTTTTTAAAGTATACACTCAGGAACAGGATGAACAGTCACTAAGGAAAATCCACTGAATGTACCGATGTTATTTCCTTACAGTCATCCAGATAGGATATATACTTCTCAGACCCCAACTGTCAGACCTCACTATAAGCAAGTATCACAATTAATAGTAATAACTGAAAATTAATTAGTTCAGCATGTGTGTTGTCTTTAGTTTCCTTGATTCATTTATTTAACTTCGATCTCTGCATGAACCAGCATCATCCCCTGTCTTTCCATAATCCCCACTACTGTGCTAGGGGAGCACTATAGCTCCCTTTTGAAAAATCCTACATTTATCTCTTCATTGCTTAGACCTCCCAACTTTGTGGTGTTATTCCTAGAGCCAGGTATAAACATAAGGAGCTGTAAATGAGATATTTGGACCCATCATTCTGTGGTGACTAGTCAAAATCCATAACAGGGATTGTGACATGTAGTGACATCCTGCACACACCTAACATGCAGTGACATCAACAGCTATGCTACACACGCCTGACCTTGCTATGAAGGGTTTTATGTTTCTCCTTCTTAGATAAAGGTTAACTTCTGAGTTAACTAGAGGTCAAGTAGAAAGTAACGCATACCCTTCCTCAGCATTGAAGAACCGGTCACTGGATGCTTTATCTTATTTGCCTTAGTTGACTATTCCAGTGACTTAAAACCTTCCCAGATCTTGGGGTACCTGCAGCAGAGATGGATACTTTGCCTCTGCTATACTGCTTTTGTTTTTTTTGATTCATTTTTATGGAATGAGGGAGAGTGCAGTTCTGGTTTAATAGTCTCAGACTGAGGCAGAGGGATTCAGTGAATTGAATACTGCATGGAGAAGCAGTTTTTCTTTTCTTTTTTTTTTTTTTTTTTTTTTTTACTGTGATGTTTGACTTTTCTCAACAGTTATACAACTATTTAATTGGTCTATTTAATAAAGGGGTTGTCGGAAGTTTTAGCTCATTGTAAAAAAAATATATTCTTTCTTCCCTCAATGGTAATTTTTTCCTTTGTTTTGTGCAATGATCCTGCCCCCATCATTTCATCATGATCCCCTGTGAGGTGGATTATATAGATTCACTAGGAAAAACACTGCTTAACCTTTAACTTTACAGTTAAAGATAATCAAATATAATTATGAAAAGATCCCAAATTAGGGACATTCTAAATGTTGGTTCTATTTCCTTGTATCTTCTCAAAGTAATTTCCAATTTTAGGAGGGATGGAACAAACATTTGAGATGAAAGTTAATGTGTAGTGGCAGTTATGAAAGTAAATGTACACAGCATTAAGAAATACTTATAGAAACTTACAATTTCATGTACTGGTTGTCAGAATATATATTTGACATTGTTTGCATACCAAATTTTTAATTTTATTTAGGAAAAAATGGTAATTGAAAGTCTGAGGTGTTATAGGGTAGAAAGGTGATTTAGACCACTGGAGAAGAGGGATTTAAAGGAGTGCTTATGATATTCAAGAGATATAATAATTACAGTTATGATAATTATGAGAGAAATGTTAGGTAAAAATAATGAAGGCTTTCACAATGCAGGATGGTAGAGAGATGGGAATGCATCTGCCTAATGGATTTAGACATTTTAGGATGATAGGACATGTGTTTCATTGTCTGAAATCAGAAGTGAGCTGCTTGAAGCTCTGAGAATTGTAAAAATTAATTAATACTGATCTATTTTGGATGTGATATTTTTAACAGCAATATTACTGAATAAGATATGATAAGCTGAAATTGGTAAGTGATGCCAGGAAAATTCTACAAATAATGAATATAATTAGTCTGCAGTTTAGAGAATCAATGTGGAGTTGCATCTATCAGAGGGTTGGAACATATATATTTTATTTCTTTTAATAATAATCTAGCAACCGTTTACTGATGGGAACCGTATCTTGATTTCTTAATTACAGAGCTCCACGGGGTGAGGTTGGAGGAGACAGCTAAGAAAGGTATTACATACCAAAGTAAATTCACAGTGTTAAAAGCAATATGTTCCAAAGGATGCAATAGTGATGGTTAGATGAGCTCGGCATAATGTTTAAGGTCTTAATGTCATAGACACAAGTTACAGGGTTTGATCCTGGACTCAGGTTATTGGCTAGGCTTAAAATGGCTCTCCAGGGCAGTTAGCCTAGTATTCACCCATGAACATATTGGATTCAGAGTATTCTACTTGAAACTGGACACAATGATACACAGCAGTCAGGAGGAAACTAGGGCTGAAGTATAACATCAGCGAACAAGAGAAATTAAAAAATAATGCAAAATGTTACAGACCATTGTTAGACTACATTAATAAAGGAGTAAGCTATATATAAAAAGGAAAGAACGTATAAACAAAGAATGTAGAAATACATGATGTTGACTATTCAAGTAGAAATATACGGTGAAGGAAAAGGGAGGAAGCATTACAGTTATTATGTGTAGAAGTTAAGGACAAAGCAGGGGAAATTGCAAAGTTTGTGAGAAGGAAGAGAAAGGCATTATGAGACCTATAGAATATATTTTGGAAGAATTAAATGGCATGTAAGGTGTGTTTTTAAAAGTGTGAAGCTCTTTTTCTAAGACCAACATAAAAATCCAGGCAAAAGAGAATTAGGACATAATAAGGAAAAATAAAATTCAGTGAAAAGGGAATTGTTTATAAATGTTTGTGTAGAAAGTAGGGTAGCACTGTAATACTTAAGAAATAGTTAAAAGAAGGTATTAAGGGTGATAGGTTCAGGACTCTGTTTAAGCTGCAGTGGAAAAGGAAAATAGTGAGGTAAGTAGAAACAATCGCCATTAAATAACTGTAACGAAGAACAATCGCCATTAAATAACTGTAATGAAGAACAATCGCCATTAAATAACTGTAACGAAGAACAATCACCATTAAATAACTGTAACGAAGAACAATCGCCATTAAATAACTGTAACGAAGAACAATCGCCATTAAATAACTAACAAAGTTACTGATGAAATTATGCTGTTGAGATTAAAGGAAAGAACAGGCAACATTTTGGAAAAATAGGTATTTGGGTATGAAAAGAGTAATAGTGACTAATATTTAAATGGTGGGGCAATGAGCAGATTGATATTATACAAGATTTCAAAAACATTTGTTAGTATTAATCAAGGGCAGTTATGCTAAGGTTAGGAGAGTATAATACAGGCATGAAACACAAAAATATAGTGAGAGTGACTGATGAATAGCTTAATACTGTATTTAGGAGAAGAGATGGGTATGGAAAATTATGGTAATGATGTAAGAAAGGGTTGTTCTCAAAGACATTGATTATTTAGTCTGGCTAATAATCCAGTTTATGTGTTAGTTAATGGGTGAAGTTGTAGACTAGGAATGGGATATGACCGCAGGAAAGAAACACTTATTGAGTTAATATGGATGTTTCAGTTCTTGTTGTTTCTTGAAAAGTATCTGTAAGGTATAAAGTAGAAAAAAAGAATTTCAGAGAACCAGGGTTTGGTTGAAAGGGTAAGACAAGAACACTTAATGGAAAGGAAATTAATATATCAGATATTTTTTTCTGAGAGATGAGAAATGAGAAATACATTGAAAATATGTGTTTTAAAGTAACAGTTTGCAAAGAATTTAGTGTTTCTTTTTAAAGAAGGTTTATTTGATTAAATATGCTACAATGGGCAAATAAAGTTAACTCAGTGGAGTGTACAGCTTGTCCGAATTTCAGAGACAGAGGTACTGGCAATGTATTTTTAGTGATGTGTGTTTCATGCTTAAATATATTAATATAAATTTGTTGTATACCAGGAAAATTAAAGTGGATTAAGCATGGCGAATTCTATTGAGTTGTATACTTATTTGAATTTATATTACACTTTGAAGTTAATGAAATAGGAACCAGAGGTATCCATCAACTCATTCAAATGAGACCTCAGTTTAGCATCTGATCCAAAGTACCATATCTCAGTAGTAAATTCTCATCTCCTCATGTTCAATTACCGCTTCAATAATTGAAAATAAATCCAAGCACCTGTGTCATAACAAAACATGCAAGCTGCTGATCTCTCCAGTACCAGGCACAAGTATAAAACTTGCTATGTGACTGATACTGCCTACAAAAAAAACATTTTTTTGCCAATTTTTATACTTGAGTTGTAGCTAAACTAAAGAGGGAAGCAATACAGAACCAGTCTAAGCCAGTGGTGATCCTTTTATGTCAAAGAACAATTTGGCTACTATATAAAAACAAAACCTTTTATATAAGCACCCTTCATATGCTTGTTATTCTTATTTGATGTGAATCAGAAGGAGTTCCACACAGATAAAGGAACAAAAGTGCTTATTCATCTTACTTTGGACTTGTCTCTCTGGTTTTCCGGAATAAGAGAGGAGCTTATGTACAAGTTTTTGTTTTTATATTTCTGAAGTTGTTAGAATTTGGCTACTATACTAGGTTAATTTGTTTTGGACTTCACCATTTCTAAATGAGCTTTAGCATGCATGCGGGTGATCAAAGCACATTAGACATTGATTTAGACTTAAATCTAATTATATAAATGTGTTACATTGTAATTAACCAGTGTTACTGTAGATATATGTGGCACATAAATGTAGATAGCTCTATGCCTGTTATAATGTTCCATACATACAGATATAGAGATGTTTTAATCAGTGAATATACTTAAATAAGTATATCCTATAGAAAGTAATACATGTGTCAAAACAGACAGCATGAGTATATGTAGATCACTGAATGAGATGCTTATGTAAATAATAGTACATTCTCGCTCCCTAGTCTGCATGAATTGGAAAATGTAATTCCTTTAGTTTTGTCTTAAGGCCTCTCTCCTGGGTCAAAGTATTAAAAACTACAGCTCCTGAACATAAAATGGGGAATAAAAAACCATAACGCTAAACATAAAGCATGGTGAAGTCATACCACTTTGCATACTTTAACAGGAGTTCAGAAGGCTCTGTGAGCAATTTTGTTTAGAATACTGCCTTGGATGTAATGCTGGATTATGGTCCTCATTGGTCTGATTCTGTAAATTAAAAGAGGCCTATTTATTTGTTGTGACTCTGCAGCACAGGCTTTTGGACTAAATTGGGAGTAGAAACAGCAGACGTAGGACCTGTTTCAGACACGTAGGCCTGGAGACGCAGCTCCATCAGCCAACTTCTTAATCTGGCCTGCTTAGACAATCCTACCTTACTGTATAATACTTGGCACTGAATATCTGAAGAATTCCAGCTTCATATTGCAATCAGCAGTACCACCTCAGTTTTCGTCTTCCTAAGTAGTAGCCATTGTCTAATCATTTCACTGATATGGCACTGGCTTACATTTCCAGAAATACCCTCCCCCCTAAAAAATTCTCTCTATTGATAAACTAATTAGGAAGCCCATTGTTTCTGTACCATCTACTTCTTACAAACTGTCTATATAAACATGAAGTATTACTCTCTCTCAGTGTATGGCACCCAACTCCCAGCCCTTGTTTATGTTATCCCCCCATCCATTCCTTTTCAATAAAATGTGGAAACTTAACAGATTAGCTTGAGTTTCTAACTTACATGTGTTTCTGTAGTTTGACTGACACTCAACTTCTATGAACTTAAAAGAAAATGAACAGTCATTTAATTCTCAGAGGGCAAACAGATGAAACAGAATAATGGTACCTGCATTTGCACTATACTTACGAATTATGAACGCTGCAGTTGTAGAAAACAAAGTTTGTGCTAGCAAATGTCACCCCAGTTTCTTTTGACTTCAGGAACAGCTGAACAGTCTGGTGATCACCTGAAAAAGAAAGTCACAGTATAACTCAGGTGGCCACTGCATAAGTAGGACCTGGTATAATTCAGTATACAGAACTTAGTAACCATACAGAAGTGTAAAAGCAACTTATGTGTTTTATTAGTAGTAACAAACATGGTGCACACTACATGATAACTACTATACTGTTACCCTACAGAAGGAAGATAATACTACCATACAAAAGTTTAGAAGCAACTTATGCGTTTTATTAATAGTGACAAACATGGTGCACAGTACATGATAACTACTATACTGTTACCCTACTGAAGGAAGATACTACCATCCAAAATTTAGAAGCAACTTATGTATTTTATTAGCAGTGAAAAAGATGGTGCACACTACATGATAACTATTATACTGTTACCCTACCGAAGGAAGATAATACAATGACTGCTGAGCTATCCTATGTCTTGCAGTTAACATGGAAGATTACAGCTAAGAACTGGTCTCTGCAGCAAACGGCTACTTTTTCTTCTCTCTAACACATATCAGAGCTTTCACTGAAAACAGGAATCAATCCTGTTAATAAAACATTAAAATAAAATCCTAGCAATAGATGGGGAAAATAATTTGATTTGAAAGTTATATGCATGTATGGACGCAACTGAAGTTGTAAAACTAGTAACAAATTGTATTATTTTGCTTAATTTTACAGCTGTTAAGCAAATTATCAAACCGCTATTTGTAGATCAAGTTGATAGCACTCAAAACACATTTTCTGGCAAAAAAAGAGTAAATGTCAGATTGTAAACAATAGGACTGCACTATGAGCTTAAAATCCATTTAGGACAAATGCATCTTCAAAATGAGCACTTTAGTCAATGGTAGCTAATAAATTTATCTCACTGTTATATAATTAACAACATACTCAGTTTTGTTCAGTTTTAAAAAAACTAATTTAAATAACATTGAAACAAAAAAATATATATAAATAACAGTTCACAGCCTCCTGCACAGTAAAATGTGTCCACATTTTGCAGGTTCTTGTAAACTTTACATGAACAATTAAAAGGAGCAAGCTTAACAAACCATATATCATATCCTTGTAGCAAACTGGTATCTCCAAGAAATTTCAGACAAAAACAGTTACTTTTTAATAGTTTATTTAAGTACTAATTAATGCTGCATGAGTTCACTACCACTCGGTCATGACTGCTGTAGTTAGACAAGAGGACAATGGTGCCCATGTAGGAATGCACTTAAAAAAATGACCTTTCAATCCACAGAGATGGCACTGTGTATTACAGATATTAGAACCTGCATTTTATAAAGCTAAAATGCTGTATGAACTTAAAAAGTGAATATATTGAGGTAAGGACTCTTCTACATTCTATATAAGGTACAGTGTAAACTTGTAATGGAATCGGTAAACTGCAAAAAGTTGAGGCTACTGTCGTTTCATAATTCTGTCTTGTGCTCCATTGCATGGACTTCAGATGCATAACACAAAACCTATAAATGGTCACATAATAACATACAAATGAAAATGGGCAGTAAAATGAGGTCCCAATGATACTAAAAGTGTCAGTGTCTCAACATGTAGCAGACTTGTAAATGATACAGCAAGATCAGAAACTGTGGATTTTATTACTACATTAAGCATTGAAATTAATATCACTTTAGGTCTCCACTGAAAAGAGGCTACTAGCCTAGTGGGACTAACCTGGTCAACAAAGAATAAATGAATAAATAAATAAAATAAAACGTATTATAATGCTGACTCTGTTGTGCTGAACTGCAGACATACCTCACAACCTCTTAGAGCAAGAAATCTGGATAAAGCCATACATAATGGGGGGACAAAGGCTCAAAAATAGGGACATTTTTTAAATATTATTACAAACTTAAAAAATTGATAGAACAGGTTTTGCATTAGCATGAATTTTCTGAAGGGTATGAAGTCTGAAACTCAAAATGTCACTCATTTTCTGACTTTAACCTTCAATGATTTGCCTAAGATTTGCCAGAAAAATACACATTTTATGAGGAAGAGACCAAAAATATGAGGCCAAAATCTGGACATTCTGTGAAAATCTGTACAGTTGAGAGGTATGACTGCAGATACCACAGCCCAAGTGCGACACCCTTTGGCTGAGAAATTAAATCAAGGTCCCTTGAGTTAGTGATAGTTTCTGTGGATATAAAATATCCCATGGCACTTACTGAAAAGAGTAAGGGAGTTTTCCCCAGGGAACAGGCCAAATTTCTTCTAGCTATCCCCTTAGGGCTACTTTGACGATAGGCCACTGACTTAGTTGGATGAACGAAGTCAACAAGGTGTAAAATAAAAAAAAATGTATGCAAGGTGAACATAGTCATGATTCATACACATGTAAAGAGGAAACGTGCGCTTGTTTGTGACAAGCTATTAGAGAGCAAGCATGCAGAAATGTTGTCAGTGCATGTAACAAAAAGCAGCCTACATACAACAAGCTAATATAATCATCAGTACTGCCAGCCCCACCAGTTTTTATTTATTTAACATTTGTTTATCAGGAAAGTCTGAGTGGGACAAAGCCCATTTTCAGTGGAGGCCCAGGGAGAAATGCTCCAGATGCATGTCTTTGGATTTTGGGAGGAAACCAGAGCACCCAGAGCACCCATAGGAAAACTACGTGAATGCGGGAGGACATGCTGACTCCACACAGAAGGCACCCCAGCCGAGAATCAAACTAGGGAACATCTTGCTGTGAGGTGACAACGGTAACCACTGCACCACCCAGTTTGTGTATGGTAACATTCAGCACCAATGTAAATAGTACTTTCCACAGGTGATACTCTACATAACTTGTTCAGGTCAACAGAATATTAATCAGTTTCGAGTTGATAGGGACATTATATGGGGCTTTGACTGAAGGTGTTGACCACACATGAAACTGATAGGAATGTGTGGCCTTTCCATACCTGTTGAGACCAAGGTGTGTATATATATATCTATATATATATATATATATATATATATATATATATATATATATATACATACACACTGGACCCATGGACCTTTTTGAGACTGGGTGTTTCACAGGCCTCTGCTTTGAGAATACTCCTCAGATTGCCCAGTATACCACTTCTGTGTCTGGAGGATCCTTACTGGTTTTCTGTTACACTACAGGAGACAGACAGTACAGCATAATTGGACAGCCTGTGCAGGAGATTGTACAGAAATGAGAAGTGGAATAACCCATTCTCTGAGAGAGCTGCTGATGCCTGGAGTAGGCTATTAAATTATATCAAACCATACACTAGTGTACATACCTAGTCTGAGGATGACTGTTTTGGTTTATTGGCAGGCTAGAAGGGCTTTACTGACCACACAAGAGAGTGCCAAAAATGAACACTTAACAGTGACAGGTTATTAAAATTTCCTGAATATAAAAGTGTCAAATGCAACCCTATAAAACATGGTGCAAACACTTAATTGAGTAAAGATTACATTTTAAGATGCAGCATTTTAATTACTTTATGTTCCAGCCAACAAGACTTTCCAGTACGGGTGGAAAACTACAATTAATCTTACAGCAGAGGGCTCAAGTCATTCTTATGAGAGCATCATACTGTATGGCAACATAGGCAACATATTAAAAGGACAGTGGTAGATGTGGTGCTGTTAAAAAGTGGCACTCTGGCACATCAGTGTCTGTGCCCACTCAGGTGCCAGCTGTAGAAATGGTAAACTGTTGCTATACCTTTCCTTGGATAACTTTATGATGGACAGACAATCTCAGTGAATATTAAAAGGCACATCTATAAAACATCAACATTTAACAAATCTAAAAGACATGAGGAATGATTTTCCCATGCAAGCCAACTGCTCACGTATTTGGTGAAATCTTTTTGGTAATCTGTTACTCTAACTTAACTGATCTGTACAGTAACAACATTCTAGATTCTGGTCTGGAAAACTGTGAATGTGTTTTTCAATAGATGTAACACAGTCACTTTGTAGGACAGGTACAATTCCCTCCAGGAATTGAGAGAAATAGTGCTTGCACGTAACTTTGGCTTCTGCTAGGAATGAATGAGTGAGTCAATCAATCTACACATGAATTACTTGAATAGCAACAAAAAATAAAATTATGTTATTTAATTTAGAGCATTAGGAATATCACATTTTATCAGAATCAGGGTGATGGCTGTAGAGTCCTGGAAGTTGAAAACGAATGTACACAAAATGCATGTATTAACTTCTACAGAAAGGACCATACTTTTCTCATCGGACTATACCTCATTAATGACACTCTGAAATGGCCAGACATAGCTGGCTATATCCTGAGAAGTAAATGACCTATCAAAGTGACTGCATTGATGAAAGCATTCATTCCTGATGTAAGAAAACCCAGTAACATGTCATCACCTAGTAGTGTTTTTAATATGCAGAGATAGTCATATTCTTCTACAGCATAGGGCTACAATCATCAATAAATCTACAAAGTTTGGTATTCCCAGCTATTGTTTATGTAGCCACATAAGGGGTTAGTAAGTCTATGGCGAGTAAAAGGACTCTAAGTAGATAATACTTGGGTAGTGAAAATGCATGCATTGTTTAATTTTGACTTTTAAAGCATGTAGTATGTGTTCTTCCCCATCAAAGTCCTGTGAATGCACTGCCCTCATGTATACCTTTGATGTATCAATGTAAACTAAAAAGAGTTTGCTGATATCTGGGGGGGGGGGTGCTAAAACAGGTTCTGTAGATTATACTTCCTAAAACCATTTAAAAACACTGTCTGTCTCTAGCATCCATTTTGCATTAGACAATATTTTCTGCTTTGTCAAGTCTGCAAGAAAGCACAGTATAGATGCAACATGGGGTGTAAATATTTGATAGTACCAGCTATCACTAAGAAAGCCTCCCCCCTTTCTTATTCATGTCTGGAATAAGATGATTTCTCACTGCTTCTAGCTTTTCTGTCTGTGGCTTGATAATCCCCATAGCCTCTTATGTATCCTACAATTTTACATCTGTAACGAGTAACTTTCTCTTTGAGGGATTGACTGGTAACTTGGCTTGTCACTGAGAATCTAATACAGCCTGTACCTTTGCTGCCTTGGGGTTCCAGTCCTCAGAGTGTATTATATCTTCCAGGTAAGCAGCAGCAAATTTGACATGCGGCTGTTGGACTTGGGTTTTTAATCTTTGACAGGTTGAAAGGGGTAATGTGTAATACAAAATAAATAATGAAATAGACCCTCTGGGAATGCAAAGACTGTATTTTCCCTGGCTTGGACTGTTAGAGGTAATTTTTCATTCCCCGACAGTTGTATCAGTTTTCCAGATCTGAGGTAGTCAAGAATCTTGTCTATTCCAACCTTTCTAGAAGTTGAGCTAGCCTAGACATTGGATAGCTGTTGAATTTTGAAATACTGTTCAGTCTCCTAAATTATTAAAGAGCCTTACTGTTTCATCCTGGTTTGGGACTAACACTATGGGGCTATTCCATTAATTTTCTGACTTCTTTACCATATCCATATTAAGAATTATTCTATTTCCTCTTGAAAAGCCTTTCTCTGTGACTTGGATATTTTCTAAGGTTTCCAGTTAATAATCTTTCCCTGGAATGGTGTCAGTATGGTACTGAACCACTTTTTTCTGCCATTCAGTTTTGAAAATACTTCCTTGCTTATTAACAGAACCTCCCTTATGTCTTGTTTCATTAATCAGTGTCATTTACATTTAGTGTGTTGGCTCTCAGAAGCCAACCATAACTTAAGTATGCGCTTTAAATCAAATAAGTAAGATCTTATTGTTTTGTTGGGAGAAAATGAACGTTTTGAGCTTCTGTTTCAGGAGTGAACAACATCTTGAGTTATTATTGATTTTTAAATGTTATCATTGTCGTGATATTCAGGCCCTTCCATATTCAAGAAAAGCCTTTAAAGCTTCACAAGTTAAAGAGGTTTAGAAGATTCTAGCCCAGTCACTCCGATTTCAGCCTTCCCACGGATGTGGCAGTCACCACCATCTCCTCAGCTGCAGTAGCAACACTCTAAAGCAGTTGTTCTGGAATCATCACCTTTGCACAAAACAAAGACAGACATACCCTGCAAAAAGTACAGTTGTGTAAAATCTTATAATGGTAGATGTCTTGGCCTTCACTACTGCAGTATTCTTAACTTATGGGATTCCCTGCCATGGAATCCCGAACATCCGTCCAATCTACCAAAGTCTACTTGTTGCTTTTAAAAGGTAGTCTGAACATCACGCAAATAATCCTTGTATAGCGTAGGGCATAAAGGTGATGTTCAGGCCTACCATAATCAGAATTGAATACCCCAGTAGGAACACAGTCCAAGAAACCCAAGAGGTAACCTGTACATCCAGGAAGGCAAAAGACTAGGGGGATGGAGGGAGGGAGTGAATACTGCAGCAATGAAGGCAAGGACATCTACCACCACTATGGTAAGATTTTACCCAACTGTACTATGCCCTTACTGTACATTCACTGCTGCAGTATTCTTAACAGATGGAAGAGTGCCAAAGCTCAAGTGAAAACTTGGGGGGGGGGGTGGCTCAGAACAGCTCCCTAAAACGCAGGAAGAATGGCACTAGCAAAACCAGGCCTAGCTCTAGAAATACCATCTAACTTGTAGTGCTTGGTAAAGGTATGCACAGAAGTCCAAATAGCTGCCTCAAGAATAGAATTAGTATATCAGCCCTCGAAAAAGTCCCCAAAGAAGCCACCTCTCTAGTAACCTTAACTGAAGTTGGAAGGCTTTTGCCATGAAAAGTGTAACAAAAGGAAATAGCCTTAGAAATCCAAGAAGAAATAGTTTGCTTGGATATAGTCCCAAAAGTATAGGATGAAAAGAAACAAATAACTGTCCCTTGCAACAGAAGAACAGAAGTTTTACCCTCGGAGTCTGGAAAATCAAAAATAAGTTGACAGGACTGAGAAAGATGAATCAGCACATACCTAGACATATGGGTTTGATAATTAATAGCCCTAAAAGCTAGGGTTGCAGTACTGTAAACCTTCTTAACCAACCTTTCCATAGTTTTGCTATCCTTGTCGGAAGGCAATAGCTTGGGTAAAGGAAGCAATTCAGATGGCTTGTTAGAGGCTACAGACATGACAGATGGATCAGCAGCAGGATATATATATATATATATATATATATATATATATATATATATATATATATATATAGGAAAGAACAATCCTCAGGCACCCTATAAAACCTGTCAGGCTCCTTGGAAGCAGGTGTGTGAGAGGCACTGGAAAAAGCATCCAGCAAAGCAACCAAAACAGGAGGAATAGCTGCATGTTTAGAGGATTCCAACTGCAGCAACTCATAGTACCTCATATGGATATTAGAGACCTGAGCACAATCGCACTTAAAAATTCATTATCCTAGAGAGTGTGTCCCCAAAGGAAATTTTCTCAAAAGGAACATCTGGACTAATAGATTCCTCCTTTTCTGACCAACTGTCTAAAGGAGAAGGAATCAGAGTAGAATAATGTCAGGGATGCATTACCTGACTCTGACTCATCCTCAGAAGAATCCTGTTTTCTAGGCCTTTTAAAGGGAGTAGAGGACCAAGGAGGAGCAGGAAATGAAACCACATGAGGAAGCTTTACGGGCATTAAAGCAACGAATAGCCCCTGAGTAAAGACCTGCCACTCACTTTGTAGCTCCCTAGGAGTAGAAGAAACATGTTTAATTTTTTGTTTCTTCTTTAAGGGAACATCCCCTCCAGAAAGCTGAGAAGGCTCAGACCCAGGACAGCAGGCGATAACCATACTAGGAACTTCTTCTCTACCCAAAAACTGAGGAAATCCTCTAGGCCCCATTGGAATAAAATAAGCCATCGTACCACCTAAATGTCCAAGAAGGAGACCTGCAAAGCCTTTTGGACATGCTGGCAGCCAGACCCTCACTGGCCTCTGACTCGGTAGTGGCAGAGAAATCTGACAGCACAACCAGGCAAGCCTCCGGGTTTATAATGATCTCAGGAGCAACACCTGGCAGAGGCTGCACAGCAGAAGATTCCAGTCTTACTTTTTTCACCTTCTTCTTTCCTAAAGGCTGTCCCTTGGGGTGGGAGATTCCTTCCACTGTATCTTAAGTGAGAAACGTAAGATGATGGTTCTCAAGACACAAGGAAAGGGAAATAAGTCTACTGCGTGTTTTTGGAACGAATGCCTGACAAATAGAACAGGACTTATGGTCATGAGAAGTTCCTAGACAAAAAAAACACTTATTGTGGCAGTCTTTATGGGAAATCTTTGTCCCACACTAGCATTTACCCTTCCTGGATGACATTAACCCCAAGGAGCACAAAAAGAGTAAGAAAACAAAATCCCCAATGGGGCACTTATCTGCAACTGCAACCGAAGTCAGCAAACAGGCATAGGTAGTCACTGGAGAATGAAAATGTGTTCAACTGGCAGAAAATGGATGCAAGTAAACAGACTGATGGTTAAAAGATACGTTCAGACTGGCAGGAAAGAAGTTCTGATTATGGTAGGCCGGAACATCACCTTTATGCCCTATGTTACACAGGGAGCAATTGGGTGACTTTTGGCGTACCTTTCAAAAGCAACCAGTAGACTGGCTGAATGTTCGGCCTTCCATGGCAGGGAATCTCAACTGCTAAGAATACTGCAGCAGTGAAAGTAAGGTCATCTTCCAGCCCAAATCACAGGAATGAAGTTCTCAATGGTTACAGGAGATTATTTCCACTGCTCTAATGATCTTATAGGCAGTGAAAGTATAATTTAGGATCCTTTTCAGCATGAAAACATTGTTCCAAATATGCACACTGCGCCCAGCAATGCAGTATAAAATAATGCAGTTGAGACCACTGTTTATAAACTAACGAAGGCTTATTCAGCAGAAGGAAAAAGTATGTCTACAGACTCTTGTACATACAGGTGAAGCAATAGAAACTACACAAGGAAACTTTATGTTACTGGCAGAAAGAAAGAAAAAAAGAAAAAAATACAGTCCCATACACCAGGCTTAACACAGACCAAAATAATATGTGTGTGTGTTGTTATCTGAGATGAGTCAAACTAACTTTTAATTAGTAACATAATTCATTTATACGGAAAAGTTTCTAAATACCCTAGGCATTTCATGTTTGTTCTAATATCTACATTACTTAAGACAGAATATTTTATACCATTCTTTAACATTTTTTATAATTTTACATTCTGTACTGAATACACTAATATAAAATGCAAGCTTGCTTTTATTAATGACTGCATCGCTGTTTCATATGCAATTCAAAATCAGCTAAAGAAATGTGCTGCCCTACAGGCCCTTCTAGGCTACTACAGCAGGCTTATTTGATGGTACCACAGAGATCTGAATTTCTACTTCAGCTGCAGTTGCTAATAATATTACAGTGAATGATCTTCTCTCCACTTTGCCTTGGGCTGTGCTGCTTGACACACTTCTCTAAACTGAAAGAATTGACTGGCCAAGGCCTGAGGATCTCACTCAGCAGACAGCGGTAGCATAATGTAACACTGACCTGCTAGTCACAAGCTTGAATAATCCAATGAATCTTACAATTTTAAAAAATAAAGAAACTCTGCTGTGGCACTAACCTTGACAAACAAAAACTTTGTACCTCATTTTGTTTGAATTTACTGGTTAGGTATACTGGTAAGCTGTTGTTTTTACTTATATGTGAAATTACGGTAGATGGACTGGGTCAACTTTACATAACAGAAGCCCATCTTCTTCAAACTCATCAAACAACCCATGTTATCTACATTTAACTAAACAGAATGGAACGATAAAAGAAATTTTTTTGCAAAAGGATGTGAAGTCCCTGATATAGTTGTTCTGCTCCCATATCCCGGTCTCTAATGTTACTTCCTCTGAAGCTGCACCTAACCAAATCCCATTACTATAACCATTTGAAATATCAGGACCCTCATGAGCAAGTCCTGAAATATGGAGAATAAATGGTTTAAAAAAAAACTTATACATATCATATACAAGATGGCCATTTCTTTGTATATTCCATTTTCTCTGAGGTATGGCAAACTTGGAGTTAGTATATATATATATATATATATATATATATATATATATATATATATATATATATATATATATATATATGTATAAGTTCTGGGGTTGTTTGGTGCAGGGGGTCAAGGAGACAAGTGATGTTCAAGATTTGCTCTTCTCCTGTGGTTTTTGTTTCCTATCTGTAGGTATTCAACATTATGAGTGCCAATATTTCAATAAGGAACCAAAAGCTGCACTTGTCTTTTCTCTGAGGTGTTGCAACCTTGACCAGTACTAGAGTTAGAGATTAAGTTGTGAGATGAAAACATCCATTTTGGGGATAGATTTCTTTCCAAACTACCATTATTTAGATAAGCTTTGATGGCATCCAGGGCATACTGAGACTGTGTATGATATGGTGATCTCATGATAATCTCAGTAAGAAATGGGTTTGTATGCCAAAGTAAACATGACGATTCAAATATGCTATGCAGCATATTGAACCATGTCATATTATACTATGCAATATTACTCAGAAAGTATTACTGATAAATCCCATATACCTAAAACACTTAGAAAATACAATCTTTAAAGTTGTATAATAAAATAATAACTATGTTAAGTAAAGAAGCAAAAAGCAGAGCATTCAAAGGACATTGCATACTACCATGCATGCCTGGAAACACTCAACACTCAATAAAAACACAATAAAACACCTCAGACCAATACACTCATACACAACAAAGACACTAACACTAATACTCTGTACGACACATACTGTCTGACAGGAGCTGGTCTCCCATACCATCACCCCCACTCTTTTATACAGACCATCTCTGTGATCATATAAAAGGTAAAAATGGCATACTCTAATTCTCAATGTACTATTATCTTATGCAACACCACATCGACTCCAAACTCAGTCAGAGATCGATTACTCAAACATACCTTCAGCAAGTTTTTTTTTTTTTTTTTTTTTTTTTTACTGAGCACAGTTATCAACTAACTGAACTTTTAGTCTGTTAAATGGTACCTATTCATATATAATATATATTTTTTTTCTTAGAGGTTCATAGGTAGGTGCTAGGCTAGCTGCCCTTGTGGGCCATTTTAAGCCTAGCCAGTTTTCCTTTCAATGGTGAGAATCCAACCCTGTACCTTGTGTTTTTGAGGTAAACACTTTAACCATTAGACCAACCCCCACTCCCTTTATATATATGTATATGTATGTCTATATATCTATATATGTGTATATGTTTCTATATAGACAGATGTAGATAGATATAAAGATATATATTGATATACACATATACATATACTGTATGTATGTATATATACAGTGGCAAACATACACACCTGTATATCATCAACATCATCCTCATCAATCCCACGCTAGCTGTTCCCATCTCTTTTGATTCCGTGCCATTCTCCTCCCTTCTTCAGCAGTCATGCTTGTTTGCCACAGGTCTCCTCTCACCCACTCCATCCAACTCTTCTTGCTTTCTCTCTCTCAGCTGAATCTGCTTTACCAAATTGTTTTCTGCTTTCCTCACATGTGACCAAACCACCATAATCTATTTTGCTTAAACTTCTGTACAACTCAGGCTACTTTGGCTTTTGCTCTGATGTCTTCATTTTTTCTGCTGCTCCACTGTATGCACCCTGCTACTCAGCTCAGGGACTTCATTTCCATCACCTTAAGCTTCCTCGACTGCTCTGCCTTCACTGCTTTCAGTGCCGTGGTTTCTGTAACATACAGAAGCAGCTGTTTCACACACACACACACACACACACACACACACACACACACACACACACACACACACACACACACACACATCTGCTAATTAGCTTCTTCCTATAGTTCAGAATTTGATTCTCCCATCCTCGCCTTGTCTACTATACGAATCTAAGCAAGTCACCTAAAAAGTAGTACTCTTACATTATGGTTTACCTACATGAATGCAAAACACTGTATTTTGGCTCACCATTCATTGCAAATTATATACAAAAAAACAGTGAACTGAAAAAATATAAAAAAATGCCCAAATTCTTTTTTTTTGCAAGGGGGAAAGCCCCACACCCTCCCCCACCCCACAGATTTATATATACCAATTTCACAATCACACAACAGTAAAGAAAAAGGGAAAACCCCAAAAATGTACCACCGGCTCACACAGTATATTACAAGGCAATGAAACTCACGATAATGAAACATTGGAGCTCCAAAGAGACATGATGGTAAAGTCAACGATGACTCACATGTATGCCTTATACCACATCTGAAAAAAAGAAAGGCTTGGCCCTAGTAGATTTGCCTGGTTAAGATATGACTAAAATAAAGTAATCTGATATTAGGAATATAGAAGAATCTTACTCTTCTTGTTTATTATTTATTTGCTTTGGTGAATAGATTAGTTCATCTGGTCACATGTTTATTTACAGCAAGAGTCAGAGTAGAAAACTTCCAGTAACACTAAATTATAAAAAAGGAAATAGATGGTTCATATCTGATAGGTAGTTAATTGTTAGGCTTGCAGTCCAGAAGACTACCGCAAAGACGGTCCAAAATGCCCAGTTGCTCCTAAGCAATGTCTGGTTAACTGACCTCCTTAAAGTCACACAGCAGGCAAATGAGGACTAACAGATTCAAACCCTGTACCACTGGAACTACAGATAATAGCCTTAATCCTCTATGCCAACTGCCAGACATACATCAGAAAACTAGTTTTCTAAGCAACATTTTAAAATTGACTAGGTATGCTGCTAAACATGGTACATTATTATCTTATACAGAATGAATGGCAACCCTCGTCCTGATACACATACTTCTGATGTTTTTACCACTGGCATATGACATTTATAAATATAGAGTGCAGAGGCTACATAAAGGTTTAGAAAAATAGGGCAAACAAGATATATGGTATGAAATAATCACTAAAGAAAAACTGATGAGAGTAGGTAATTGAATAATTGAACTGGGATGTACTGAATACTAAAACTGTACAGCAAAAGAGGACACAGAAAGATAAGAAACAGAAAACAAATAATGTATACAACAGCAGGAATAGTAGAAATGTAGAAGAGAACACTTAAAAGACAAGAGGGAAGGGATTACAAAGAAATATTAAACATATAGTGAGGCAATTTAATTTGTAAACAGTTGTAAAGATGACGTTTAAAAACTCTGTAGTGGACATTAACAGTGTTTTGTTTTGTTTTCAGAGTTTCGGAGAAGAGAGGATTTAAGTATATAATCTGACAGGAATCAAGTTCTAGAATGTTTGGGTACAGTATACAAAAGAAAATGATCTACTTATGTACATAATTTACTCATATCCTTAGTTCAGACCTGGTTGTTCTGTTTTTTCCAAAAATGGTGCTGAAATATATAATGTTGACTGATGTATCAGTTTTCTGCAGCATCATTCAGATAACTATTTTCAGCCATTTTATACTCAGATATGCTTATGTTGAGCCTATGAATAATATCTTTATTCTGTCCTTAACAGATTAGATGAAACATGCTCTTAAAGGTTAAAAATTAAAAAGGGGTCTGGTCTTGTCTCAGATGTTAGACATAAGGAAAGCTATGCATGCTTAAACATACACACTGCCTAAGATCAGTTAAAAACAGCAATATTTTATAACTGAATTTAATTATTTATCAAGGCATTTTAAGGACAGATGTTTCTGGCCCTGACATTTTCTGCCTCACAGCCTCTCTGTCACATGTATCCACTTTTATTCATAAATAACTTGCTTATAGCACCTAAGGTTGTTTTAGGCCGTAGGTGTCAACAGAAAAGCTTAATACATTAAATGGATTTTCAGCGATGTAAGCACAACCTGGTTTGCTAAACTAAATATCTTGTGATTATGTTTCACACTTCATATAAATAGGAATCAACCTTGAGAATCTTCATATACAAAAATCTCCATTGCCAAGTTTCCCCTTAATAAGAACTATATCTCCTACTCTTTTAGGTCATAAGAAAACCCCTAAATAGATCAGATTGAGATTTGAGTAAAGAAAGGAACAATCAAAAGAAAAAATAATTGTGACACAGTAAAGATAAATTAATAAAAGTAGCTTGGAAAGAGTATATATCAAATGCTGTTGACATTGTTTCATGTTCACCTTAACCAATCCCATCATGAAATTCAAACCAAATCAGAGTTAGACTAAAGGCAGTGATCTAATGTGATGCTAAAGTATGTAGATTGGAGGACAGTAATACCACTACTGCATACACCTTAAGGGTCCCCCTTCAGGTGTCAAGACATTGCTCCACTCGCAGATAGACTTCTAATCAGAGACAGCAGACTGCATGACATCATGCTAAAATACCAAAGACAGTTACAATCTCCCATCAAGAGTTTGTTCAGAACTCCTCCAGTATGTTAAGGCCTGTAAAAGGAAGAAAGAACAGGAAGCTTTGATGAGCCAAGCATGTGTAAAGAAGACATGAGCAATGAAGGCCAAGTATATTAATTCATCATCTTAGCCCAACACCAGTGCTTCAGGAAAGCATCTAGAATAGAAATGCAGGAAGAAAACAAGAGTCTGAAAAGCAGAAACCAACAGGAAAGCAGCTCAGTCCTCCTCAATGGCAGGTCTTCTGTACTGGCATTTGCAGTGGGGCCAGAGAAGATTTAATGGTACTTTCCATGCTATAAGTGGGTACCTTACATGTTATATGTGCATAAGAAAAGGACAGTACAATGCTCCCAGGAATTAGAAGCTACAGCTGGTGGGGATCGCAGTTACTGGAAAGATACAACTACATGTGTGTTCATCCCTGTGAGACATTAAACTGAGATCCCCATCTATTTTAGTTGGTGGTAGCCTCGGTCAATGTAAAAGATCCCATGGCACTTTTGGAAAGAAGAACAGGGCCTGCATTATTATATTTCTTTCATTATTTACACATTAATTATATGTACACTTTATGTCACACTTTATACATCATAATAAGACACTCTGCACACTCATTTTCTTAAATACATGTAAAACATAATTCATCCCTCCCCCACTCCTTCTTCCATAACCATTTTTGTACCACATATTACTTCATCATCTTTTCTTTTGCTATACATCAATTCTTCACATCTTTTATGTAAACAACAAACAGAATAACATTCTATCCCATTTTTAAATTTCTTTTTCATTCACAGCCTTATCTTTCCCATAAAGCACCATGTCCTTATCAATACTTTTAAATATTTTACAGGCATGAACATCTTTGAATAATGTCCACAAACCTTCATTTTTCTTACAATCCAAAAAACAATATTGCGATGTGTTTTCAGTATTACAGCTATTATTTATTCTTTGTTCTACCATTTTATGTTTCATGTTAGTTTTAAATAGCAGTTTGTCCAAAACACCACGGAAAATCACTGGCTCCAAAAAAGATTCAACTCTTTCCTGCCCTTTGATTACTGGTTTCTTATATTCACCACAGATTTTTCCCAATGATCAACATAAAGTTCACTTTCATTATTTTTTGATACTATTCTTTCCTTTCAGTGTCTACTTTCTTTATATCAATTTTCATACCTTTATTTTACATTCATATCTCTTCTCTTCCAAATCTTTTGTTTCTCTCTTCCTTTTTTCACCCCAACCCATCTGTGCTCCTTTATATTTCAAAAATAAAACATTTTTCAAACAAAACATTTCTTTGTATTGTCTTTTTTCAGACACTTTTTTTAACAACCAAAACAAATTTATTGACGCTAAGAAAACATATGGATTTATTAAATTCAGCTCCCCCTTTTTAAGTTATAAACTATCCCTGTTTTAAATGGATTCAGTCCTATTTCTCACAAAAAACAGAAAACACATCTAACAATTCAGTTTCGATACTGCTTGGAGAAATGCATCAACTGTCTAAATATGCTAGCTTTCCTAAAATATATGCATTTAATCTATACACCTTTGTTTTAGGGACAACTGAAACACCACCCACCAATCAATTAGCATTTGTATTATTTTAGAACTTCTCTGCATTGTTCTATTGCAACTTTTTATCTTCCAGACTTAACCCCAAGAACATCAGTTTCACTTCTGGTAAAATAAACACCTGCCATTCTTCCAGTATCTCCAAATCCTTTACCTTTTACTTGTGTAACTGTAACTCTACTGTTCACAAAATTTGTTCTGTTCCATAAATTATCTCTTTAATCCAATATTTACTGTTGGGTACTAAAACCAAATCATCTGCATAGGTTAATATTAATGGTGAATTTATCCACTTCTTAACTTCCCATCTACCATTCTCTAACCTTAATCCACATGTTTATATAACTGCAGTCGTTACCATCCCAAATATCCACATGCACAGTGGATAACATTGCTTTATCCTGCACCCCTGTCTTATCGTTTTTCCTACCCAACCATTTAACATCACAAGAATTATTCTCCTTATATTTTCTCCTCCCTCGCATTCTTTTAAAATGTTTAATATTTCCCCATTATCAGTACTATCAAAGGCCGTGCGTAGCCGCATCACACACTGTTACTTTTCCATCTCCTTCCCCTTAGCTATACACTCAGTCTCTTCTTTCACCATCATTAGCATTTTATTTACCTTTTCCATTTAAACCCTTCATCCAGTTCTTCTTTCATTACATCCATTATTGTTTTCTGAATAATCTTTATAAATATTTTCTACTCAGTATTTTCAAACGTAATTGGTTTCACTTTTTTTTTATTTCTTCCCTCTCTCCCTTTTCTTATATAAATTTTATAACCTGCTTACAAATCCTTTCTTCTTTTATGCCTTCCCCCATCCATTTATTCATTATGACTAGAAAAAAAACATCCTTTTCATAACCTGAGATTTATTTATAAAAAACTATAATGTACTCCATCTGGACCTGGTGCGGAGTCGTCTTTACCTTCCTTTATAGCATTATCTAACTCCTTCCTCTCCATTCTTTTTTCCATTTTTTCCACAACTTCCTTTTTCATCTTTTTTTTTTTACTTTCCATACACCCCCATTATTCTTTTTCTCATACATATTTTGAGCAAACCTTTCAACTACATCCATAATTTACTCTTGTTTGCATGTTAACTGCCCTTTTTCATCCTTCATTGCATTAATTTTTCTCTCATTATATTTTAATGTCTTACCTAATAACTGGGGAAACTTCTTATATTGCCCTTTCAAATAATATTTTGTCTAAATATCAATATTTCCATTTTTCTTTACTATGTTTAAAGAATTAATTTTATGCTTCTTCAAGGAATCCTGATGACCCTCTCTCCACTACTCTTTCACAAATTTCTTTTTGCTTATTATATGTCTTCTTTTTTATTCCATTGCTCTCTCTCTAGTTTTAAATGCATATTTCTAAACTATTCTTTACACACCATCCACCATTTTGTCAAACTGACATAAAATGGCTTCATTGTCATATCAGCTTCTCACCGCTGCCATCTTTATTTTTTAGACATTCCATTAATGCAATTTTTCCTGTCAGCATTTTAGTCCTTTTCCTTCTTTGATTACATTTTCATTCTCTCCTAGTATTGCCCATACAGTGCTATGATCTGAAATCTTTGCTTCCCTAATTCCATCTTTTATTTCTTTCATGTTATATGTACATACAATATAATCAATCTCTGTTTTAAGTAAACCCCTCTTATAAATATATTCTCTTCTCTTACCTCTTCTTAACCTACCATTATTTACAACCTGTCCCAGCATTTTAACATAAGTCTCACTAGTCTTATATGTAAAGCCATGGAAAGAATTATCATGGAGGTGATCCACAGAGATATAGTAAACCTCCAGACACTGGACCCAACCCAGTTTGGTTTCAATTGCAGATCATGCCTACCCAACCTGGTGGATTTCTTTGAGAAGGTGACCAAAGCAATGGATGAAGACAAAATCATTCACATTGCCTACCTTGACCTAGCCAATACATTTGACACAATACCTCACATGGGCATTGTTGACAAACTCAAAAGGTTAGGCACAAACCCATATGTCACCTAGTGGATAGCCAACTGGCTTGCAGACAGGACCCAGGAAGTTAGAATTGGGCAGTCCACCTCTACTAAGCGGCCAGTCACAAGTGGAGTCCTCTCAGAGATCAGTCCTTGGACCTCTCCTTTTTGGCATTTACTTTTCAGAAGTAAATGCCAATGTCAGTGGTCTCTGGCTGACTTAATTTGCAGATGATTGCAAATTAGGAGCTGTCATTGAATCTCACACTGACACAAATGTTCTCCAGAAGGGGCTGACACAGACAAACAACTGGTGTCAGAGCAATGGACTAAAACTAAATTCCAAGAAATGCATAATCATTTCCTTTGAGAAGTCATCCATCTCTGGTAACTATCATATTGACAGCACACCCCTTAGAGCTGACCCAGTAGTCAGGGACTTAGGGACAGACATAGATAGTAATCTAGCTTTTGACCATGATGTGTCTACAGCGGTGAGGAAATCATTCTTTGTTGCATAACTTATAAACAAAGGTATGGCATCTAAATCCAAGGAAGTCATTGTTCCACTGTATTCAGTATTCATCAGATCTATCACTGAGTAATGCCCCCTTTGGTATGTACCTAACCAGGCATATCCAACAACTGGAATATCCACAGAGTTTTCTCACTAAAAGAATACAGGGCATAAATGTCCAAGGCCCTATCCCTGTATTTTGTATCCTACAGGCTTTTGAGGGGAGATCTACGTCTGTCATACAGGGCGTTGTCAGACCTCACTCTGATGAACCTCCTGCATATCCACAAAACAAACAGCACCAGAATTACCCATTCTAAAGACTTAAACCTTGCCTGTGATATAAATAGGACCTGCTGGAGAGATAGGTATGTATCCCAGAGACTATCCCATCTCTGGAACAGGCTCCCTATCCATGTGAAGCAGAGTTCCTCCCTAACCCAATTCAAGTGCAACTTGGACAACTGGATGGAAAAAGGAAATTCATCCCTGGTTTGGCACTTATGTCTCTAATGGACATAGGCAACCTGTAAATGTTTCATCTCCCAGGCCCATGCTTACACTTATCAAGGGTATCAGAACTTGTCAGAGATTTGAGATGCATGGCTAGGCTTAAAAAGGGCCTTGTGGTCATGAGCCTAGTAAACATCTATGAACCTACAAACGTCTTGTACTATTTTCTTTTTATCCTTTTTTAAATTACAATTAAAGTCTTCCACCATCATAATACACATATTTAGTATCACAGAAATTTGAATTTCCTCAGACATTTTTCTTTCATTTACATTTGTATACGCTTACACACTACTACTTTAAACAACTTCTGCCCCTTTCTTACATGACACACTAAAACTCTCCCTGCAACCACGACCGTTATATTTAATATTTTAAACTCTTCTTCTTTTAGTAATACTTCAACACTTTGAATGGCTGAAAGATAAGAAGATGGCCATACAGACCAGAACAAATGGAAATACTGGATTAACAACAAACTATGAGAAGGAAGAGGTTCCTATTAGGAAACCAACGAAAATTGTAGTAGAAGCAGAAGTGCACACTAATCCAAGACAGAATAAAACAGAAGTTTTGAAAACTCATGGAGCTGTGATTCACACTCTGGAGAACAATGTTAGCTCGATAATTGATACTGAGAGTACTGAAATACTATCGGAGCAAGGCGAAGAAGATATATCTATTCAAAACAACAACATGAACCTAGATATACAGAATGCTACTAAACCTAAAGATGGAGTGGTACATTTACTGCTATACCAACAGCTTCCTTTTTGTTGCAGAACAACACCTCAAAGGAAGTACGCCCTCACAGCAGAGAGAGGAAGAAAGGGAGGTTTCAGGAATAAATGATTCCCTTGTGTTTAATATATCAAGCACTGAATTAACTAGAGACCAGACTCAGTTATTTGAGAAGGGAATGAGTTTTATACCCTCCTTGCACTCACCCATGAGTAAATTTACTGTAGATTTAAAATATTTTGGAAGAAATGTGACTTTGAAATATCTTTTTGGAAATACAAATAATGAAGGATCTCAAGCCAGATATGGATACAAGAAACCAAGTACATTTGTTCCTGTTTGTCATCCGACTGTAGAAGCCTTTGTATGATTATGCATTATGGTTGAATATAGCCAACAGACGGGAAGTAAACATTTCCATAACCTAACTCTAAATGAGAAGAAAGCATTATTTGAACTACAGAATATGCAGGACACTATGATCAAGAAAGCTGATAAGGGAGGGGCAGCTTTAGTTATGGATATGTCATTTTATGACATCAAAATGAAGGAGATGCTAGCAGATATAACTACCTACCAGAGGATTGATAAAAGAGAACTGAATAGAATTATACGAAGTGTCCAAGTTACTCTTTTTGACAAACTGATGAATAGATCTATAATTAAAGAGCTGTCTGATTATTTTGAAGTGCATCATCCTACTATACCTAACATGTATGGAATGCCTAAGATACATAAGAATCTATGTGACCCTCCTATGCGACCCATTGTTTCAGGAAAAGGATGGACAACTGAACCCCTTTCTATTTTTATAGAAGGGGAGTTAAAGAAATTGCTAACCCATGCATCTGCAGTGATTAAGGACTTGGCTGAATTCTTGAATAGACTCTATAATAAAATACATCAGATGAATACCCATAAGGATTTACTATTAGTAATCTTGGATGTGAACATCTATTCACATCCATACCTAATGAATGGGGGATTGAAGCCATCAGAGACTTTGGTGTGAAACACAAAACAACTACTGATATCCATCTAATATGCAGTCTCCTAGAATTGGTTTTATATAATAATGTATTTCTATATGATAGTGTCTATTATCTGCAGAAATCGGGAGTAGCAATGGGAACCCCAGGCGCAAATAGCTATGCTAATTTGGTCCGGGCAAGATGGGAAGAGCTTTGGAAAGTGGATGGTAACAACGGGTCTATATTAGATTTCATAGAGCGAATCACTATAGGTCGACACCTAGTGATTGATCTACAAAATAATCAAAAATCTAAATAAAAAAAAAATAAAAACAAGGAAACATAATGTAAAGGGTGCAGGCAGGGGGGCAAGCCTCCATGCACCCCCCCCGCTACTTAAATATACCAACTCTGAGATCGCGCTACAGTGTAGGAAATGGAAATCTTCTATTTCCACACTGTATTGCACTGAAGTGCGGTCTCGGAGTTGGTATAGCTAAGTAGTGGGGGTGTGGAGTGCAGGGGAGCTTGCACCCCTGCCCTTTACTTTATGTTTCTGTGTTTTTAATTTTTTTTATTTTAGATTTTCGATTATTTTGTAGATCGATTACTAGGTGTCGACCTATAGTGATTTGCTCTACGAAATTTTCGAAAATCTAATATAGACCCGGTAACAACATAGGGAATAACAACATAATTTTCTACAATCGATTTGTGGATGATATGTTTCTTCTATGGGAAGGTGACAACTTCTTTGTTGCAATTTGCATGTTTTTTGAACAACACAACTTCATTTTTGAAATTTGAAATGACCTCCTCTTATATGCAGATAGAATCTTTGGATGTTAAGTTGATGCTAGATGACACAGGATGTATTAATACTATAATGTATAGAAAACCTGTATGGCGTAATCATGTGTTACACAATACCAGTATGCATCCTAGACATGTTATTGACAATATAGTGACCAACCAATTAACTCCGGTATCTAAACTTTGCACGAGGGATAAATACTATATGGAAAAGCAAACTATACTCATTAATGACTTTACCATGAGGGGATATACAGTCAAAGAAACACAAACTAATGAAGCAAGTACTTTGGAACGACAATCTTGGACAGCAAGACCTTATTTTTTGGATCAACGAAGAATAATTAAGGGTAAACAAAAAGAGTCAAAGTCTAACTTGAGATGTCAGTTAACATATAGTACTGACAATATTGCTATTTGTAACACCATTAAGAAATTCTGGCCAGTATTAACATCTGATAATAAAATTAGAGAAATTGTTGGGAGACCAACCCAGTTTTTCTTTTAAAAACAGGAAAAATCTAAAAAGACTGTTACGTTAACAAACAGAAACTGAAGCCTTCTCTGAAAATAGGAGCTTTCAAATGAGTAGGAGAATTGATACGTTCAGATGTGGAAGTTGCAAGGCATGCTCTTACATTAACAACTCAAATATCTTTACACATCCCTTAACTAAAAAGAACTATAAATTTGAAGAATTTGCAACTTATCAGAGTAAGAACATCATATATGTGGCAACCTGCAGTCACTGTAAGGCATACTACATAGGGAAAACGAATCAAATGTTTAAAGAACATATCCTAAAACATTTATCAGGCATAAGAAATAAAGCTGCTAGTAATGCACTTTATATGCACATTAGTGCACATGGTAGTCATTCCTTTAAGTTTATGACACTAACTAGACTCCATGAAACATTAAGAGGTGATGATTTACTAAGTCAAACAGAAATTGAAGAAATGAAGTGAATAATGAACTTGCGTTCAGATCAGGCACCAGGTCTGAATGCATTTGTTCCTTTAAAACCTGCACTAAAAGGAAAACCTCTTCAGCACTCTAAATAACCTAATTGAAAGGGTGCACATGCTGCTATGGCTACTAAGTACCTTTGAATGAGTGAATACCAGAGAATGAAGGTAAGTTTTACTGGCTAACATTTAGGATTTGAAAAAGGTATTACACCGAAAGCGCTTATCCGGTTTATGAGCCAGTGTGTTTTATTTCATCATAGTTTTATTATTAAAAGTTTTCAAGTTTCAAGTTTTTAGCAGGATTGGTGGTGGAACCATTCTTTCTGGATTTTGTCCTTTGATGTGCTCCGCCTTTGGTGACGCTACCTACTCTTTCTCTTTTACTTTTCTTTTCCACATCATCTCTCAAATTCCACCTTCTTCCTTTATCTGTATATTTTACATCTAGTAAACAAATTATCTCTGTATCTGTTTTTTCACATCATTTAAACAGCATCATTCTTCTCACATCACTGTTCATACTATTCACATTCAGTGATGTTATACTTATATTAACCTTTTCCTTTTGTGTGTGTGCGTGTGTTTGTGTGTGTGTGTGTGTGTGTGTGTGTGTGTGTGTGTGTGTGTGTGTGTGTGTGTGTGTGTGTGTGTGTTTTATTTCATGTTTCAGTCTCCTTTTTCTCTTCCTCACCCTTACCACAAAATAACCTTCCACTTTTTTCCAACTCAGAGCTCATATCTCCCTCTTCTGCCTGTCTTTTTAATACCCCAGTCCTGTTTTCCATCTCTATATGTGTTTCTTTGTCATGTATTGGATTGTGGACTTTATCTAGTGCATTGTTTTCTACATTTTTCTTCATAGTGCCCACCCCCACTATCATCCTTTCTTCAACTCTTCCACTTCCACTCTTTCTTGTCTAAGATCTAGATCTTCACCCTCATTTTTTTCACTTCATAGGTTTGCAGGTTTTTACTAGGCTAACAACAACTTGGCCCCTTGTAAGCCTATTCATGCACTGCAAACCCATTTAGTCCCCGAGTATCACTGGCATCTGTACCGAGGAGGGATATTAGTAGGGGGGTAACTAATTCATTTCTGTGTGAAGGATGTGAGTTAGGATAATACTTTTCTTATTGATAGCCTCTGTCCATAAAAGACACAGAGGCCAGACTGGGGGAACATTTTTGATTTCCCATCTAATTCTCAAGGTTTCAATTGAAAAGGGTCAGGGAAGAACTGTGCTACACATGGATGGGGGTCCTATTTATCAGAGCAGGGATCCTTTGGTACACATACCTGCCTCTACATCATGTTCTATTTATGTCAGAAATTAAGTTCACATTCCTGGATCTTGTGTTTCTGGTGTTGTTTGTTTTGTACATGTGTAACAGATCTATCAAAGTTGGGTCTGAGTAAGTCCTGTAAGCCACGCAAAGATCTCCTGTTAGCAGCCTGTAGGAGACTGACTGAATACAGGGACAGCACCTTTAGGTGATCCATGTAAGACAGGGTATTCATTCCCCGAATTCTTCTCATGAAAAACCTTTGGTGGCATTCCAACTGTTGTAAGTGACTGGATAGGCACATGCCTAAGGTGGCATTGTACTTGATGATGGGTCTGATAAGTAGTACTATAACTTTCTTGGATCTAGATGCCATACCATTACCTGTCAGTTGGCTAAACAGAATGATTTTCTTAATACCTTAGCTACATGTTGGTCATTGGCCAGATTACTGTCTTCATATGTTCTGACATCCCTAACTACAGGGTCAACTCTTAAGGGTGTTTATTTGATGGAGCAACTAATTTGGCAAGACAGTTTCTGAAAGGGCATTATAATCTATTTTTTAGCATTGAGTTTTAGGTCATGGCTTTGGCACCAGTCATTTGTCTGTATTAAACCTTCTTGCAGGATGCTGGTGTCTTGGATGAATCTATAATAGCTCACAATTAACAGTCATCTGTGAACTTGGTGAGCCTGATGCCTTAAGCATTAGCTTTGACTTCCAAGAAGTTGACACCAAACAAGAGTGGGCTCAGCATGGAGCCCTGAGGTACTCTGCTTGTGACCTGTCTCTTGATGGAGGTAGTCTCACTGATCCTGACTTCTTGGGTCTTTTCTGTGGGCTAAACAGCAGTCTAGTGAGTTATGCAGGGATTTATGCCCAGCTCCAAGAGCTTGTAAACAATGCCTGAATGAGATACTGTATCAAATGCCTTGGCCAGGTCATGATAAGGAATATGCACTGTTTTACCCTCATACATTGCTTTAGTGACCCTCTCATAGAAGTCCTCTCACTTGAGTAGGTACAACCTTTTTGTAACAAAGCCAAAATAGGATGGGTCTAGTGACTGAAGGTTGCCAATGTCCAGGTTTATCATTTCCATGAAAATTCATTCCACAGCTTTGCAAATTAGACTTGTTAGACTGATGGGTCTGTAGTTCCCTGGGCTGGCTGAGGGAATGACTGCTGTGGTTCTTCAATCAGTTGGTATATAGCCTGCTTTCAGGCTGTAGTTGAGCAATACCTCAAGCGGTTCTGATAGGTCAGGTTTTACAGTGTTCAGGAGGTGACCGTGGATGTTGTTAAGACCCTAATAGGTGATGATGTTGGCTTTAGTGAGTGCTGTCTGCACCTGGGCCCTTCTAGTAACTTGGGGAAGTATTGTAAATGAGAGTTCAGTTGGAAATGCTGTGGGGGTGAAGTCTGAGCAATATTTATCTGCTAGTAAATTTGCTATGTCCCCCTAGTCAGTGACAGAGGTACCATTAGCCACCAGTTTTACAAAATGCTCTGTATTACTTCAAGGGTTTGGACTTAGCTGTAGAAGGCTTTGTGACTAGCCTTAAATTGAAAGTCTATCCTGACCTTCTAGTTGGTCTTGTTAGACTTAATTAAATCTCTTAGTTGCTTGTTTAGTTGTGTAAGACAGCATTTGTCTTTAAGGGAGTTGTTTTTCCTGATTTTGGCCATGAATTTTTTATGTTATTATATACCCTGTTTAGATAAGGATTCCAGCCGTGTGGTTTGTTTTGGGTTTACTTCTGGTTGGTATGTCAGACTCTATGCAGCTGTTCACATGCATGTATAGGACTCTGTGAATAATTTTGCATAGGTAGCCATGGTCTTGGGGTTAGGGTGAGTCTTGAATTTTTACAAACGGTAATTTAATACAGTGTAGTTGCCTTAGAATAGTTCCTGTTATTGGTTATCTGTGTTTTCTGAGTTGACTTTGAATTTTAGTTCAAAGGAGACATCTTTGCAATCCAACCTTACTGGTGAGGATGTGACATAGTGAGTGTGTGTGTGTGTGTGTGTGTGTGTGTGTGTGTGGGGGGGGTTGTGCAAGCTCTATCAAGTTGGTGAGTACCAGATCCAGTATGTTTGATCCCGTGGTTAGAATTATCGGTTTGAAGGTGTTTGCAGTAGTTAAGTCCAGAAAGCATTCTGCCTGTGAGTTTGAGGCAGTGTAAGTTTCCCCGTCTATTGAGGGGTAGTTAAATTCACCCACAAATAGGGCATTTGGTTGGATGGTGAATGCCTCTAATAGGTTTAGTTTAGAGTGAGGGACCTTATCTATGGTGACCTGCACATTGATGAGCTTCATGGCATCATCTTGTTTAACCAACCTTGAGGTATGCTTGTTGCTAGAGTAGATCTAGACACCTCCACCTTTAATCCCAGTCTATGCTGTTGTTGGTCTAAATGTGTGGAAAGCACTATAGGCTTGCACTGCTGGAGTACTTTCTATGTTTTTAAACTAAGTGCTGTTAATGGCACAGATGTCATCATACTCCAGTGTGAGGAGAGGTTCAAGGGTGTAGAGTTTTTTTTGTTTAGACTCCTAGCACTGAGCAGTAACACCTTAAGGTGGTTATGAGTCTTTTTCACTATGCTGGGAGTTTTGTCATTTGTCAATGCCTAAAAAAGATTCTAAGGCAGTAGATAATGTTTTCACCAATATATGGAAGCCTGGGAGGATAGGTGTAGCCCATCCTTTGGAAGGCAGAGAGGCGTTTTGAACATATCCTCCCATGCTGACGGATATTGGATTCCCCTAGAGTGACACCAGAAACTAATCCAGTTATTAAAATCAATCATTTTAAGTTAATACTATGGCATCACCTTTGATGAAGGCAGAATGCTGATCAATGCAAGGCATGTACTTGTTGGCAAGGAAGCCCGCAGGATTTTTTGCAAGGGGGGGGGGTGCAAACCCACACCACCACCCCACCCACGCAGCCCCACCCATGCAACCATTCCAGTGTCCAATTATTTGGCTATTTCTCCCATTTGCCATAGACACTGCTCGAACCTCTCAGTGTGCATACTGTTTTATGCTATACTTCTACAATGATTACAGATATTTGAATTTAATTTACAACTTTTATTTCAAATTTTATAGCACAAACACTGACAGACATTTACTAAAGCGAAACAAAGCAATAGTCTTACAATGAAAACAGACTTAGCATTAAAACTTCTCTACCTTTGAAACCCACATTCAAAGAAAATGCATCTGGCCAGGGGCAGGGTAAGTTTACCTTTGGGATGTTTTCAAATTATAGGCTCCTTGCACAAATTTTTATAATCATGCAAATGTTCTTTGATTCACCTTCCTGATTATATTAATTATACTATATAATAATTGAATTATATCCCTTGTATAATACAGCGCCGAGTGTTTTAAATTTATAGTTCTGAACATTTTTCCTTTAAGCAATGAAACAAATCATATGAACCAATAATGACAAACTGCCCAATTCAGAGCATTTCAACCATAAAGGGCCACTCATACTTCTGTCATGCAATCCATCAATATCAGTCAGTATGCAGAATCTCTGCAGAAGTAAAAGTCATCTGAATAATTCCACATTAAAGAGATCTGAAACCAATGAAGAGGTTGTTGCTTGAAAACAACTTTATATTTCAATGTTTCATTTGCAAATTCAGTGCCTATTGCCCTTGAAGAATAAACTGCCTATGTTACGTTAAAAGAAATGGTAAGCTGGTATAATGCAATAGGGAATGGGTGGCAAGTTGAAAAACAGGTTCATAGTTACTAGGCATCTCATTCAAAGGAGGACATACTAAGGACTGCAGCACCCAAACCCCTTCAAATACAAATCTACATGCCGTGGGAGTAGAACCTACAGCTCTCTGCATCAAGATGCAAGCTTTCGACCTGCTGTGCTACTAACACTGCTTTAAAACTCTATACCACAACAGTGTTACCATTTGCTAAACAAAACAGTTGCACATTTTAAGCAGACTTAGCATGAGCAGCAGTAAATGTCTCTTTCCTTGAAGTTCACATTTCCTTGAAAATGCACTTGAAAATAAATTCCACCTGCTAATTCTGTATTTAACTCTCTCTCACACACACTTCAACCTCTTAGTGCAAGAAATCTGGACAAAGCCTAAAATAAATAGGGACAGGTTATAAATATTGTTCTCATGAACTTAGAACATTGCTAGAATAACAGGATGTGTGTTAGTATGCATTTTTCTAAAGGATATAAAGTCTAAAACTCAAATGCCTGCCATTATTAGCAACTTCAATCCTTTTTAGCAGGAATATGGGGCAAAAATCTGGACATTGTGAAAAAACCTGGACAGCTGAAGGGTATGCTAACTCCCTCTGACACACACACACACACACACACACACACACACACACACACACACACACACACACACACACACACACACATCACCTCTCAATGTCTTAGCACAAGAAATCTGATCAAAGTCTGTTATAATGTTGGGGACAAAGACCTAAAACTAGGGACACATTTAGAAAGTTGCTAGAGTAATAGGATTTGTATTGCAATACATTTTCTGAAGGATATTATGTATGAAACTCAGTGATTTTTAAAAAAAAAAAAAAAAAAAAAAAACAGAATTTTTATGAAGAGCAGACCAAAAACATAAGGCAAAAATCAGGACATTCTGTGAAAATTTTGTAAAGTTGAGAGGCATGCACACATACATCCCCCTACCTCCTTAGAAAGTTGCTAGAACAAGATGTTTTGCACTTGTATGCAGGCAAAGCCCAGGGCGTAATCACTTAACAAATAGAGGATTGAATGTGTCTGCAGAGTCAGAGCTCAGAGGCTACTGTGTGGGGAGCTGTTCCACGTCCATTATCTGTTAATGCTTCTGTTGATTATTTAAACATTTATCATACCAAAAGACCTAAGCTGCAGACATTATCTGACATTAATGTGGATGGTAGTCCAGGATTTAGCTCTGCAAACAGCAGGAGGAGATGCCAGCTCAAGAACCCTTTCTATCCCCTGACCAGGGATTCTTATGGAGCTTATAACATCATATGTTTCACAGTGGTTATCTTTTTTGCTAGGATTTTGGGAAACATCTTGATTATGTGCATCATTTGCCATAGCTACTATATGAGGAGCATATCCAATTCACTGCTAGCGAATCTGGCTTTCTGGGATTTCCTCACTATCTTTTTCTGTTTGCCTTTGGTAATATTCCACAAAATAACCAAAAAGTGACTTCTTGGAGACTTCTCTTGTAAATCATACCATATACTAATATGCATATATGTTGGTGTAGGACACTATATCAAAGTACATGTCCCGATACTCTGCAGATCAATATCCGAATGTTGAAAGCACCAATATCTGCACATACATTATCTGGGGATTATCCCTGAGCAGACTAAACCAACAGCATGTTTCTGCAGGAAGGCAAGCCCGCTACACCCCCATGTGGGGGGCTGTACCCCCACACCCCTGCTAATTATATATATTAACTCCAAGATTGCACAATCTCCAGGTAAAGGAAATATTCCCATACTCTGTGATAGTTGATCTTGCACACCTGTTGACCCTGTTTTCACTCTACATGGTGTTGGAGCTATATATATATATATATATATATATATATATATATATATATATATATATATATATACACACATGTATAGCTAGATAGATATAGATATATTACTATATAGATTGAGAGACCAGTTTATCCATAGTTTAAGAACTTATTTGCAACCCTCAAACTAAATAAATATCAAACAACTATCTACAGCCCTCCAAATACACCTACAAAAATATAGACACATTAGAACATATGCTATCATGGATAACCTTATTCATCAAATAAGATATGATTATTATACAGGCATTAATACTGACTGTGTGGTAGACTATCCTCTTAGGAAGCACCAACCATAGATTTACCACACACAAACCTTTTTGAATTGACACAAGTATTCTCTGAATCTTCTAGAATTTACAAACTCTAATAGAAATAGCATTCTAGATTGAATATTAACCCCTAACACCAGTCACAAAAATAGTATAGATATGCTTTCAGACTGACTTAGTGACTATCTCCTGACTTATATAATATGGGGACAAGCTAAAATACCAAAGATAACAACATAAAATTATACTAGATCTAAAAATTTGAGGGAACAACTTTGAATATACTTCTCTAACAATGTATTTAATCCCCACTAAATTATCTTCCTCTAAATTAAGCAGTTAAATATGTCAGCCAAACTTTCCTAGAAATCCTGAATAGAGTATGTCTCCTACACAAAAAGAAAAAGTGAAATTTTACATGACCCCTGGCTAACTACATAAACCTAGCAAATAAAACAGCTAAGGCAAAGCATGGAATAGATGGAAAATACAGGAAATGATGTCTAAATTCCAAAACTGTAGGTCACTGAGAAATAAAGTAAACAACATAATGCAAAAAGAAAACAAAAACTGTTTTCACTGATTACATTACAGAAGCAATAATAACCCTAAACTTTTTTGGAATACAATTAATACTTTAATCAAACTAAGCAAAAATACACAACCTAACCCTTTACTACAGGAGCCAAATTACAAAGCGTCCTGAAAATGAATATCCATTTTATTCAGGCTACAACCTCAGTATTAAATCAACAAAACAAAAAAACACTGCCCACAACACTGAATTAAACTACAGAAACTTTCACTCGTCAGTCTCTACAGATCAAATCAAAAAGCAGCTTAAGAAAATAAAAACAACTACCTTAGTCCCTGATAATATCCCAGTAGAATATTAATGCATAGCGGCCATCTACTACCTTATATTAATGAAGAGTATGGCACAGTTTGTCCCAGGTCAGGTTTATATAGATCCATAGTTGCAACTAATACATGCTGACCAGTAGTAATTATCTAATTGGTCTGTTATTCATATAACCTTTTCATACTTGTTTTCTGACTTCTGATTTACAACAGCTTGATGAAACATTAAGATTTTTATTTTGGAACAGCAATGTGAATCAGCTTAATTTATGAGTGAAACTTCTTTTTGTCCCCAAACACATTCAATGTTATATATAACTCCTTACTGTATACTACAACCCTATCTCAGCTAATCATGCCATTTTAGGTTCTTAAAGGATTGCTCTAGTTTTATCATTTATGGCATGGAAACATTTTCCTTTTTAACTCATTTAAAGAAATTTCACCCAGGTGATTTACTCTGTGCATCAATTTTGTTCACTGTCCTTTTGAACTTACTAAAATATTGTTTTGTGGAATTAAAACCTGGGATATTAAAAAAAATTATATCCTCAGAAGAGGGATATTCTCTTATTGATAAATGCATTTGGTTGATCTGTGGGAGCCTATAAGAAGGGCACAATTATTTTCTTTCTCCTAGTCATCAAATGGCTCAAACCTTACAGGACTATAAGTCAGTAATGCCTCTGTATAAATTAAAACTTAAGACCTACTCATTCATACTAAGGACTCGTAAAGCATTAGTGCATCAATGTAAAATTATAGCTCATTTAATTTTTATCAGAGGGATAAGAAATAAAACAATTGCAAATTCAATCAACTCTACAGTACAAGATACCCTTACTCACTTGAGAAATCAGTCTGAAACTTTTAATCAAATAAAGGAAACAGTACAGGATCAAAACAATTTACTGGACTTCATATATACAACTAATCAAATGAAATGTCCGTAAATTATGTCAAAGATTTAATAAAACTCTTCAAGGTTAAGGAATCGGAAGTATCACTAAATTGAAAAATATGAAACTCATGGCCTGGTTCATTTTATCCTAAAATTTTACAAACATATCTCCCTAATAACTGGTTCTTTTAGTCCAAGTTTTCAATAGTACCAGAAATGTCCTCAGTTTCAAGAAATGTGCCTTACATCAGTTATTCCTAAACCCTTAAAAGAGCAACTTGATTATTCATCATATAAACTAATTTTAGTTTAAAATATACAGAAACTATATGCCCATCCCTGTGGACTGAATAAAACATTTATGCCATGTTTAATACACCCATATCAAACTAGTGCTTTCACATATAGATGCATAGCAATATTAATATGCTGTTTGTGACATGCAGAATGACAGAAAATTACATTTCCTTCTCATAAGTTTAGACATGGAGAAAGGGTTTGATACTAGAAGTGAGAATCACCATTTCCAGTATTAATGACAAAGTGATTGTGAAAAATTCATTCTCATTATATAGAGGCTTTATAATATATACTTAGCTAGGAGGTAAATACAGGAGGGGAGGGAGCAAATCTGATAAAATTCTACGGTACTTACGTATTATCGCAACCACATTTTCATGCTGCGATAATTGACATAAAATTGAAGAACGGACATTTGGTCTTACCTTGTAAGGTCTGTCTGATACGTGTTTTACAAGAAAGTTCAAACATTTTTAAGGTGTGATGTAAGGCTGGGTTGTAAACAGAGGGCTTTGGTAAAGCAGTCACCATTTTCTTCCGCTGCTTCTTCATCGACTCTGCGGTGGCTTGACTGGAGAAACTAGTTGCAGTCGCTGGGCCCTTTTACGTGCATCAGAAGAATGTCTGATGGGATGCAAAGACAATCAAGGGAGACTTTTTTTTTTTTTTTAAGTAGAAAACAGCAGTACTGCAAAATTTTTTGCATCTGCTAACTTCCTTTCATCCCCCCAATGCTAGTCTCACTTTATGGATCAATTATATTACAGAGGTTAATCAGATGTTTAAATGATTTTGCAGTACTGCCGCCGTTTTCTACTCGGAAATCCCCTTGATTGTCTTTGCTTCCTATCAGACGTCTAATCCTCCAACGGATTAGCTAGCCAAAAATCGCAAGCAACGTTTGAAAACCCATACTTGTTTTACAAACCAAAAATAAATACAAAAACCTCCAAGATAGTGTTTAACAGTCTATTACCCTTCCCGATCACTTTGTAAGGAGTCAGACAGGGTATACTGCTTTGGCTTTTTGTTTCCTGATGCTTTCTTTTGTCAGGGCAAAGGCTGAAAAAAAAGGAATGCGGAATGTGTTTTTAAGTGTGGAATGGGGGAACTTGCTTAACTGACATCTTGAAACACTGGCAGTAAATGGGGAACCTATTATTTCAAACCTTAATTTTTTTCATCTGAAGTGAGAAACCTTCCTAAAAACAAGAACACATTAAAGAAAACATGCGTCTGAGGTTTTCTCATACTTAATCGTTCCCAGTTGACACAAGGGAAAGCAACCACCATTCACTTGAAAATGTGGTTGCGATAATACGTAAGTACCAATTCTACCAACCACTCTCCACTTACATACAAACACACACCTACTTCTTACATACACACCCCTACCTACTTCTTACATTCACAGACTCCTACCTAACTATTTCTTACATGCACACACATCTCTTAAACACTAAAACAGACACATGCACACACCTACCTCTCACTTCCACATTTGTCTGGCATGACCGCAGTCCAAACATCCTCTGGAATTCAAATTCCCGGAAGGAGTGAAAGACAAAGATGCAAACCATCGTTCGCAAACATCTGTTGCGTCTGTGCAACTGGACGGGATACAAAGGGTGTTCTTAAAGAGGAACACCCTTTAAAAAAAAACAAAAGAAGTTGTTTTCTTTTTTAATTAAAATAAAATGAATTTCTCAGCCAGCCGGTTCCAGGGGGGTGCAAGTGCACCCCGTTGCACCTGCCTGCGGGCGCCCTTGATTGTCGGTAACACATATTTCGAGAAAGACATACTGTCTCTTTTCATATGTATTCCTGAGGTACATCTCAGGTCATTTATGGTCACATGTACTATGATAAATCATATTGGCACCTGCGGTGCAGTGACTTGAGTGGGTGTGTGATATTACAGATCCTGCCTTCATAAAGGCAACTAATTATTATCTTTCCTTGCCTATCCTAATGAGAAGGGTGTCTGTGACACAATGGAGCCCCAGTGACAAGAATATTAGGTACAGTGTGTAACTGAATTATGGGCTTTGATCTTGGGGGACTATCGGATATAGGTTTATATGAGATGTTTGTTGTTGTTTTAGGTGTGCCTTTTAGTGACTGCTGATGAGCTGTGTTGCTGTTAGGCAGTTTGGGAGGTCTTTGAGATTTGGGAAGGTTTCTTTTAATTCCCTCAGTATAAGACAATCTGTGTATGTGTGTGCAAGAGGTGTAGATTGTGTATTCTTGATAACTTCATTTGTATGCCAGATGTTTGTCTCCAAGGAAGTTGTATATTTACATCTCTTGCATACTGGGTTATTTTCTTTAATGATTACGTGGTTGTTTGAGAACATCAGAAAACAGCTACATTGCTTCAGGATACCCACATCTACCAAGCAAGCCACAGAGTCATTTGTAAATTGCATATCCATCTTGTCTGGACCTGCAGTAGAATGGGCATTGTGGACTGGAGAATGGGTTTTATATGGGTCTCTTAGAGTAGTTTCTGGAGTAAAGGACAGGATGTTTGGTAGTGCTAGAATATGGTAGTGCTATTTGATGCACAAAGTAGCTGCCTTAAGCTTAATTCTACACAATGTCACACTGTGTGATCGGTTTCAGACCTGATCCTAATTTTATACAAAAATGTTACTGTCTAGGCATTTGCTACCGGACAGGGCACTGCTTACAGCCTATGCATGGTGAGCAGCTCTGTACAAATGCTTCTAATTTATAGTACGAATGAAAAGCTTGAAAGCTGACTCCTGTGCCCTCTAGCCATTAAACAACCACACTTTGAGCTAAGGAGCTTCGCAACACAGAAAGACCAGTTAAACATCTTCTGCTACAGGATGGGTGATCATGGAACTGCATAATGTAAAAACACAGCAAAAGCAGCTCTCAAGTGCAGATTAAACAACAACTTCCAAGCAACGAAGTTCCTGGTCAATTCACCCTTCTGCAAGGTGATTTGAAAGCAAATAGAACTAGAAAAGCCAGCACACAGAGAAATGATTTTTGCCACAGGATTCAATAATTGCTTTCAAAAATGCTCAAAAACAGCAGTGTTCACTGTATAAAGCAAATCTAAATACAGTAAATGAAGAAAATATTCATATCTTGGGCTGGATGGCTCTGAATGCAGTTGAAACACCTGAAAAGCATTGCTGAGCTCTGCAGACACGAGCCTTGGTCTTTCCACTTTACTTAGTGGCCAGTCAAACCCAAACTGCTCCTCCCTTCCACATTTCCAACAGTAGGATTTACACTTTCTTTTTTCTTGAATGTCCAAACTCCCCACGCTGCCAATTATCTGCTTTTGCTACAATCATGGATTAAATATGATTCATTCCCACATAAAAAAAAAAACATGCTTTTGTCTGCCCCAGTACTCAACACTTCCTTATTTCCGATTTAGTACTGCTTAGGCACATGCTGTAAACTGTTATTTTCTGTTTTAAAAGTTAATAAAGACTGGAAAGAAAGTAGCTTAGGGTATAAAAAACTTTATTCCATACTTTTGTCTCAACAAGAATTTGTGTGTTCCTTTAACTTTAGTGAAGTTTTAATTTATTAATCATTTTCATTGGTTTACTGACTTTTGAAAAGGTATATTTAAGCAATTATGTTGATTTGGTTTTATTGTTTGTTCTGAAGAAGTCTTGTTGAGACAAAAGTGTGGAATAAAGTTTTGTACACGCTAAGCTACTTTCTTTCCAGTCTTTATTGACCATCAGTACCATCGTCTGCTGTTTTTTCATGGTTTTTTGGACCTTGGTTTCATGTTTTATTAGTTTTGTTTTAAAAGTTACATAAACTTCCCATCCCACAAGTCCACACTTTTCTGTCATCCACAACTTGTTTAATATCATGCACATCCTGACATATGCTTACAAAACAACTTTTTTAATACATTTTCTTCTACCACAGTCATTCTAAACTTTAACAACAGTTTTCTTTTTGACTACACATTTAATTTTGATAAACATAGTCCTTCCAAAGAGATATGTTGCTTTTCTTTTCACATTCACTAACAAATTTTTCTGCTAATGCAAATGTCTCAAAAGTTATTTTACAAAATGGTTCAGTTCCTATATGTATTAATGCCCTAATGTCAGACAAACTGAATCCTAAGGGTATAACAACATTCTCTAAAACACAGAACGAGTTTATTTGCTGTTCAGACTTGTTTTCACAGGCCTTTTCCTCCAGCTCTCAACAGCTCTAGTCTGTCTCCTCGGCACCTGCACATCCTTTTCTTTCTGCAGTCTTTCACTGGGACCTGCTACTGCTGCCACATACACTCTACATCTGGAAACACTGCTGTTAGTCTCTGTTTTCTGATCTCTGTTCCATCTTCCTACAGTCCACCACAGATCTCACCCTTAAAACCAGTTATTCCACTGATCAGACATGCCCTCTCTGTATCCACACCATCATTTACCGCATCCTTCAGTCTTTCGGTCATCTCCTCACTACCAAATATTTTGTCCTTTATCACACTCCACTGCATGGCCTCTGATTCTTCTGGTTCTGCTTTTTCCATAATTTTTTGTAAAGCAGAGTAATCTAGACCTCCTGATACCATGATATTAGTTATTTATTATTTATTTATTTACATTTGTTGACCGGGAGAGTCCAACTGGACGTAGGTCCATTTTCAGCAGAGGCCCGGGGAGAAAAGCTCCACAGTTAAAATATACAGACAGTAGTTACATTGGATTTACATAGCAATTAACAATTTGATCAACATAGCAATTAAAAATTACAAACATAGTTACAGATGAAGAACATAGTACACCAGTAGATAACTAGAATCTTTATCATCTGCAAAGTACATAACAGACAGGCTTATGAGCATCCAAGCTTGCTATAATCATGTTAGTGGGGTGGAAAGAAAGGTAGTGGGTGGATGGGTGAGTGACATTAGAAGGGGAGTTGCAAGGGCATAGCCAGCATGTTTTTAGGTGTGCTTTTAGTAAAATTTTGAAGTGGGTGCATGATGGTACAGAGGTAATTGTGGGTGGGAGGGAGTTCCATAACTTGGCTATGGTGCAAGAGAAGAGTACTTCTCCAGCAGAGTTATTGGCTTTAGTGACCTGTAAGTGATTTTTGTTGCTGGATCTTAGTGGTCTGGTGGTGCGATAGGGTTGGAGTAGATTCTGGAGGGATGGGTATTTTAGTGGATTGTTTACTAGTTTGTAGGCAAGTGCGAGTTGATACCATTGAAGGAGGTGAGGGAGTTCAAGCCAGCCCAGTTCAGCAAGGGAGAGACAGTGGTGACTACGGTATGATGCCTCTGTGGCGAATTTGGCGATTTTGCTGTAGCAGGTCTCAAGCTTGTTTAGATCGTATTGCCTTAGCTTGGTATATATTGGAGAGGCATAAAGTAGGGTGGAAATAAGATGGGAATTTGCTACTGAAATCTTTGCTGCTTTGGTGAGAAGTTGCTTATTTCTGTATAATGCTCCTAGTTTTTTGTGGACTTTTTTTATGGTCATGGATATGTGAATGACACATTTTAGTTTATTGTCTATTTCAACTTCTAGCAATTTGGTGTGTTCTGTTAGGTGTATAGTGGTGCTGTCTTTTGCTGTGATGTTAAAGTGTGAGTTGTTTTGAGTATGTTTGGTGGGTTGGAAGATGAGTAGTTTAGTTTTGTTTGGGTTGAGTATTAATTAGGTATCGGATAACCAAGTTTCAAAAGATGAAAAGGCTTCCTGTGTGACTTTTTGCAGTTTGGGTAGGGACTTTGCTGAGCAGATGATGGTTGAGTCATCTGCATATTGTATGAGTGTGCCATGTTTGGTGGCAGAGGCTAGATTATTGATGAAAATAGAGAAGAGTAGGGGTCCAAGGATGGATCCTTGGGGAACCCCTATAGAGACAGATAGTTGGGGAGATATGTCATTCTGCCATACAATGGATTATTGGCGATCAGACAGGTAACTCTGAAACCAGTTGGTGACTGATTGAGAGAAGGATAGGTTATTGAGGACAGAGATGAGTTGTTTGTGTGGGACCATGTCAAATGCTTTAGATAGGTCTAGGAAAGTAGCAGAGGAGAGATAGCCATTGTTTTTATGCTGAAGGATAGTGTTAGTAAAGGAGAGTAAGGCAGTGGTGGTACTATGGTTTGGTCGGAAACCATGTTGAGTACTGGAAAGGAGGTTATTAGTAAGGAGGTAGTCTGAGACCTGAGAGTGAATGCATCTCTCTAGTATTTTGGAGAGTGGAGAGAGAATAGCTATGGGGCAGTAATTGGTTAGTTTTGTGGAGGGGCCATCTTTGTGGAGGGGAATTATATGTGATAATTTCCACAGTGTGGGAACGTAACTTTCTGACAGAGATCGGTTAATCAAGATGGATACTGGGTAGGCTACAGCATTAGCTGCGATTTGCAGGTATTCACTTGGGAGGTTGTCTGCTGCTAATTTGGTGGGCTTAAGATTAGTTAAGAGTTTTTTTATGTTAGAGGTAGGAACAGGAGAAAAAAAGAAGACAGTGTGGAGATTACTAGTTGAAGGTGTGGGTTAGAGTGTGATATTAACATCCAAAGCATCTTTCTTTCTTCTGCATTACAGTTTCTATTTTCTACAGCTCATTTCCATCACGGCCTCCATCTTAGAGTCAGTGATCACCTGTAACAGCCCTTTGGTGCTACCTATTGATCACCTCACATAGAGCCCTCCAAAGAGTAGGGGCAGTTCCATAGTATTCTAGCCATATTTACCCTAATCAGTACAAATACCACCATGGGTCTTCCCTGAGATGATGGCATTGGCCTAGTGGGACTAACCCCATTAATGAAGAGTAAATAAATAAATAAATAAAACAAGGCATTTGACTGCCACCAAATGAGAACAGACAGGAAAAGACTCTTCAGGACTGACAGATATTTGAAAGGAAGGGCTTACTTCCTATGTCCACTATGGTAGAAATAAATTATTCTGAAGTGATATAAAATTGTCACAGACAGAGCTTCCTGTTCTATGGAGGATAGAAAGGCAGAATATATAGCGTGATTTTATGTTGTGCAAATTATACGTGAGGGCATGGCGTCTAGGTCCAAAGATGCCATTATCTCTCTGTACTCCACCATTATCATACAAATTATACATACAAATTCTCCCTTCGGTATGTACCTGACCAGACATATGCAGCAACAAGAGACACCTCAGAGGATACTTACAATTATGCAGAGCATCTTAAAGCACTTTTCCTCTACAAAGTCTCCTATAGATTGCTGAGGGGTTGATCTATACTTGACCTACAAGGCATCTGCAAATCCTATACTTATGAGTCTCCAAGATAAGTCAAAGAGTACCAAAAAACAAAGTCTAGGGACCTGAATTTTGTCTGTAACTTAAACAGAACATGCTGGAGAGACAGATATGTGCCCCAGAAACTGCACCTCCTATGGAACACACTTCCCATCCATGTGAAACTGAGTTCATCTAGAAGCCAGTTGAAGTGCAACGTAGACCAGTGGATGGGGAATAGGAAATTTACACTGGGCCTGGCACCCATGTCCCTTATGGACAAAGGTAGCTTATAAATGCCTGGCTCTGAATGTCCTGTTCAAATCCAAGACATTGCTATTATTTTAGATAAACTTGCCTAGGCTTGTAAAGGCCCCTCAGTTCAATAGCCTAGTAACAATCAATGAATCTATGATAATATTTAACAAGTGACTGTACAACAGATAACTGCTCTAAGGGTTAAACTAAATTGATGTATGGGGTGCATATCAAAAGAATGTCCCTAAACTGGTATGGTACTTCGAGTTTCTCAAGGGTGATAAAATTACTGCTAGGAAATATGTTTAATTGCTTTTCTTCAGAATATTAAGTAGCACTGCATGTGTATGTGTGTGTGTGTGTGTGTGTGTGTGTGTGTGTGTGTGTGTGTGTGGAGGGGTGGCTAGATTTTGCTTATGCCAAGGAGGACAAATTCCTAGCACAAAACCAGTTTATTAATCCCGAGTTTTATGGAAGTACTATAGGATCACATCTTCTAAAAGTCAGTTACGCCATAACAAGTCTTCAAAACAATAGACAAAAAGTATATAGACCTCACCGGCAGATAGCCTAGTATGAACCTATGAACCTATGAACCTATGAAAAAAAAGAGTTAAACTCTCACTGAACCTGATAACAGTACTTTGAACTGTGTACTTATGGACAGTATCTTGGTAAAAGTGAACTGCTGAACTATTATTCAAGTTAAAAATCCAGTAATTCTTTTCAATGAACAATTCTGGTTCTCTCTCATCTGCGCTCCAAGAATTATAAAGTCTCTCCATCCTTTGAATACTTCACAGCTGTATCCTTTGGGATGGAAACATTTATCAAATAAAGTTGCATTTAAGCTAATCTCTGATAAATGCCCTCCTTTTCTGTTTCTTAAACTGGGAGTTGTTTTCCTGTTACATAATGTAAAAACAGGTGCATTTGAAACCGGAACATTTGAATAAATACAAATGCGCTGTCAGTTGATAAAATAATTTAGGCATCTTTACCACCGTTACAAGATGCAAATGTTTGTTGCTTTTTTATACTTACTCTTACATGTCATAAATCAAACTGCTGTATGAGGGATTTATTATTCTTTTCATTTATATCCCATATATTGCTATTAAGTGCTGATGTATCCTCAATGTTCATCATTCAAAAAAGTAATTTCCTAAGCTGTCAATCTGGAATCTGATGGCTAGCACAACAGTGTCCGTATCGATGTTGCATCACTGATATTATAGCTAAAGTCTGAAATAGTTTGGCATACTGTAGAAGGTGTCTCAACTAATGTAGAACTGTATTTGAACCACTCATGTTTTGTTTCATTTTCTATCTATCTTTGTATCATTCGATAAGTAGTATAGAACTTGTATGGGCTGCTTTCAAGTTCAGCCCAGGATGAAAAAAAAAAATACGTATAAGCAACATAAGTTATGAGGACGGCAAAGAAAACTGATGGGAAAACATATGTCATACTATCTTTTCCATATTTTGTGAAAATATGTTATTGATTAAAACCACATCAAACATAAAACGTGTATCCATAGCTATCAACTTTCCAGATTTTCATAGAAGTACACATTTTTGCCTCATATTTTTGGTCTAGTCATCATAAAATTTGAGGGTTTCTGGAAAATCACTGAGGACTGAAGTCATTAAATAATGACATACTTGAGTTTCAGACTTCAGATCCTTCAGAAAATGAATGCTAATACAAATCATATTACTCTAGCAATTTTCTAAATTTATAAAAGCAACATTTAAAATCTGTTTCTATTTGTGGAACTTTATCCCTCTATTACTTAGGCTTTGCCCAGATTTCCTGTGCTAGGAGGTTGAGAAGTGGGCTTGTGTCCTGTTTGCTGCTCTCCTGCCTAAGATCTGTTAAAGGTACAGCCTCTGACTCATTTCTTCTACAGATGCAAAGGAACACATCAAATAATGCTGATACAACCCATCCTCTCAATCTGGCAAGGATCATTATACAGTCTTTAAAAATCAAAGCACCCTTAAGTGTATTGTTATGCCGGTTTCTGAAGCAAGACTGTGAAATGTGTCAGAAGACACACCAGTGATGGTGTAGTCATCATACAGCAATACATCCTGGAAGGGGATACCTGAAGATGAAGAAGGTGAGTTCTACTCATGCCGCAGTCACTGGCTGAGCTATGTAATGTGTGCATCAGACATCTTTCCTGACAATAAACTGAAAAGGACCATACTGATGAAAGAGTATGATATTAAGGGAAGAAGATGATTAAGAATCCTCACTGGCCCAAAGTAACATCATTCTTACTATGCATACCCAGACATATCCATTACTGCTTAGATGGTTTATCAGACCTGATTACCTAGGTCATAGTCAAAGCTTTACCCTTCTACTTCATGAAGCTGATGACAAGTTTCATGCTTTATGAAATCTCATCAACAGACATTTTGAAATGAAATAATACTGAGTTTTAAAACCACAGATGACTGGTGTGTGTCCTACAGAACAAACTGCACCATAGACTGTTACCAGGCTAATGACCCAGGGGGTGGGGGGCTTTCTACGCCTAACCAAGATTTACCGAAAGAATGACAAGGTCTTGCATCTAAATAGGACATTGAGGGCCATACATTTATAAGCTACCACTGTCCATAATGGACATGGGTGCCAGACCTGGTGTAAATTTCCTATTCCCCATCCACTTGTCTAGATTGTGCTTAAACATGGGAAAAACATTGTTTCAAGAGTGATTGCTGAATGAACACCCACACACACACACCCTCACACACACACTCAAGTTGACTGCTGTGAGAGTAGAACCCCTACTTATTTAGTTACACAAGCTAGAGACCACAGTACCTAATGCTAATGCCATGGCAGAAGTCTAAAGAAACAGCTTATTTAAGATTTGAACCTAGAACCTGTCATCCCCTAAGTAGTGGTCATACCTCTAGACCAACAAGATATGCAACTGAAGATGAAGTTATTAAACCAGTTCAGCAGTGCTAATATGTTCATATGTAAAATGCATCTTCATATCTATAAACATAGTTTTTGGTCATTAAAGTTAAGATGCACAGCTGTTATTTTATTTATTTCCTAACCAGAAAACCTCAGCCACTGCAAAGCACATCATACTTGGTTACTGAAGGAATTAAAAAAAAGCCTACTTGTTTTAGTTCAGTAAGTTCTGTCTGCTGCTTCCAGCGTGGGTGAAGGGGTGAGTGTGCCTCTCAACTTAATACGACTTCTCCAGAAATACTGCCATAGAAATTAGTGCATGATCTTAACTAATGTGTTCTAATTAAAATTCCTTTGTTCCTTATCCTTTGGCAACAAAGTAACTGATTTAAATCTCGTCATATAAAGAAAAAAATTATTTCATCACAAGATGGACACAGACAGTGACTTCTCTGACTGAAACTCAGGAAGATGTCTGAAAAGGAGACATACAGTCTGAAGGAATGTGTTTTCAAATCACCATAAAATGGGTAGAATGAAAGGAAATGTTTTGCTAAAGCACCCTGGGGCTCCAACAGATGTAGGAAAACAGCAGATGAAGATGCAGCCACAATTACCCTGCCAAAACAATTCATATTATACACAATGCAGTCTATTTTCTTCTAAAAAAGTGAAATATCACTGCCCATCTGTTTGTTTGCAAGCACATCAAAGAGCAGTAAAATAAGACCACATGCAGATGGTACCACTGTATGACTGAATGCATGCATTGCCATTCCAGATGCCTGACTAATAGCAACGGTAAGCAATTACATGATCTGCAGCTTTAGTCGAATGTGCTTTGTTAGCCTTGATGATATAGGTACTGCCATTTCTAACAGCAGAAATTTACCAGTGTTATGATATTCTTCTGTTTGGGACATCAAGTACTTGAAAACACCTGCCTCAAGTGCTACATCATGAAAAGTTTATACAGACAACTGGGCAATTTTACAGAAGAAAACACCATGTCAGGCAGACAGTAATTCATACTTTACTCATTGTGGTGGAGTTATTTTATTATATGGGTCTAATCTGAATGACCTAACTACACTCTTTCCCACCCAATCATAGTAAAAAATAAAAGTTATAAGTCATGGTGCATTGCCATAATACTATGGTATTATTTTAATAAAAAACGAAACATTACTTTTTTAAACAACTGCATTGCATAATATGGGCACTGTTCCCACTCGCCTTCTCTGAACTGACATGAGTCAACAGGGATGACTTAGTGATATATTTCACATGCACACACCTTAACACATGGTGATACACTCACAGCAAATCAGGACGAGATAGTTGCTGCCACTTGTTCAGAAAGAAGATGCTTAGGAAGTTTTTCTTTACAAGCAGGATGAGCAGTATTTGCCATGTCTAACAACACTTGCGTAGTTTAAATCAATGTGTTTCAATATTTGCAGGGGTAGATTCATTACACAAAAGGGATAATATGAGTTTAATAATTTAGTGGTGAAAAAACAATGACAGCCACAAATTTAATATGTTTAGCAATCACACACTAATCTAGCTACTAAACTCACTGGTGAGTTTGATCAGGTTTTTACCTTCCAGTTGGGATACACTATCTTTTGGAGGGAGGTAAACTTTGTCCACTGTATAATAACAGACCTGTACTCTCTCACCCTTTGATATATGTATATTTTTCTGTCTGACTTTTATCCCAAGCTTATTGTACTTGACTGTTACTTAGGAACCAAAGACAATGCAATACCTCTTTCTCAAAGCATCTTGACTTTCTTACAGTAATGATTCTTCTTTGTTAATCTTTGTCTTCTGATTCCTCCATAGCCATCAAGGTTGTGTGCTATATGCCCTGAAAGCCTATTCATTCACCCGAATGAGAGACTCCTGTATATAGCCCATTTGTTCTTATAGGGGAAGGGATGAGAGGCAGAAGTGGTGTCACCCTCTTATGAGACCCTAAAGGTGCTCAAAGCAGTAACGTGTGCACCTGTATTAGTCTGCTACTGATTTCATACATAATGTGCCAGCCTGCCACATAAAATAAACATACCAATGTTAGATCTATCAATGCGTCTATACAGGCTCTGTGGACAAATCATGTTTCTCCCTATAAACCTGGAAGTCACTGTTTACTCCTGGCAGTCATCCACTAAATAGCAGATTACAAGCCTTACACCAACTGTGCAATTCTGATTGCAACAGTAGCAATGCTGAGTAGGTTTATGGTCATACCAGCTTTGGCGAGTGCTTGGGAAGGTACATGCCAAAGGTGCATTATACTCAATGATTGGCCTAATGAGTATCGAGTACAGAGGAAAAATGACATCCCTGGGTCTGGACTACATACCTTTTGATATAAGCTATGCAATGAAAAAGGACTTCTTTATAGTACTAGATACGTGGTCCTCAAAGGACAGTTCATTGCCAACATAGGTTTCCAGGTCACTAACCTATGGGATCAGTTTTCAGGAAGTTTTTATCAATATGGTAGCTACAAAGAAGACATGCTTGCTGATGGATATGGTAATACATTTCCTGGCATTTAGTTTCAGTCCATCATTTTGATGCCAGTCACTTTTTTGGAGAGGCCCTCTTGTAGGATCATGGTGTTCTTTGGGAAATTTATAATGGCACCAAGTTTTAAGTCATTTGAAAAGTTGGTCAGACACAATCCCTTACCATTAGCTTGACCTCTGATAAGTAAGCACCAAAGAGAAGTGGCCCAGGAACTAAGTCATGGGGGTCTCTAATAGGGAAATATCTTTTGGAGAAGGTAGAACCACCTCCTCTTACTTCCAGTGTTGTGTACGTGAACCAATTTGTTATCCAGCAACTTACTCAGGAGTTAACATTTAGCAGGGAGGGTTTGTCTATATTGCCTGAGTGTGGTATGATGCTGAATGCATCTGCAATGTCCAGACAGGCAGTATGCACTGATTTTGCATTCTTGGGGTGTTTTGATTTATTTTGTGCACTGATTTACCCTTGTTTATTCTGTCAGAGAGTTTTTAAAGAAGTCATTCAGGTTAAGGTGCCAGGACTTGCCCTTGGCAAATCTGAATTGGGTTGGGTTGACAGTCTATATATCACCTATATCCTATTTATTATTAACTATTTATTAGTTCCATAATGATGCTTTCCATACTCCTTCAGATAAAGCTGTCAAGCTTAAGGGTCTGTAATTGCCCAGGTCTGTTGTAGCCCCACCTTTGTGCAAAGAAATGACAGTTGTTGCCCTCCATTCATCTGACACAAAGCCTGTTTTAAGGTTAATGTTGAATAGCCTCTGTAGAGGGTCTAACAATTCATGTTTCAGGTAGCCAGTAGGCAGCCTGGTATGTTATGTAGTGCCATTTACCTAGTGTTCTTAACCTTAGATATTGCACTGAGAATGTGTTATATGGAGATGAGGGGGTAGATTTGTGTATTTGATCACTGGAGGTGAGAGGGGGTGAAGCTGGAGCTGAATTTTGTCTGCTAGTAAATTGGCTATGTCCTCTTAGTATGTGATATAATTTACTATTAGCTCTGTGCAGTACTGGATATTATTTCTTTGATTTCTAACATAGTTAAATAAGACTTTCTGTTTTTTTTGTCTGGGTGTCTACTTTTACCTCATACCGATTTGATTAATATGATCAGGATTTGGAGGCCCTAATTTAGTTGAGTGAGAGCATTTTTGGCTTCTTAAGAGTAATATTTATTTGTAAATGTAATGAGTTTTTTATTATTATAAAACTTGTTCATACTATGGTTCATACCACACAAAAATTCAGGTCATGTGATCATAAAAATGTATACCACTTTTAAAAGGGACAGTGTTATAGTTCCACACTGTGAGGGTCTAGGCTACTGGTTACATGACTGAGTTACTGTGGAAAATCATAATCAATAACATAATCCATACAGACTAGATAAGGATAAAGTAGTACACTGGCAAATCCATCTTCTAAGCTGTCAGTGGGCATCATCATACCAAAAAATTATTGTAATTCAAAAAGTGCAATGTGTGTCCATAGCACACGCTGTAGTCTCACAGGCAAGCATGTTTTATGATGCCAAGAAATAGCATAAGACTAGGACTGGTGCATTCAGATACCATTGTGCTGTGGACACAAGTATCCATCGAATAAAGTATGGTTTGTAGAAGTAAGCAGTACATATGAGACTCAGTGCATAATCCTATGGAAG
>NC_056730.1:915249861-915272361 GCF_019279795.1 Protopterus annectens
TGGACAAACAAGGACCAATCACAAAGCTTAGAGGTTAGTCCCTTATTTGAATATTCCTGAATAACCTGAGAGGGTTTACCAGCTCCGCAGCCTGTGGAACCTCATTCTTAGCTAAAGGTTTTATTTTAATTTTTAAATTCTAACAAACAAAGCATGACAACAAACTAAGAGCTGCAATTATTGAACTAAATTTAAGAAAAACTTTTGCATGAGCTTCATCAGGTCCATGTAATAAAGTGGCCTGCTTTTATAAGACTATCACCAGATTTTATCATTCACTTTTGTAACACATGTAAAATGAAAGGCTGTGTCTCCATCAGTGGGGCTCATATTCATTGGAGACAAGTTTGAAAGCTTTATTACAGACTTTTTTCCAGTCTATCACATGTAATATGAGAGGCTGTGCCCACTTTTATGGGACTCATTATCTACTGACATATAATATGAAAAGCTAATATTCTTTTGTATAACAAAAAAAAGTTTACAGTGCCTGCTTATAAGAGGCTCATATACAAGATTGTTGTGATCAGTCTCCATTCTTCTAACTCTTGATAAAGACAGAACTTTTTATATGGAGGGGAGGTAGCCACTTAAGCTACTCTAGGCGATTCCCATTTTTGAAAATATTATGAATCCAGAGATATAGCATAAGTGGAAAACAAGTCATAGTGATCATTTCTACAGAGCTGATAGATGTTCACAAGTAGGAGGAAGAAAGTAAAAAGTGATTAAAGTTTGCTACCTCAGAACCTTTTGTGTCGGCTTACTGTGCCCATGGTATAAAAATCCATCAAGTGGTAAACTGCAAAGTATAGAAACACTTTTAAGAAGCATAGCAATAACAGATCTTCTTTCAGTATAGGTAAATTGTGCCTGTAGCGTAAAGAATATAGCAGTGTGTTCTCTGTTTTATTTGCACAGATTTTAAATCTTCATGCTTTTTTCTTTATCAGCAATGCACAGCATGATTGTTTGTATAAGCAACTTACAAATAATTACTGGAAAAACAGGGTTTACTAGAAACAAATGCTCATTGAAACTTGGCAGAATTTTTGGAACAACAGGCAATGTGTTATCATTAGCTATGATTTCTAGTGCAATTTATGAAAGAAAATACAAAAGAAATAATAGACTGTGAACCTTGTTAATCCCCCTTTCTTTTTGATTTCCTATACATAACAGATGGATAGGTAGATGCACATGTGAAAAAAAATGAAAGTCTAGTAATAATTTTGGATGGCATATAAAAATGCTTCACGTAGTCTTTATTTAAATTCATAGGAATCTTCCTACTGAACTCTGCAGTGTGAATTTAATAGAATAGTTCAACTCCCTTACACTCACAAGGGCATGTGAGGAAATCAGAACTGATATGAACACAAAAAGCTTTCATAAATATCTAACGAAGCATGATGAATATTCCACTGATTAGGAAATGACAAGGGACAAGGGGAGCTATAACATTTCCAAAGTTCATATTTTTAGGCTTGACCTTGTAATGCATGATATTATAATTCAGAATAACATACAAATAAGATATTAGTTTATTCCCTTACTTTAATTGAGATATGTAACAGCCTACCATGGTGAAAGTTTTACTATTCAAAAGAAGAAAGAACATGGAAACAGACAAGGACAATAAATCAACATTAAATAAAGATTGTGTCACAACCAAAATAACATGCATTTGGTTTCACAGGAAACTATGTTTTTAACTAAAGCTTGACCATATTTTATTCAAATTCTTCTACAAGATATAAGGACTGTTCCTACAGATATGGCTCTGAAATGAGACATGGTCTTTAAGCAACACTTCTGTGCAAAATACATGTGCTAAATGTATAATACAGTTATTTTGCTTTTATGTTTCCAAAATGAGTTGTTAGTAATAAAGATTTTAAAGCCAGTGCAATTTTTAATGTATTTTTATGTCATCAATCATTTAAAATGTATTAGAGTCAAGAATTGAAATAGCCACCCATGTATTCTTACCATGATGAACTAAACGTTATTGAAAGAAAACCAATTTAAGTGCATCTAAGCCCAGCTTCAGCTGCAAAGAAAATAAATAAATAGCACTGCATCTTTGTCTAAAACTATTGACATACCACCAGTTCTAAAACACAAGTACTCTAAAATCTCCAAAACTGAGAAGTCAATGATTAATAAAAATAATTCTCATTCACCTGTACTCTGCCATCCATATATTCAGCCATGACTTTTCCCCCAAGTTCACATAAATCAAGAAAGTACACACAATTTTTAAAACACATATTTGCCAGAGAAGTGTAACGGATTTCACTGCATATGTGGAATTAATGACAGACCATCCCTTGCACACAAAACCCTCTGACATGAGCAAACACACACACACACACACACACACACACACACACACACACACACATACACATACACACACTCTGCATATATGTACGAGCAACAGTAGAAACTGCCTCACTTCCTGAACTCTTGTGCTGGACTTTTCATAAAGGCTGATGGAAAAAATAGCAATATTGCTAGAAATGTCCATGCAACATGTGGATTTTTCTATGACTTATGATGTCTGTATATACAAAATTTACCTCCAAGTCCAAATCACATCTTTCTTGGGTGAGAACTGTATTATTCATGGCTATCAACACACATGGTTAAATATAATAGTTAGGTTGAAAAAAAGCACTGTCTATAAAGAGCATATTTAGATCAGCCAACTTTAATTCTCTTTATGTACACACCACATGGCAATGTAAAATTACCTTTCTTTTTCATAAAATGATTTCTATAGATTCCATAAAAAAAATTTATTTGAAACTGTAACAGCACATGAACCTGTACATAAACCCTTGGTACGAAAGGATTCGTCTGAAGCAAGGGAGAGCCCCTTATGACTGAGACCTACTGTAACTGTTAACCTTAAAATGAAAAAAAAATAGTGATTTATGATGTTTTAAAATTTGAAAAGGCTATGGGTCCTAATGAATCAGTTATATGAGTCTAGAGGAAAGGAAGAAAATTTGTAGGCTGTGCGACAACCCACCACTGGACCAGTAAACAAGCAGCCTCAATCCTCACCATTGGCACCAGTGGGGGATGTACATTGGGAGGATGGCAGGCATGCACACAGTATTTCCAGATGCAGCACTCTGCTGCAAGTGCAGTTTCCCTTATGAGCACACAGAGACCACAGTCATTCTGGGGCTGGTTTCTCCAGATCCCCAGTAAGACTCCCCACTGGCACAGCTATAGAGTTGATATCTCAGCTGAGTGCCCAAGCCAAAGCCTCCAGCACCCTCCCTATCTTCATGTTCCTCGCCAAGTAGCTGACACACACAACACTTTTTGAGGTTTGTTTTACACACACACACACACACACACACACACACACACACACACACACACACACATGCACACACACACGCACACATGCACACACACACACACCTAGGAAAGACTGGCATAGATTTACTAGCCATGTCCCCTTTGTCCAGACTATAATATAGTTATACCACTGCTACCAGCCAACTCCTTATCAGCTACATTAAGGCCCTTAACAAATGGTGTCTAATCTTACTGTGTAATATTAATAATAATACAAATAGTAGTTTGACCAAGAGCAAGGCTATTAGGATTGCCCACACAGTGCCACCAAATACATATGCAAGTACTCTCAAAGTACTCTCAAAGCTTAAATGTCTCTACATCTAGTTTACTGTGCCTCTGTCTAACAGTGGCACGGGAGTAATGCCTGGGACAAACCTACGATCCCCCATCCACCTATCGAGATTCTTCTTGAAGAGATTCAGTGAGGTGCTCTGCCTTCCATGAACTGGAATTCTATTCCAGAGCTAAGGGAGCCTCTGGGTTATGAACCTGTCCCTCCAGCAAGTTCTGTTTATTTCTGTGCTGAGGTTCAAGTCCCTCGAGCATGTGGCTCTAAGGGATTTAGATTTACTGAGGTGGAGCATGTCCATTAATTCTGGATTTGACATAGCTTTGTATGTCAGGCATAGATCGCCTCGAAGTAGGTGGTATGCAACTGAGTAGAGTTTTTTTAAGCGAGCAGCATATGGCATCTGTTTGAGACCCTTGATCCTCTTGGTGAGATACTTTTGGGGTCTCTCTAATTGCTGCAGGTGTCGGGTAAGGTGCATCCCAAAAGGGGCATTGTATTCTATGATGGGCCAGACAAGGGATGAATAAAGGGGCACGATTACATCTCTTGATCTAGATGTGAAACCCTTCGTGATGAGGTGGGCTATGTAGAAGGTCTTTCTAACCACTTTGGCAATGTGGTTTTCAAAGGAGAGATTGCTATCAACTTGGGACCCCAGGTCCCTAATAACTTTCTCTGTACGTAATGGGTTTCCACCTATCTGGTAATTTGTGGGCACATTGTTTTTGCCAAAGGGTATGACTATACATTTTTTGGCATTTAGCTTTAAACAATGGCGCTGGCACCAGTTATCTGTCTCTGTGAGACCTTTTTGAAGGATGTTTGTGCCAGCTGGAGTGTCGATTATGGCGCCCAGTTTGCAGTTGTCTGCAAACTTGGTGAGCCATAGTCCTTCCATGTTTGCCTGTACCTTGTAAAAGTATATACCGAACAAGAGTGGTCCCAGGACAGAACCCTGTGGGATGCCACTTGTGACCGGTTTCGAGTCTGACATGGCTCCAGCAACTCTCACTCTGTGGGTTCTGTCTTTGAGCCAGTTTGCGACCCATCTTGTGACATAGGGGTTTATATTTAAGCTGGATAGCTTATCTATGATGCCCGAATGGGGTATTGTGTCAAATGCCTTTGCAAGGTCCAGATAGGCTGTGTGGACTACCTTCCCTTCATCTAATGCTTTGGTGACTGTTTCAAAGATGTCAACCAGGTTCAAAAGGCAGGATATGCCCTTGACAAAGCCGAACTGGGTAGGATCTAGTGTCTGTAGGTCCCCAATGTCTTTGTTTATCAACTCCATGATGATCCTCTCCATAACCTTGCAGACTAAGTTAGTCAGGCTTATGGGGTGATAGTTTCCATGGTTTGTAGAGGCTCCACCTTTGTGGAGTGGGACCACTGTTGCTGTACACCATTCTGTGGGCACATATCCTGTAGTGAGGCTGAGATTGTATAGCTGTTTTATTTGAGGGATTAGTTCCTCTTGGAGTTCATGTAGGACGCAACCTGGGATGCCATCTGGTCCCATGGAAGCAGTGTTTTTTGCTTTGGAGAGGGCAGCCTTCACCTGAGCATCAGAGATGTTTGGGAGGCAGCCCTCTGCCAGGATAGATACTTGCTCTTTTGAGGAGTTTGCACTGAACCTGTCTGCCAGGATATTGGCGATGTCTGTGGGTTCAGTGTATTTTTTTGTCATTTAGAATCAACTCAGAACAAGTCTGGGAGTTGCATCCCAGGTTCCTAACATAACTGAAAAAAGCCTTATGATTGTCTTTGGTGTCCTGTGCACTTTATCTCTCAAAGCTGGCCTTGGAGGATTTTATGAGGGATCATAATTTTTTGCTAGTACTGATCAGAGATGCCTTCCCTATTAGGGATTTTGTTCTATCATGTTGTAGCTTCTTCCTTCTGTTGTGCAGTTTATTTATGGCAGGGGTCCACCAGACTGGACGTCTGCCTTTGGATGACTGGGTCTTGGTTTTGTTTTTGATAGCATGATCCATGCATTCCTGGAGATGTCCGTAGAATGCGTTTATATAGGATTCCACAGTTTGGGCCGTAGTTTCCACTGGCCCTGGGGCCTTGAAGGATTCCACTTCGGTTTTGAGAAGTGAGAAGTTCGCTTTTGAGAAGTTTTTCACTGTGGTTTTCTGGGCTGGTGGTGGGGTTGGGATGTGGACATCCAGTGAAATTAATTTATGGTCTGATCTTACCAATGAGGGATATACTTCTGGTGTGGAGCATAGAGTCCCCATGTTGGTAATGATCAGGTCTAGTATGTTGTCCCCTCTTGTGGGAGTGGTGACTAGTTGTTCCATAGCATTTGAGTTTATAATTTCCAGGAACCTTTGGGCTAAGGTGCTGGGGCTTGAGTAGTGCTCCCAGTCAATGTTTGGGTAGTTGAAGTCACCCAATATAATGGTGTTCAGAGAGATCTTCATGTTCTCCAATGTTTTCAGGAAAGCCAAGTGGGATTCCTGACTTTGAGAGGGTGGTCTGTAGGATGCTATAAACTGAAAAGCAGTCTTGCCCACTATTAGTTGCACATGGATGGTCTCCGATACTTCGTGCAATGCCACTAACCTGGAGGTGTGGATATCCCTGATAAATATGGAAACTCCCCCTCCTTTTGTGGTTCTGTCCGGGTTTTGGGGCCGAAAAGCATGATATGAGGTATAGCCTGGTAGTGCTGGGGTGCTCTCTGGAGCCTTGAACCAGGTTTCTGTCACTGCACAGATATCGATGTTCTCCATACCGAGGAGAGCTTCGAGTGCATGCATCTTGAGCTTAAGACTTCTGATGTTAAGCAGCATTATCCTTAGTTTCTTGTTCCTTGTGCTGTCTATGGGGGTGGGTTTGACTTTTGAGCCTTGCCTAAAAAAGGCACTATGGGGGTGGCAAGAGCCTTTGCCAATATCCGAAAGCCCAGTGGTGACAGGTGCAAGCTGTCTCTAGCGAAGCAACGTGGCTTGTCGAGCATGTCATCCCAGGCTGACAGACACTGGATCCCCTTTGAATGACACCAAAATTTTAGCCAATTGTTAAAATCGATCATTTTGTCTTTGTACTGTGGCATCATTCTGGGTGAGGGTAAGATGCTGCTCAAGGTCAGGGTCATACCAGCCTGGGCTACATGATCAGAGAGCTCCTCTATGTCTCTTTTCATGTAGTCCAGGGAGGTACGTCTCAGGTCATTCACACCAGCATGTACAATGACTGAGTCATATTTGTATTTGCTTTGGAGTGACTTGAGTGCTTGCATTATGTGGTGGATCCTAGCACCCGACAGGCAGCTCACCGTGACCTTCTCTTTATTCAGCCTGGTGAGTGTGACGTCAGTGTGTCTGACAATAGAGTCACTATTACAAGAGTATCAGGTGTGTTATTCAGCCTTAAGGGCTGTGGCTACTTGGCACACTGACTTTGTGGGCTATGTGTTGTGCGTGTTTTGTTTTGAGGTAGCGTTTGCTTGGATGTCTGCTTTGGAGGTCTCTGTTGCTTTGGTAGATTTTTATTTAGAGCCTCCGAGTATATTTTTGTGTATTTATGTGTTTGGTTCACTGATGTGGTGGGACTATGTGATACTGGAATTCTGTTGTGTGAGGTTACCTTCTCCTCATGACTGGTTACACTAGTTTTGAGATGAGAGAGCTCAGCCTCCAGTTTGGCTAAATAGTTGCATCTCTCACATATATTTGAACCTGTTTGGAGGAGGATAGGGTTGTCTGTGTACATGACACAGCTGTAACATTGCCTCAAAATTCCCAGATTCACCAGCTGGACTGGAGAGGAAACCATATGAATATATATATATATATATATATATATATATATATATATATATATATTGACAGTGACATCAGAGTTAAAAATCACAGGAAATATTTAAAACAACATTGCAGGACAGTCTCAAATAAATACAAAATATATCTAAACTAAGCTTTCCTACATTCCTGACTGTACCTAAGAGAGTTACTATACCCTAGAAACTTACAGAGCAAGGCAGATGTGTGGTGAATGAGTCTTCATGTTGCCAGCAGGTCCAAGACAGAATACAGAATGTTCTGTCTCTCTCAGAGAGTTCTCAAATTAATATCTCAAATATTACTGCTGGGATAGATTGTAGAATCATTTCTTGTCATCTAAATATATCCCATGTGAAATCACCACTGCTGGAATCTGGCCGTATTTAGCATATACCTGTGAAAATACATACACCTCAGATAATTGGCAGATGCTAGAAGTCATAAAACAATTGGATTCCTTTACATTTCAAAAATAGTAAATTAATTCACTTTGAAGAAAATACAGGAAGCTATTCAATACAGACATTATGTCTCCTGCCTAGCCTATGAAGTAATTTAGTTTCAGCTATTTTTCTGAAGTAAACCTCCTGTATTCCAGTTTCCACTGTTAAAATATATAAATTTAAGCAGTTACAATAGTGCATGTACACTTCTGTTCTCTTCCAGCAGGGCACAACTGGAGTTACATTTTAAGCACATGCACATTAAAAAATACCTTTTTAACACACGTCTGTACAGGCCAGTTTGATATACACGACATACAGTTCTAATAGAGTTGTAACACAAGCATCCTATATAAATCATGTTGACATTCACACATGATATATAATTATTTACAAAACTCCAGATAGCTGTGCTGACAGTATCTACTTTCATGACACTTCTTACCCCCCTTCAAAGACACAAGATAGTTTTTCAAGTGACATTTGAGAAACATTGCTTGACAGGGATGAGCCTATCTAGAAATTCATTACCCCACACCTTGTCTTGACATCCCAGCTCCCTTTGCATTACTGACCCCATTACACTGTTGTATCATATGTCTGCAACCCTAGGCTCCACCATACGGTTGAGATTTTGCTGGCCTGCTCCCTGTAGCCATAGATCCCCCTCAGACTCCTTCTGCCTCCTACTGCAAATACTTAGAACTAGGGCCTCTCTATCATGGTAAGGTTTTATCATGTTAACATAGTACAATTTGTGCACCTGCCTCCTGCCTAATAGTTCTACAATGTAGTTAAAATCACTGACCATCATTACCACTTTGAAGAGTTCCTCCCAAGCTGCCTGCAGCTTATTGTGTCTGAAAGGAATGAGAACCATAACCTGCTGCCCCAAAGCATACTCTATAGCTTGAGCATTCCTGTCATACCAGACCTTTTTCCTGCTGTTGAGCTAATTCCAGGTTTTCCTGAGTCAAGCCTATGAGATTCCCGAGCCTTGTCCTGAGGTTTAGGACATATGCTACAACAGACTCCTAGTGGGATTCATACTCACCCTCCCACTCATCATGAATCAAATCCAGATCCCCCACCCTATGCCCATACAACAGTTCAAAGTATGAAAAACCTGTGGATTCCTGGGGTACCTCCCTGTAAGCAAACAACAGATGGGGCAAGTTACTTGCCCCACTCCCTCTTAAACTGGTCTGCAAATGCCTGTGGCATGGTATTTCGTGTAGAAAGTGTAGAGTTTAACCTCTCAAACAGACAATTAGTCTGGGGATGGTAGGGGGTGGTCTTTAGGTGCTTCACCCAACAGTGCTTCCACAGACAAGCCAGCAGATCTGACATGAAATTGGCACCTCTGTCAGTCAGTACTTCTTTTGGGAAACCTACCCTGCTGAAAATTTCTAACAAATCATTTGCCGCCTTTTTGGCGTCAATGGAGGACAGAGCCACTGCCTCTGGGTATTTGGTAGCAAAATCTACTACCACTAGAATATACTTATTTTCTGTGGAACTTGGGGTACTCAACCATCCCACAGTATCCATAGGTACCCTCTGGAATGGCTCCTCCATCACAGGCAAAGGCATCAAAGGAGCGTTGACCTTGTGTCCTGCCTTGCCTACCTTTTGGCACTGCCCACAGGTCATGCAGTACCCTGCTACATCTCTGGAAATCCCAGGCCAATAAAAGTTATGCATAATACATCTCTTGGTATGCTTTATAACCACATGACCTGCAAGGCGAATGTCACAGGCTATGGCTAGAAGTGCTAGATGGTAGGCTATGGACACTACCGACTGCTGCATTCCCTCAAACTCTAGCCCTCCCTCAGGGGTCCACTCTCTAGTAACCCTTTGTCCCAGTATACAGATTCCCCCTTTCCTTGACAATCAGGTGCCTCCCTGGCTACCTTCATCAAGCCTTGTAATATAGGGTCTGAGACCTGAGCCTGTCTCAACTCTCTTTGTAACCCTTCCCAGCTCCCCTTCCACGGGATGTCTGGTATTGTCTGAAAGTGGTGTCTCACTGCCAGCCTGGGCACTACTACTCACTTCTGCCCTTGCAGTCACTCTGTCCAAGGTAAAATCACTACCCACCAGTAGCTGTAGCTCATCTTCAGTTTCTCTGCTACAGGGTAGCTCCCTACATGAAGTAGCCATCTCACCAGTCCTGGCTTCAAGTGTGCAGTCTGTCTGGCTGCCTCCCATGCTACCAGACCCACATGCTTGTCTACAAGCCTAATTGCATGTAACTGCATGCACACAAGGTACTGTATTATCAAAATCATTCCCTATCAGGACATGTGCAGGGATATCCTCAAACACATTTACTTGCTTCCTTTTTCACCCTCCCAGTCAAGGTGAACCCTAGCCAAAGGTATTTGGAGTGGGGTCTCTCCTAAAGCTCTGATTGGAGTGGACTGCCCAAGCAAGTACTGCTTCTCTTTAACCATTCCAGGCTTCACTATGGTTAGGTCAGAGGCTGTGTCTCTTTTAGCAGTGGCCTGTTTCCTATCTACTAAGATATACCCTCTTGTGGTAGTTTGGTACCCTTGTTGTCTCCAGAAAGCTTAATTTGCATTCTGTAATTTCCACTTACTGGCTCCCCTACCTTTTGCTCCCCACCTTGCACCATGGACATCTATATGCTACATGGCCCCACTGGTTACATTTAAAACATTTAACCCTTGATCCTGGCCATGTACCTGAACTAGTGGCTTCCCCTGTTACTGGCAGACTGTGTTGGGGCAGTTTAGGCTGCCCACCATGGGTTCCCTTACACCCATGTACAGCACTGGGTATCTCTTTCCTGTGCAGTGATGCCATGCTTGCTAGGTATAGGTTTCCTTTTTTTCCCCAAATCATCAGTGGCATTACATTCTCTATCTGCCAAACAGATTTGATGTCCTCAGGCAAAGTACTAAGACCTTGTTCCCTCACCAAAAGGTCTGCTACCCCTTTAAAAGAGTTGACCTGACACCTACTCACCTATCTATGAAAATAAGTGCTTAATTCAGCAATATATTCACACACACTTTCATCTGCCTTGCATCTATGCTCACATAAATGTGTTCTGCAAGCTTCAGATGTTAACTTAAAGCACTCTAATAAACACATTTTGACAGTATTATAATTTAAGCAATCAGTAACAGACAATTTAGAAACAGCAGTCATAGCTTTACCATGGAGTAAGGCAGTCATTATCAGGACGCAGAACCCTTGATTAACGTTATACTGTTTACAAACCCTTTCAAACATATGAATAAAACCATCAAAATGATCAACCTCTGTAAATTGTAGAAGGAATTTAATGACCTTTACTGCTTCTGGGGTTTGGTTACTCCCTTTTCCATTATCTCCATGCACCTGGAAAGGAGTCAGCATCTCATTTTCACGTTGCCTCTACCTCTCATTTGCTTCAGCTTCCAAACGTCTCAGTCTCAATACTTCTAATTCCATTTGTTTCTCCTGCCACAGTCTGTCTGCTGATTCTAGTTCCAAACGTTTGTCCTCCAGCTCAAGTCTCTAACTTCAGATGGATTCTTTAAGTCCTCTGAGGCAAAGTTGAACTGTCCATTTTCTGAGAGTTGTACATCTGTAAGGCCAGTCTGGTTGTTCTCCTGTTTGCTGGTCTGTAATGCAGCTGTGGTTAAGGCTGCAATCATTTCTGCTTTAGTCAGGTTGGCAAGCACCACACCTTTGTTTTGGCACATCTCAGCCAACTGGCTCCTTGTCAGCTTGCTATACTCCTCTGTTGACATCCTTGCTTTCTCCCCCTGACTAACTAAATTAACACAAAATACATAAAACTATTGTGATATGAAACTCTGAATGTTTACTGTGTGTCTGCTGGAATACAAACACCTTCTTTAGTGACCACTGTTACAGGCTACAGGAGTTCAATATCCACACCACTGAATCCCAGTATGTGATGTAGTGATCCGACCACTGTCAACCAATACTTTGACCACCCACCACTAGACAAGTAATCAAGGAGCCTCAATCCTCATCCCTGACACCATTGGGAGATGTACACTGGGACGATAACAGGTACACACACAGTATTTCCAGATGCAGCTCTCTGCATCAAATGCAATTTACTTAAGAGCACACAGAGACCACAGTCAGTCTGGGACAGATTTCTCTCTATTTCTCCAGATCCCCAATAAGACTCTCCACTGGCACATCTATAGAGTTAAGATCTCAGCTGAATGGACAAGCCAAGCCCTCCAGCTCCCTCTCTGTCCAACCAGTGCTTCATGTCCCTGTCCAAGTAGCTGACACGCACACACACTCTTTGAGGAGTGATTTATATACATACACACACACACACGCACACACCTGGGGAAGGCTGGCAAACTATGCTAGCTAGCTATGCCCCCTTTTGCCCAAACTATAAGGTAGTTATCACTGCCAACAGCCAACTCCTTATCAGCTACTTTAAGGCCCTTAACAAAGGGTGTCCAATCTTACTGTGTAATATTAATATTAATACAAATGGTAGTTTGACCGAGAGCAAGGCTATTAGGAACGCCCACACAGTGTCACCAAATAGATATGCAAGTACTCTCAAAAGTTAAATATCTCTACACAGATCAGGCACAATGAAAGGTTTAAATATATTTAATAACAAATAATAAAATAACCAGGCAATACAAAATGTATATATTCACAGTGACATCAAAGTTCAAAATCTCAGGAAACAGGAACATTGCAGGGCAGTCTCAAATAAATAAAGAAAAATAGCTAAACTAAGCTTTTCTATATTCCTGACCATATCTAAGAGAGTTACTATACCCTAGAAATTTACTTACAGAACAAGGCAGATGTGTGGTGAATGGGTCATCTTGTTGCCAGGTCCAAGACATAATACAGAATGCTGTATCTCTCTCTGAGAGTTTTCAAATTAATAAGTCAAATATTACTGCTGGAATTGCTTGCAGAATGACATCATTGCTTGTCATATGACTCTATCCCAGGTAAAATCCACACTGCTGTAATCTGGCAGTATTTAGCATCTACCTGTGAAAATACACAGACCTCAGATCTTTGGCAAATGCTGGAAGTCATAAAACAATTGCATTCCTTCACATTCCAAAACTAGCAATTAGTTCACTCCAAAGACAATACAGGAAGCTTCTCAGCACAGACATTATATGTCTCTGGCCTAGCCTATAAAGTAATTTCATTTCAGCTATTTTTCTGAAGTTAACCTCCTGTATTCCAGTTTCCACTGTTAAAATACATACATTTAAACAGTTACAATAGTGTATGCACATTTCTGTTATTTTCCAGCACAAGGACATTATAAAACACCTTTTTAACACACGTCTGTACAGACCAGTTTGATATATATGACATCCAGTTCTAATACAGTTTTAACACAAGCATCCTATATCAATCATGTTGATATTCACAAATGACATATATAATTATTTACAAAATTCCAGATAGCTGTGCTGGCAGTATCTCCTTTTGTGACAGGGTGTACCTACAAAGGAAGGAATCTGACCCTTGAGATGAAAAGTCAGTTGGACTTAATATTGCATGCAAAGAAGGTGATGTTATTTTACTGTTTCCTGTTGCTGCTGTGTATAGGACTCTGTAATAATGTTTTATTGATAACCATATGAAAAGCCAAGACTTGCAATGCTGAGTCCCAGAATGTGGAGACTAAATAACTAAAAATGTGCCATTTCTCAAAATATTTTCTTTCTCCACAGTATAGCAATCTTGAAGTTGGTATAAATAAGTTCAGTGAGGGAGGGGGGGGGGCTCTCATAAAATAAGTTTAAAGGAGAAAAGTGGTCTTTGATATTCACTTTTGCTCTGTCTTTTATTTTTTTTTCAGCATTTTGGTACTTGGCATTATGAGTCTCAAAATTTCAAAAGGAAACAGTTTTATTTGCTAGTTACTCTATCAGTGACTTGTTTATAACGAATGCTGTACCTAAGTATAAATATTTGTTGTCTTATGGATAAGCCTGACTGAAATATATTGGGCTGCAGACTGATTAATTTGATAAGAACTGTATTTCTTTTCTGAACTTTGTCGAGAAATATGATTTTTACATCACAAAGTAGAAACCATAGACCATTTAATTTGTCACAAACTACTCTGCATAAATCATTGGTGTTTTCAGCAGGCAAAAAAATGCAATCTTGTGTTTCTATACTGTGAACATTCCCAAAACCTGCTTACCTCTTTGAGTTAAATTCCCTACTAGAAGCAGTCTGTAGAGTTCTGAATTACAGAAGAAACTTGCACTGTGTTAAGCGGCTTCTTAATAATCAGTGTGTAGTTGCTTCAGCGTGAGAGACCTGTTCTTGCCCATATTAATTGTGGATATTGAGTTCTGGTAGTAAAATGTTTTTGGCATTTGTGACACAAGCAGGTACTGTCAGCACAGCTCTCTGGAATTTTTTTAAATAACAGCATGTTGTTTGGGAATATCAAGCTGATTTATACAAATGTGTTAAAATGTATTAGAACTGTATGTCGTGCATATCAAACTGACTTGTGCAGACATTTGTGTTGAAAAGGTATTTGTAAAGTGTTTGTGTTTGAAATGTATCCACAGTGTGCCCTACTGTAGAGAACAGAAATGTACATTCACTACTGTAACTGTTTAAAAGTATATATTTTATTAGAGGAAACTGGAGAGTTAACCTGAGTACAGCAAACTTTAGAAAAATATCTGAAGTTAAATCACTTTATAGTCTAGACCATAAAGATGCTATTTCACTGGTTTCAATGCAGCCAGAGACATAAGAGCTGTACTAGGAATCCAAGATTCCTATGTGTCCATGTTATGGAAAAAAGCCTTTATTCTCCCTGTACACAAAGGAGAGAAAACCTATGATATCCCTAACTTCCAACATATCACTATCCTCTCCTCTATCTCTAAGAATAGGAAAGTACATTCATCTTCAACTAATGCCCCATCTACTACAGAAACATCTACTGTCTCCCACACAACATGGTTTCAGACCCGGCCAAAGTACTACCACTGTCCTGGATACTATTAACAAAGCTTGTGATAATGGAAAATAGTATTTACTATCTTAGATCTCTCAAAAGCAATTGACACTGTTTCCCACACCCTGCTTCTATCACAACTCTCCTATGTAGGACTATCCAACTGCACTCTTAACTGGTTCTCTAGCTATCTAACAGACAGACAACAGGCTGTCAGATGGCAGAATTCAATCTCCTCCTTTCTTCAAACCTTTATCCAATATGGAGATGACTTTACCATCATCTTCACAGCTGACTCTATCTCTGAACTACAACAAAAACCCAAGCTGCCTTCTCAACCACTGAGTCCTGGATGCTTAATAACCACCTAGCCCTCAACCCCAATAAATCCAAAATCATGTTTTTATCCCCAGAAAGTCTACCCTGTTAATCTCCTCAAACTTAGCCAACTCGCCGAAGCTTATAAAATAATCAACCATCCTGATAGAACTCCCTCACTGTGCAAAATTCTAACTCCATACTAACCTCAACAGTCTCCGATCATCAAACAGCATCCAGATCCTAACCATTTAAAAGCAAAAACTCAGGGGGGGATGCCCCTTTGCAATTGCCATTGGCAAGCAGTGGAACTCCCTGCCAAACAACCTTAGACTTACTTCTTCATCATTCATTTCAATCAAAGCAAAGAAGACCACACAACACACTCATGTCGAGAACCATGTCCTGACTAACTACATATCTAATTACTTACTTCTAGCCTTCTAGCCCTCTTCCTAATTGCAGAAATCTAATTGCAGATCTCTTCTATTTCCTAGGAAAATCTCTTCAGTCTATTTTCAGTTTTTCAGTTCTTTTTTTCAATCAATTTTTGTGTATAATTTCCTGTCTGTCCTTTAGTCTTGTATAACATCTATGTAAAAATTTTCATTAATGTAATATGTAACTGTATTCTGTTGTAACAACAATACTTTGAATGCAATTTAAATATGTACTTCTATTGTGTGTTGTACTTTTCTCTTTTTCCTCCTACCTCTACTGAAAACTGGTAATGTATAATGACCAGCCAGGACCAATGTAAAAAATAAATATAGACAAAGATAAGTTTAATATCTTCTCCCAATCCAACACCCAAACAGTGATTGTCAGCCAAACAAAAGTTCCATAGATGAACAGCTGAAATTTTATACTCACCTGCAGCAAAACAGAAAAAAATCATCAAAAACTCGGAATGGTCTATTGACACAACCAATTCCTTAGCACCTCTTCCAAACAAACACTTGCCTCTACTTACCTATTTCCTTACCTAATGTATGGCTCCCCTCTACTAACCAACCTCCAAACCACTCTAAAAAAAAAGCTATTGACTTGTTATAATAAACTGCTAAATTCAAAAAATGAAGAAACGCTGGCAGTAACACAAAAAGAGGTTTAATCCAGAAATCCAACAATTCCTCCAGATAAAGAACACAAAGAACAACCACGAAGTAAAACCACAAGTGAGCGCTTTCATCTCCTGACAACGGAGACTTCTTCAGACTAGTGGTTAAACACAAACATTTCATTTAAATACATATTCAATTTAAAAATCAATTAAGAACTACTAATTAAGAAATAATTAACTAATGTATATTAAAAACAAAGCTATATATATTTGAAAAACTATAAAACATGAATCAGCCAGAAGTTAATGTTTCAATCCTTTTCATTTTAAATACATAATAAATTCCTCTCTATTGTTAAGACCTGGGGGAAAACATGTATTTAATCTAACCTGCCAACAATATTCAAGCCAGCCTAATTCTTCTTCAGTATTGATCTTTTTAACTTTGGGATGGATTGAATCTATAACCAAACATTTAAAATTAATTTTGCATCTATTTTCTACATAATGTTTGCCCATAGCATTTTTAACATCACGTTTTCCTATGGCATAATGATGTTCATATATTCTCCTATATAATTCTCTACCCGTTCTGCCTACATAAAATGAATTATATTCTAAACAAACTGCTAAATTCACCACAAACTGCTCCCATCACTGCACTGCTCTTCTCTCACTAAAATGGCCCAAATTTCCAAACTACATCAACTATCTGCAACAAACTACTGCTCACAAGCTTATCTATAAACCTTCTGACTGTTCTGCTCTTAGCTCTATCTTTACTTTCTACCTCCCTAATAGGCCCCTTAGATCTGAGAATCAACAACTTCTTTAGGTTCACAAATCTAATCTGCCATCTGGACAATTCCTTTTCTCCTACTCCTTAGCCAAGAACTAGAATGCTCTCCCACTAGCTATCAGAACAATCTAAAATCCTGCCCCTTCAAAACATTTCTCCACACTTACTTATCACCTGGAATTGTTCCTGCACTCAGCCCCCAGAAAAAAGAAACCTATCTCTTAGGGCACACTTTCCCCTATTGTCTTTATTGTATCTTTTATCTATACATTCTTTATGCTATAATGCTGACATTCTCAGTAGTTATGACTATTGTTAAAAAGCTATACTTACTGTATAAAATTGCATATAATTTAATTTGTTCTGAAGGTGATTCCAACTCTGTTATCACTAAAATTTGTTAATCAATGTACATAACTTTATGATGACTTGTATTACTTATTGTACTGAGGAGCCTTTCTCCCCAGGCCTCCACTGAAATTGGGCTCTGCAAGAACCAGTGGACTATCCCAGTTAACAAACTGCAAATAAATAATAAAGAAAGAAATAGGAAGCATTCTGTATTGTCTATGGGTGAATTAATTACTACTCTGGAAGTGGGGCAGTATGCAATTGCTTTATGACTTCCAGCACCTGCCAATAATCTAAGTAAAAGCCCTTGTGTGTGTATTTTTTACAGGTAGGTGTAAAGACCTGCCAGCTTCCAGCAGTGGGGGTTTTGGATGGGAACTAGAAGTCAGATGATCAGAAGTGATGTCAGTCTGCAAGCTATTTCAAAAGTAATATTTTAGATATTATTTTGAGATGTTTCTTAGTGAGACAGAGCATTCTGTCTTCTGTCTTCAGCCTGAAAACAAGAAGAACCATTCACTACATCATCTGCCTTCCTCTATTAAGTAAATTATTAGGGAATAGTATAATTATCTTAACTACAGTCAGGAATATAGTGAAGCTTAGTTTTGATACTGTTTTTCTTTATTTGTCTGAGACTGTCCTTCAATGTTATTTTAAATATTTCCTGTGATTTGAACTCTGATGTCTCTGTGAACATATGTTGTTGTTGTGTCTTTCGGCTTTTCCCGGTTAGGGGTCGCCACAGTGGAATTTCTGTCCGCTAATGATTAGCAGTAGATTTATACATGCTGACTTGCCAGGCCTAATGCACAACCTTCAACGAAGGAATGCCCATTCACACATGTCGCCACACAGAAGACACTCTAACTGAGAATCGAACGGGCAATGTCTAACTGTGAGGTGACAATGCTACTGCAGCACCACCACTGCAGTGTCACTGTGAACATATACTTAGTATTTTCTTGTTCTTTTATTATTTATTATTAAATATATTTAAACCATTTATTGTGGCTGATCTTTGCAGAGATATTTAAGTTATGAGAGTACTTGCATATTTATTTAGTGTCACTGTGTGGGCCACTTCTAATAGCCTTGCTCTTTGTCAAGCTACCATTTGTATTTATACCAATTTCACCCAGTAAAATTGGATACCCTTTGTTAAGGGCCTTAAGGTAGCTGGCAGGAGTGCCTGGTGGCAGTCATAACTACCTTATTGTCTGGGCCGAAGGAGGCATAGTTAGTAAACCTGTGCCAGCCTTTCCCAGGTGTGTGTGTGTGTGTGTGTGTGTGTGTGTGTGTGTGTGTGTGTGTGTGTGTGTGTGTGTGTGTGTGTGTGTGTGTGTGTGTGTGTGTGTGTGTGTGTGAGCTACTTGGGCAGGAACATGAAGCACTGGCTGGACAGAGACAATGTTGGTGGCCTTGGCTTGGGCACTCAGCTGAGATCTCAACTCCATAGCTCTGCCAGTGGGGAGTCTTACTGGGGATCTGGAGAAAGAGGGAAAAAACAGCCTTGGAATGTGTGCTGTTAAGGGAAACTGCACTTGCTGCAGAGTGCTGTATCTGGAAATACTGTGTGTGTACCTGTTATCCTCCCAATGTATACCCCCCACTAGTGCCATGGGTGAGGACTGAGGTTCCCACAGGTGCAGAGCTGTCACAGCATTAATAAAATTTTCCACAACACTTTAGGAGAAACGTGGCAGCTGACCAATGATCTAAACAACTTATGGTCAGTTTTCAGGAATGATGTGCAGAAACTGACCGACACTTGATTAGTGTACAGGAGAAATGTGTTTCCACAGATAAATACCTGCTAACATGCACCATCAAATTTCTTCCCTGATTAAGCAGCTGTTCATTTCCAAGTAAAATTATGAAAAACCTTGGACATAAGGATGATATGGAAGTGCACCTGTTTAATTAGTGAAAGCTGGCCACAGATAGAATATGCCAGAATTCTGTCATCCCACCTAAATGAAAAGGCTCTGAAAAATGCATGGCTTTAAAAGACATTTATAATAACCAAAAATCAAAGAAATATTTTAGCAATGGCTGGGCTTTACCTAAAACACGCATCTTTATATTTGATAAAATAACATTTTATACTGAAAAAACAGTAATGTCTCAAATGGGAGACCTGTGCCATATTCAAAATGGGATAAATCCTCATATAAAAATGTAAGTAATCTTTTGGGAATTTTGACTGCAAGTAAATTTAATAGGGCACTCCTGAGTAACTTAAGATACTAGGTAGGCCAGAGTAACCCTCAAGCTTCTGAAAGACTGGTTGTTATAGTGCATTTGTTGCTATGTAAAATTATAAATTCTGTGTCACACTTTTATGTACAAAAAACTAGTAACATACCTTCACCTTTATGTGCTCCTGCACTTATCACTTAGAATAGTTTGCCAACATTTGAATGAGTTTGTTTTAAATGGTTTGGACAAAGACATATTTAAATTGAATACAATCTAGAACTGTACAACTTAACATATAAATATCAATGACCATTATTTCAAACAATGCTGCATATGTGTCTTTGAAACAATCCAGTTCCAGTTCACAAAACTAGTGATTTTTTAAGATCGTCTTTTCTAACCAGATTTTGAAAGCCATTCAGTCTCTGAGATGTAATCATATTAATAAATTTAGTTCTCTAACCAATGAATCATTTAACTTATTAGGTTCCATAAATGAACCAATTCATTTATGACAAAAGACATACTGTAAACTTAAAATAAATTGTGAACTCATATGTTTAATATGGGAATCTAACCTATGAATAGTGAAGTGCATTTTAAAACAATCACCTTTCTGCAAGAAATTGACAGGACTGTTTAAAGACAATCATTGATCCATGAAATTTCTTGGCTTCAGGGTACACACAAAACTATAAAAAAGTATTATAATTATCTGAGAGTCAAATAATTATTGATACCATTGGTATAAAATATGAAGAGGTGAAAATACCATCTGAACAATGCCATCTCTGAAGTGTTATCACACACTGTTCGTTCTCCTGTTGACCTACATGATTAATATGTTTTTGTTAAAGAATTCTCCCTCCCAAGGAAAGAAGATCTCCCCCATTATCAAAATATATAATAATGGAAATAGCGGTGTTTTGGGATCTAATGCCTCATTTTCATTATCTGAACAATTAAACACTAAAATACTTGCACTACTAATTTTTTTAGCAGCAGTCCAACATTTAAAATCAAAGAAAATATGATAAAGCCTAGGAGGATTTCAATAATAGGACATCTGAGAAATGCTGGTCAGTATCTGTAAAACATGTGAATCTACATTAATGCTACTGATTCTGTCTCTCTCTCTCTCTGTAGAATTTACAAAACTATAAAATTAGTAGAATTACTGAATGAAATCTGGCTATGTGCTTTAGCTACGTGACATAGCAACAATAAAACACATATTATATAATCCAATATACTGGTGTGTGTGTGTGTGTGTGTGTGTGTGTGTGTGTGTGTGTGTGTGTGTGTGTGTGTGTGTGTGTGTGTGTGTGTGTGTGTGTGTGTGTGTATGTGTGTGTGTGTGTGAATGATACTCAAGGTTTTACATTTTTGCCATTAATTTTTCAGGCAATAATTAACATTCCACTTATGTATGAAGGAATGCCAAGATTTTGGTATAAGATTATAGCATTGCTTTGCTAGCAAGTGCCTCATTTTCCCCCTTTACCTACCTAATAAATGTTATCTTTACAGCATGTCACATAAATTCGGAACAGGAGAAGAGATTTTTTTTTTCTTTTTATCATAAGTTATATTTTGCTGTTTTTTGGTAACATACTGATAGTTAATATTTATGCATGAATATATAAAATCAACCATACATAAAAGTATATATAATTGCTGTTATTACAAAGGTAAGGATTTTTACCATGCCCATATAAGGTCTATATCACATTGAAGAATCACAAATAAGTGAATGCTTCTTCATTGAACCCCTATTCAGCGAGCATACTAATATTCAAACTAAGTTTTCAGCAAAAAGCTTCCCAGCGCAAACCGAAGGTTGGCCATTATTGGGAATTTACCCTTTTCCCACTAAAGTGCGATCTCGGAGTTGATATATTTAGTTAGCAGGGGTGTTGGGCATGGAGGGAATAGCCCACCCCACCTGCATACATGTTAAGTTTTATGGTTTTATTTACAGTCGCTAGGGTGGACTACCATCAATTTGCCCATGGAAACATTTCATTGAAAACTTAGTTTGATGATTAATATGTTCACTGAATGCATGCTTGATGAAGAAGCTTTCGCTTATTTGTGATTTGATGATATGATATAGACCCGTCCCATAGGTATATATACAATATATATATATATATATATATATATATATATATATATATATATATATATATATATAAAGATAAAAATGACTCCCAGAAAAAGGAATGAACATATGGTTCTCAGAAAAGGAAATATACAAGTGATTCCCAGTAAAAGGAATGCATAAGTGAATCCCAGGAAAAAGGAGTGGACTGACCGGTCAGAATAAATTTTCTTTAGGCATAATTCATATATTAACTCATTTAGAAATGATCAATGATATTTCTACAAAGTAATATGAGTCCCAGCAGATTACATTCAAATAGTTTGTAATGTGAGTATATATGGACATTACACAAAAACACTCAGTAAAAGTTCTGAATAATATTACGTTATTAATATTAAGTTATTAAAACAATAAATGCAGAGTAATAATTAACAGCTCTGTCTTGTCACTAGTCAGGACTGAAGTCATGAACTCTTCAAAGTCTAAAATAGCAAAATGTTTCCAATACATTGAAACACTATGTTGACTGAAGCACACAGCTTACGCTCTGTAGAACAATTTCATTTCCAACAGCAATCAATAGTAAAATGTCAAACAGAAGATGCAGGAAATCAAAGCATACTAAATAAAACCAGACAGAAATATAAGTACGTAAAGCTGTAAAACAACAGTGTCTACGACCCAAGCGTATGTCATACAGGATTTCCTCATGGATTTGGATTTAATGTTCCATCATATCTATCCTCTTTTATACAC
>NC_056730.1:915277361-915432361 GCF_019279795.1 Protopterus annectens
GCAAATCATACTCCTTATTTCACTAATACTCTCAAAATCACCTTAGATTCTACTATCCCCTACTTTTTTGCCTGCAGTCTTTAGCATCATAAATGTCTTCTCTAGTGAATCCTGTCTTCATGTTATGTTGTCAAACTATTTGGATTTTGTTTTACTCTCACTGATTTATTCCCTTAAGCATTAACTGTTTTGGTCTTCTTACAGCCCATGGAATTCTTAAATGTTACCTATGATACCACAGTTCAAAAGAATTGATTTTCTTGGCTACAAAGTTATTTATAGTCTGCCTCTCATAGCTGTATGTTATTACTTGGAAAACAATAGCTTTGAGTGTACTGACCTTTGTTGAAAATGTGATGTGCTGACACTTTGAAATCTTATTCACATTTGGCAGTAGCTTTCTTTACAAAATCATTTTTTACTTTCATGGTTACAATCACCAGCTGCACGCATCTTTGAGCCTAGGAAAATAAAATCTGTTCCTTCCTCCACTTTTTTCTATTGGAAAGAATCGATAAGGCAAGATGACTTAAATGTAGTTATTTTGATGTTCCGTAAGACTCAACTTTAATTTGTTCAGCCAAGTCCATAACCTCTCTCCAGTCCCTCACTCAAACAGTATTTAACAGTGTTGAAAATTGGTTTATGCAACACTGTCTCCTTTTAAACCCCAAAAAAACAAAATTACTGCTCTTTGCTCCTACTCATAGGTCACCTCATCCACACTTCACAGTCACCTCTAGCAATGGAACTAACATATCCCCTGACACTACAACCCATCTACTGGGAGTAACAATTGATAACAACCTTAGCTATGATGACCATATTAATGCTACTATATAGTCTGTCAACAAAAAACTAGGCACCCTTTACAGAATCAAACCCTTCCTTACCCCTTCAGCCAGAATCACTATTGCCCAGACTCACCTAATCTCTACCCTTTTCTATGCTTTTGCAATATATACCAACCTATCTAGAAACAACCTCACCAAACTTTCTACTAGTTACAATAGCATAACCAGATTTGCCACTGGCACCCCTTTCAGAACTCACCACTGTCATAACCTCAAACAACTGGGATGGTTAGAACTGCAGAACCTACTACTTTGTCAACAACTTGTTATCACCCAAAAGATCCTTTATCACCCTAATAATACCCCAATCCTTACTAAGCTGATTACCCCCTACAAAAATCTTGCAACTCTATGCTCAGCTAACAAAATTCTAGTCTCCACTATTAAATCTAAAAACAAACCTGGGGACTCACTTTTCGCCAACACAGTAGGAAAAAGCTGGAACCAGCTTCCTAGTGAACTTTCATCTCTTGCTTCCTCTCATCTCTTTAAAAAGCATCTTAAAGAATATCTTAAAAATCACTGGCTTTGTCCCTGCTCTAACCCAGACTGATATACCCTGACTGTTGTCTCCTTCCCCTTTTTGCTCTCCTTACACTTCTATACTCCACTGTTCTATGTCACATACCTGTAAATTTTTTTTTTACAATTCAATATTGTCTTTGCTTTTTTGATTGCTCTCTCTCAAATTTTTGCTCACATTATTTGATCTGTGTGTTAACCTACTAAGTACACTAAATAACTTATGTCAACCTCAATGTAACAATGTCCTGTAATTTGTTTTGACTATTACTAAATATTGTAATCTTTGTCACTACTAATGCTTGGAGCTTTTCTCCCCGGGCCTCTACTGAAAATGGACATATATCTAGTTAGACTAGCCCGGTCAACAAATGTAAAATAAAAATAAAATAAAATAAATCCAGATTTTGTACTTTCTACTTTCATTTTCATCAACAGGTGCTTCAATGCTCCCTCATTTTCAGCCATCAGACTAGTATCATCTGCATATCCAAGCCTGTTAATGTATATCCCAGTGGTATTGATTTCAGCATCTAATTCCATTATCTCATTAATATCAGCATATCAATTAAATAAGTAGAGTGGCAATAGATAGGCTTGCTGTGCTCCTTTCCCTATACTAAACCAGTTACTAATTCCATATGTGGTTTTAACTGTTGTTTCTTGTTGTGTGTGTAAATTTCACAGGAGTCAAAGAAGGTGATTTGGTATCTCAATTTTTCTACGAAATTACCATAATTTGTTATGGTTCTAATGGTCAGAGTTTTAGAGTAACCAATTATGCACTCCCTGGAAGCACTAATTACCAAGGAGAACGCAGACATATGCAGTCATGGAAACATGGTTCAGCACCATGGACAGAACACCAGCTATCAAAGGCTACAATGTCTTTCACACATTTCAATCCTCCTCAGCTTAGAATAAAACAAAGGGAGGAGATAGCTCAGTGTTCATAAGGGACAAGTACACCACTAGATTGGTCAACAACATGACTTGCTTGAGCTGCACTACGCCCAACTAACCAGAGGTGTGACCCCCTATTATATCCTTACTAGCTATAGACCCCCTAACATAAGTCTGGAAAACCATACCTGCTACCTAAACCTATTGGGATCTCTTAACATTCAGCCTAACACTACACTTATGAATGACTCCAACTACCCTCCATAAATTGGGAGAATTATACAACCCATAATTAACTTGCTCAGAGATTTTTGGATTTTGTCAGTGCAAACACCCTGGAACAACTAGCTAGTTCCCCATATAGAAGTATAAATTTCCTAGACATGATACTCATAAACAGCAGGGGATGCTGCTCCCTCCCATGCATTAATTCCTCCCTAGTAAGATATGACCACCAAATGACCTCCTTCAGTATTAAAATTAACCCAGATGATCAAATCTGCCAAAGCTAACTCTGAGGCAAAGATTGCCTTTCAGGTGAAAGATAACCATAAGGCTTTTTTTTAATTATGTTCATTACCTCAGGGGAAATGCTCAGCAATGTGCCCAGTTAATCATGAATGGCAACATTTAAACCCAGCCTGAAACTATAGCAGACCTGCTGGCTGACAAGTTCAGTTCAAACCTCTCCCTCACTCACCTCCTACCAGACCCAAAGAAATACTTTGCTGCATGCACAAAAGCCAAAAACACAAACTCCATTGGTCCCAACAACATTCCAGGATTCTTTTTAAATAGCTTAAACCAGAATCTATCTGGGCCACTAGAGAACCTCTTTAACCATTGCCTCCAGACTTGCTTTGTCCAAGAGGAACGGAGGACTGCAACAGCCATCCCACTGCACAAGGGGGACCCATAAAATGACTCGGGGAACTACAGACCCATAAGATTCACCAGTCTTATGTCCAAGGCCACAGAGAGAATTACCATTGACCAGATTAATAATGACACAGGAACTCTCCAAACACTGGATCAGACCCAATTTGCTTTGTCAAAGGAAGGTCTTCCCTACTCAATCTGGTGGACTTATTCAAGAAAGTCACTAGGGACATGGATGAAGGTAAAACAGTACACACCACTTAGCAAGACATGACCAAGCTTTTAGAACAATCCTCCACTCAGGCATCACAGATAAACTTACTGCATTAGGCTAAATCCCTACAACATTAGGTGGATAGCAAGCCTGTTCACTGGCAAGACACATGCTGTCCAGACAGGCAAATTCACTTCTCATAAGAAACCTGTTACTAGTGGTGCCCCACAAGACTCAATGTTGAGAACCTTCCTGTCTGATATATACTTCACTGAAGTGAAGGCCAGTCTTGGGGCCTGTGGCTCAACAAGTTGGCCAATGAATGTAAGCATTGAATCCCCAAATGATGTTGACATCCTACAAGCTGCCCTAAAAATTACAAATAACTGATGCCAAAACCATGGTCAGAGACTAAAGACTAAAAAATGAGTAACCATACCATTCAGTAAGTCACATATCCCTGCAAATTATAATACTGATAGCACATCCCTACAAGTAGACCAAGTGGTGAAGAACCTAGGAACACAGATATAGATAGCAACTAGAACTTTGACCACCAGGTAGTTACTGTAGTGAGGACCAGGTATTTACTGTGGTGAGGAAATCCTTCTGTGTGGCTCAATTTAAAGTAAAGGCATGGGATCAAGTTCAAAGGAAGTCATAGTACTCCACACTAATGCAGCCCATAATTGAGCACAATGCTCCCTACTGCATGTACCTAACCGGCACTTCCACCAACTGGAGTGGTCACAGAGGTTTCTCACTAAAAAATACAAAGCATAAGACATGTGTTTATGCAGACCAACTGAAGGCTGTATCCCATTACTCTGTCTCAGATCAATTATTGAGAGGTGACATATGATGTGACTTATGGCTGACCTACAAAGGCATTCTCTGATCTAGTCCTGATAAAAATGTTACATATTCACAAGAAAAGTTATACGAGGGTTACACATTCTATGGGCCTGAAAACCTACTTGTGACTCTAACAGAACTTGCTGGAGAGACAGATTCATATCCCAAAGGCTACCTCATCTATGGAATAAACTTCCCATCTTCATAAAACAAACCCTGTCCATCACACTTTTCAAAAAGAATTTGGATAAATAGCTGTAGAACCATAAATTCTCTCCTTGTCACTCATGTCCCTTATGTACAGAGGCAGTCTGCAAAATGACTCAAGGCTCCAACACCCAAAGACCCACTATCCTGATACTACCCCATCCCATATTTGGGGAATTAAGATACAATATTGTCATATCCTGGGTAATATTGGCTAGACCTGTGAAGACTCTTGCACTATTAGCCTAGTAATAATCACTTATGAAACTATGCTGTTTGAAGGGGGAAAATGATACTTTTTAAATGAAATGCTAAGCTGTGCTGTGGAGGAAGAATAATAAACAGATTCTTTTTGCACAGATGTCTTTGGCCTACTGGTATGCATCTTGTCACAAGGGGTCTTGAAGTAAACAATGATGTAGGAATATTGTTTGAGTGATCTGGGAGGCAAAGGGAGGTACTGATAGTGGTATAACGATTGCTGGCATTTTCCCGTGCAGTTTCCTATCTGCATGCAGTTTAGACATGATTAAAGGAGAATGTGCTTTTAAATTATTAATGAGCTATAGCAGTCAACAAGGGCGGCTGACAGATTTGGATAAACTTATAGTAGCCAAGGATTAGTCCTTATATTCTTGCAGGGGATTTTGTGAGGCCAATGTCTCCTGCCCTGGTCAGGGCACCATACTCTCCTACCCTGGTTGGAGATGTTTGGCCTGGCTCTTGCTCACATAGAAATTTATAGTTTGTGCTTTTTGAGTTTAAAATGGAGTCGCAAAGGGAATTTCCCGATTACAGACACCTAAAATACAGTACAGTACAGTCTGAACTGTTTGACACTACAGAATGCATGGAAATGACAGCTGAATGTGATCAAAGACAGAGAGTTTATTTGTGGGAGGAGCTGAACTGATTATTCATTGATATTTCACTGTAGTCAAATGAGAAAAGCATGCTATCATGTTACTATATCGCAGCAAAGATAACCTCCCACCAAACTTTGAAGATTATATCATAGTGAAGGACTGGCATATAGGGCTCAGAAGGGTTAATGCAAGCTTATTGTTTTTCATACTGGTTAGGAGCTACACACCCCTTTCCCCATATTTGTCTAGGTTGTCTGGCTTCTGCTCAGATGTCAGATGGGGAGCTGACTGATTTGTTTTTTTTAAAGATTTTGGAATGTTGTGGAAAGGGGATAAGCCATATCAGAATGATATGAACACTATAAATACTAATTTGCAAAGCATTTGTTCAACAGTGCAGAATCATGCTCAAAATGACTAGAATGTGAGCCATCCAGTGCATCATATTAAACTACTATAGTATTTTATTGGTTGGTATTTTCCCTTTGACACCTTCTTGTAGATGGACATAAGAAGAATTACATTGTACTATGTTGTTTTAGTTTTAAGAGGGGAAGTTATATTATAGTGCATTTGGAAGGGTAGGTACTTCAGCTGTTGTGACTCAAGGAAAAATATTATTAGAGAAGAGGTTTGCACCTGTTTATTTAATACAAAGTAGTCTCATTATTTTTTTATGAATATTAGGTTACCATATTTACCTAAGACTCCGGAGATAGTGTTACAAATCTGTCTATGATGCCCTGTAGTTTTCTGATAAATTAATTTCATTTGATGGGTCATTAACAAAATAAGCAAGTATATAACATTTATTCTACTGACCTACAGTTTTTAGAAGCTGTAACAGTGTAATGCTATGTTTATTTGATATGAAAGTATGAAAGACTGAAAATATTTGGAAAACCTAAACTAAGCCTAGCATTTGAGACACCTTATGGGGCAGCCACGGTGGTGCAGCGGTTAGAGTTGCCGCCTCACTGCAAGAGGTTCTCCAGTTCTATTCTCAGCTGGGGTGCCTTCTGTGCGGAGTCTGCATGTCCTCCCTGTGGTTGTGTGGGCTTCCTCCGGGTGTTCCGGTTTCCTCCCACATCCCAAAGACAGTAGGTGGATTGGATACTCTAAATTGGCCCTAGGTGTGAGTGCGTGTATGTGTGTGTGCCTTCTGTGGAAGGTCGGGCGCCAAGCTGGCAACTCAACACTGCAAAACTCCACTGCCAATCATGAGCGGACAGATGATCCACTGTGGCGACCCCTAAATGGGAAAAAGCAAAAAGAAGAAGAAGAAGAAGATTTGAGACACCTTATGTTAATGATACAGGCTATGGTTTTTTGGGGATCAGGGCATGCAGATTTTTTTTCTTTTCTTTTGTTTTAATAATTAGTTTAACTTACCATTTTTAAAACTGGATACACATGAATGTATATATAACAATCTGTGAGTGTGCTTGCATATAATAACTCAAAAAGATCAAACCTTGGTAGGGCTTGTGATAATATCTACATATGGATTTAATATCAGTCCTACATAGGTGAATAGCCCCAAGTACTTAATTTCATAATCCAAAATAACCAACATATATTCAGTCCCATTTTAGGATTTTATCAATGCCCAAATGCTATATTTCCTTCCTCTGCTCTAAGTGTCATCTTCCCTTTGCTCCTTTTAGTTTATCTTGCTTGTGGGGACAAAGCCATGACTTCTTTCAGGGTCAGTCTATCATGAGGTAGAAGGTTACTTTCTCCTCTCTTACCAATATAATATGATTTCCAAGTAGGAATCTCTTTTGAAGAAAAGCAAATTATAAAAGTCTTGTCTTTCAGCTTTTTCCGGTTAGGGGTCACCACAGTGGAACTCCGGTCCGTTAATGATTGGCAGTAGATTGTCACAGTGCCGAGTTACCAGCACAACACCCAACCTTCAACGAAGGCACGCCCATTATAAAAGTACTCCTTAGAATCAGAGATGTGTCTACCTCATGTTTTTTTTTTTGTTCTATTTCCTTTCCTTTCTTGACACATTGCACATAATGCTCCTTCCTCTGTTTGAAATTCTTGTATTTTAGCTCGCCATGAATATCATTCGGTCTGTTCAAGGTTATCATGTTTCTCAACTTACATTATGCTCTTGATTTCTTTTCTTCTCTTAGGTGCTCTCAGTCTGTTTCAGAGTGACTGAACACCACTCTTAGTTTCTTTTTTCTCTCTAGATTGTTCTCTCTCTGCAAAGTATTTAGCTTTAGTTTTACTTTTTTCCTTACTTGTAGATGCTTGTTGCCTAGAGCTTTCCCTTATTTAAGGTTTCTGTCATACACTGACAGAAATGGATTAGGAATCTTTTCAAGTACTGTTTCCTCCTTTTTAGCCAAACTACTGTACTTCTTATTCCTTAGTTTCTCCTTCTTGGCACTCAGCTGCTACTTAGAATTCTTCATATCTGGTGTTTTGTATTTTAGCTTCACAGAAAATTTAGAATGCCATTCATGTTGTACATTTGTTACTTATTTTAACTTCATTCCCCTGGAACACACCCATTCAGTCAGTGAACCCACCTTTTTAGTTCTGCTAGTCATTTCAACCACCTGCTCTGCAATACTTTTTGGCTGCAGTGATACATCTACTGTTTGCTTTATAACACTGTAAATGTTGCAATATTTCACTGTGTAACTCAATTTTTTACTGGTTCTGCTGCTGCAGGCTGCTCTGACATAAGTATACACTAAAACATCTCTTTATATATGTAGGCTCTTCTTCCCTCTATATCCTTAGCCATTTTTTACCTTTTGCACTATGTAATTCTATGCCTTGATTTTTCTGTCAGACACTCTACTGAATGTATTTGGTGGTTGCTGTCTCCCCCAACCTTATAGGTTAGCAGGAGGTGTTTTCATTGATTTCTTTAATTGCCGGCTCCCTTTTCCACAATGATAACTTGTTTCAAATGGATTAACCCATTCCATCACCTTCACAAATTTTTAATGTGGGGAAAATCCCTTTTATCATATTGTGTTAAACTCTGTATTACAGCAGCAAGATGACTTTACTTTCTGGGACTAGACCATAGAAGATATGACAAATTGTACAGTTTGTATTTTATTTTTATTTAATTTTCTGAAAAAGAACAGTTTGTACCATTGCAATGATACGTTGCATTGTATTTTAATAAAAATCCATTACTTTATGGACAAAAGATCTCTGTTGACTTATTTTAATACTACACTGGCAGGTGTAGTGAGCAAATCTGCCTGAAATTTGAGCAAAATTATCCCTGACTGAAAATACAGCAGTATCACGGTGGATTAGGAGTTTTGTTCTATATGTGGCATACATCCATGTTGCCCCAGGATGCTAATAGAAATAACTGCTGCAAATTAAGTCTGCAGCAGTTGAGAGTATGCCAGTCACAGCAAAGTCAATGGCCATGACAAAGTCAAGTACAAAGTTATATACTATATAGCATATAGTGTATATATATATATATATATATATATATATATATATATATATATATATATATATGACTATTGATTAATTGGGTTAACAAATTAACACAATTAACTGTTTCAAAACATTTGCGATTAATTTCCAGTTGTAAGAATAAAAACATGAAAAATACCATAGCTAATCTCACCACCAACTTTCCACAAACTACCTTAGCTCCTTAAAATATATCCACATAAAATACCTTTACTTCCCCTTTACCCAGCTTTTCTCTCTCTCTTATACCTACCACCATTATAAACAAACTGAAACTTGGCACCAATGCCCCTCACAACCAACCTCCAGAATTCCTACAAATACCAGCTAACTCTGTTTCTTAGCCCATCAGCATACTTCTTAATAGATCTATTCAAGAGTCTAATGTACCAACAATTTGGAAAAAAAGCATATATTCTCCCTTTTCTTTTAGATGGAAACACACTGACATCTTCAACTTTCGACCATTTGCTATCTTCACGCTCACCTCTAAGATCTTGGAAAAATGCACTCACACTCAACTTCTTAATTATCTGCTACACAACCAAATCTTTTCTACCACTCATCATGGTTTTAGGCCAGGTAATAGCACTACTGCAGCTCTTATATCCTAATTTGGTAAACTTAACTGGGCCCGTGATACATGTAAAATTCTCTTTCTTGATCTTTCTAAGGTCTTTGATACTGTATCCCACCCTCTTTTTCTCACTAAACTATCTGACTTAGGCATCTCTCCCCTACCTTAAATTGGTTCTCAAACTACCTCACAGATAGGCAACAATCAACCAAATGTCAACATTCTTTCTCTCCATTCCTTGGCACAACCACAGGTGTTCCCCAAGGATCCGTACTAGGCCCCCTTCTGTTCAGCATTTTTATCAACAATTTCCTCACCACTCTCAATCAAGGTACCATCATCCACTACACAGTTGACTCAACCTTCATCTGTACTGCCACTTCCACATCTGAAATGCAGTAGCTCACCCAAAGTGCCCTCAATTCTACTGAAACATGGATGACCAATGACCATCTTTCCCTAAACCCCCCAAAAAATAAACTTGTGCTATTTCCCCATAAAAAAAACACTTTCATAAACAAGGATGAATTTACTCAAGATAACACTATTATTGATGTTGTCCCAAACACAAAACTACTAGGTGTCATCACAGATGAAAATCTAACATATTCACAGCAACATCAAAAAAGAACACATCAAAAAGTGGGCATTCTCTAGGGACAGAAATACTTTCTCAACCACTTCACAAAACTATCCCTAGCCTTTTCCTTTCTGCTACCATCTCTCCTATATGGCATCCCTCTTCTGATCAATATTCAGTCATCTCTGAAATCAAAACTTGACTCGTGCTACAGTAAAACTGCTAAATTTGTAACCGATGCAAAATATTCATCTCATCACTGTGCCTCATTAAAACCACTAGACTAGTTAGAACTCCTTCATTACCTTAGATATTTACAATTAACCACTGCACACAAACTTATATTCAGGCCATCAATCTGCCTTGCCTTTTCTTCTCTACTTACTCTATACCATCCAAAAAGACCTCTCAGATCTGAAAATCAGCCTAAACACAGAAAAAACATAAACTTTCAGCTGGTCAGATGGTGCTTTACTATTGCTAAACTATGGAACACCCCCCCCCCTCCCACTATCATTCAGGACTACCAGCAATGCAGCTCTCTTTAGAAAATCCCTGAGACAACATCTGTCATCTCTATGGCAATGCACATGTGCCAAAACTAAACTTCCCAAAACCTGACACTACCCTACACCTTCATTAATTACTACTCTGATATAACTCTTTCTCTTTCAATTTACTAACTTAACTGTGGTACTGTACTATCTTCTATATTTTCTTACCTATATTTAAGCCAAGGCCTTTACAAAGACCAATTATTCAGACTATGGGGCAAGAACCTATGATACTTACTTGAGTAACTTAATTATCTAAGCTTTATATCCTATCTTGTTATATTCTAATTGCACAAACCACTTTATCCTTAATGTTATAATCTAATAATGTACCAAGATTTTTACCTTGCTCATTCAACTGTCTACTGCAATTCTTGAATAGTTATGTATGTACTCATCATGTTGATCTATTCTACTGTTTGTATTGTGTATTGTATATTATTGTATAATTGATTGTGGAGCTTTTCTCCCCGGGCCTCCACTGAAAATGGGCTCACCATGGCCCAGTGGACCATCGCGGTAAACAAATACAAACAAATAAATAATAAATCCATTTTGGGGGAAAAAAAAGCTTGACATTCAGGTGGAGTTCTTGTTTAAGATAAAAATGTTACAAGGAAACTTATTGAATCTTTTTTCAGAAGCAAACATGTCTATATAGACAAGAAACAAATTAATTAAAGTCCCTTTAGTATTCCATTAGATTTCAAATCATGAATAAAATTACCTGATTTAGAACCAGGAACTATATCTCTAAAGTTCAGCATTTCAGCCAGGTTTGCTTTCTCATCATTATACCAGAAGCCAATGACTTGAATGAAAAGCAAAATACACTTGTGTGAGTTGCACCTTAGACAGTAGACTTTGGGGTGTAAGGGCTTTTTCCTGCCCAGGAATCAATGGCTGGCCAGCTTCATACAGCTCTGGCTCCCCCCACTCCTTTACTCTGACTGCTGATTGGCTAATGTTTTGTTGGCTGATGTCTTCCTGGTCTAATGGTTACATGGATATAAAATTCCTGGCCCATTTCTGAATAAACATTCTTGTTCCAGAAAATTCAAAGTTTACACAAGCAGTACACATTTTTTATATAAAAGTAGACCAAACTACCTTAATAAACACTGTAAACTAAAAATAGTGGTCCCTGATAGGAAACTTCCAATACTGAGAAAAAATACTGGATTTTAGTCAAGAAATAGATACACTGCATTTTTTATTAAAAGGGCAATAATTTCTGAATGCAGGTGTTCCACAAAGGAAGCTTATTTGCTACAAACAAAGGTCTAGGCTGATAGCTGCTACTGAGAATTCCGAGAGAGAAATGCTTCTTCACAAGAAGGCAAGAAATTACTGACGAAAACTTCACTCTGACTGCTGAGTTCTCTCCATGGGGTTAGCCAATCAGTAGTCAGAGCGAAGGAGTGGGGGGGCAGCTAGAGTTTTTTTGAAGCTGTCCAGTTGTTGCTTCCTAGGCAGGAAACAACCCATACTGCCTAAAGGCTACTGCAGCAGTGGGAATGATGAACATGCTAGATGACAGAAGGATTATGCACAATGTAGACAGATTAGAAGAAACATTACGATATTTTATCATTTTCACATCACTGTATTCACTTTTACACTTTTAAGTCATATAAATGAGCTCAACAAGCAAATCATTTTCATAATCCTAAATATAATAAGATTTAAATTATTAATACATTCTATAATAACAGTCGCAGAGAAATCTAGATCTGTTTTTGCACTGCAATCATGCATCTTGGCATCTATGTCTGTAGAGTTGACAAGTCTAAAGCAAGTATTTATTAATATACTTAGCTGAGTCCAAAGTCTGAAACCACATCTTAAGGAAGACAGTCCAAACACTGCTTCAGTTCTAAACACAAGCAATAAAGACTTCATAAACATTGAAACAGAAGAGAATTTACTTCTGAGTCTTTACAACAAATGTTCTGACTTCCTTTAGACACAGAAACAGAAGACCCCTAAAATGACTAGACAATCAGTTTTAAAAAGCCTAAACATTTAAATTGTCTGGAGATGATGATTATCCTAAACAGACTAAACATTAAGTTCTTCAACATACATTCAACTGTATGAATCATGCAACTGGGTTTGGAAATTAGTGTTTTCTTGATTAATGTCAGGTGCAAACCTGTACTGAAAATGAAGTTTCATTTTAAAGCAATCTTTTCAGACTTATGGTAGTGAAAATGGAAAATGACAATGTTTGACATGGAAAGAAACAACATCAGAGTATTTAAGCAATAACCCACGCCTGGGTGTGGGTAATGCTGGATTTATCCACGGTTGGTGTGGTTTGGTCACGAGGGCGAAGAGAGTGTATTCCAGAGAATCACTGCAATATAAAATGTAGAAACCACAGTGTTCTTACATAAGTGAGCTATGCATTGATACTTTTTAATGTCCAGTTTAGAGAAGATTATTTTCCTTTAGAAACACTCCGGAGATCATAAAGTTTTCTGAAACTTTACAACACAATTTAATTTCTGTGAAGCATTGGTTCAATTTTGATGTAATGTTGTATGTTGTTTGGTGCACAACAAAGTCCTTGCATTTGCTGTCATTAGTTCATAACTGTAAATTCAGAATATATATATATATATATAATTGATATCAGAATGTTTCCTTATTTTGTATCATGTGTTATAAAATAAGCCTGATCTCATCCTTCAAGGCATAGTATCCTTATATATATATATAATGATACGATACCTCGAAGGATGAGATAAGGTTTATTTTATAACACATGATACAAAATAAGGAAACATTCTGAAATCAATTGAAAATATAAATCTAGTGTGGTCTTCTCATTTCACATATCTGTGCAATCTTAAGGTGCATTAATCTTTCGATAATAATTTTACTACATTATAAAGGTGCTCTCTGAGTTATTACACACTTTATGCTATCTAATCTGCACTATTGTAAAGTTTCATTCCTTAATTTTTACTGTTAGTTAAAATCAAGTTAACAGGTTGTCCGTACCTTTGCTGGTAATAATCTGTGGCACTTCCTTCTCTGCTGGTGAGGCACATTGGATTCTGTTCCCTACAACAAGTCCATCCATTTCCGCCAAATCTTCAAACGTGCAGTTCACCCCAGCAGAGAGTTCAGGGGCATTGTGAGCCTCTAACACCAACTGTAATAAGCAGAGTGATACATTAAATGAAAACCTTAAAAGATCACTGTTCTGCAAATTAAACTTGCAGTGTTAAGCATTTAAAAATAGACAGACAAATATAAAGACACTGGCATATCAGAAGACGCTGCTCTTTGACAGAAGTTTTATTTAAATGCTATGGTCCTACATTGACGTTATTATCTGAATGCAGATATTGTGCCACTAATTAAGTTTGCAGAAGCCCACTGCTTTGATTATCTGAGACTCAGATCATTGTGATTATATTCACAGTTCAACTCCAGCTAAGCTATCACCCAGGGCTGATGTCACTGGATAATATCCCTGAAAATCACAGAAAATATTGACAAGCACGATGAATTAAATGCTGTTTGTAAAAAGTCAACTTACCTAACCTAAACCACAAGAAAATCTTTTGTTATACTGAATGCACTGTTGCTTTTGAATGACCTGTAAATTCTCTAAGCTGCCTAATAAATATATATTTTTTGTTTTCCTCTTTATAAAACACAGTAGATTTGCCATCTGCTTTCTCTGAAATCTTTATTCACATGTGATCCATATCTTATAGGTGAGAATAAAACATGTACTTTTGTTTATTCTGATAGCCATATGGTTACTGGCACATGAGCCCTTTAGAAAACAGCAATAAGCATACTCTGAGAGCAGAACAGAACAGCACATCTCATGTGAATTTCAGATATAATCCCAAAAGCACAATGCATGCAAAAAATATGGACAATGTTGTACAAGGGTAAATGAAAACAACATCCAATCATGGACACCTACTTAAGACCTAAGACCTAGTGTGTCTGTCAGTAAATCCTGTTCATTCACACTGACACTGCATGACTGACATGATTAAGACTGTATCATAAATACTATGATAACACACTGTACAGTATATGTGAGGAGAGGATTAGGCAGTCTACTATTGGACCAATGACTGGAGAACGGAGCAGGGGATCGTGGGAGAGGGAAGCATAGAAGGATGAGGAGCTGTTCAGCTGAGTGTGTGTTCATGCCAGTCTTCATGGAACTGCATTGCTGCAGCCAATGAGGGAAAAGAATATTTAATGAGCTGTGCTTTGCAGAAAGGCTGTTGGAAGAAAAGGAGGAGAAAGCGATGGAAGATGATGGATAGCCAGTGAAAAAAGGGAAAACTACAAGAGAACAGCAGAAGAACTGCAGGAAGAAATACAGTTAGGAATAATGAAGTAAGGTGCTATAACCAGGCTGGACAAAGCTAAAAATAATAGTAGGAATAAGGGAGACATTTATATGGCCAGGCAGGAGAAGACTGAAACTGGAAAGTAATAAAGGTGTACATCGCAGGCAGAGGAAGTAAAAAGAGAAAGGAACATCCAAGAGGAGGGAAACAGATCCATGGAAAAACAGATCACATTCAATGGATAGGCAGGCTTAATGGAAAACTGCGAAGGTAGACATAGGCAGGAAAGGCAGTGCAGAAGGTGCAGTTGTTACAAGCACCACCATGTAAGGGCATCAAAGAGTTTGTCGGTTTATAAACTGCCATTAAAGAATTGTGATTGCTATCACTAAATGGCAGCTTGTAAACTGCCAGACTGTTATTTTCTTTTAAAGGTAGCAATGAATTATTAGGTTGCTACATAATCATTTGTTGGAACTTTCATTACAAAAACAGTATAACAGTTTACAAGCTGTCATTAATCAGCTGTGATTGACTACAAAAAGTGAGGAGGCAAAATGGTTGTGCTGGCTAGGGTACCAAACTGACTTGCTACACTGATACAGGCATGGTGATAAAACATAGACTGAAAACATTTTGGCAGAAAACTATTTGTTTGATTCTCGGCTAAAGCTCCTTCTGTGTGGAGTCTGCATGTCCTCCCTGCAGTCGAGTAATTTTTAAGACATGCAGGTAGGTGTGCGTGTGTATGTGTGTGCCTTCTATGAAAGTTGGGCACTGGGCTGGCAACTTGACACTGTAAAAACACCACTGCCAATCAATCTGTGGACCAGAGATCCGCTGTGGCAGCCCTTAACTGTGAAAAGCAGAAAGACATTGCTTACTATTTATTTATTTTTTAACACAAAAGTTTTTATGAGGAAAATTGGCACAACTTCTTCACTGGACCACAGTTAATACTAGCAGACTAGAAAAATCCCCTAGTGCCTCAAAGTTCTAAGACTTCCTCCTGGAGGACTGGACGTTTCCAACTTCATTACAAATAGAATAAAGGTTTGGGATGAGGATTTTAGAGACAGAGACTTGACAAGCAACACTACTGCCATGGGACAAGACTGTGAGTGTGTGCGTGTGTGTGTGTGTGTGTGTGTGTGTGTGTGTGTGTGTGTGTGTGTGTGTGTGTGTGTGTGTGTGTGAGAAAGAATATAGGATTTCTTTAACATCATGTGGGATTGTTGATTTAGCACTAGAAATACTAAGTGAAAGGAATTAAATGCAAACATAAAGGATACAGAAAGGGAGGTGTTGGAAAGGGGGGAATACAGGTTTCTGTTAAATGCTGCTGAAAGTAAAGCTTAGAAAGTGGGAGGCCCGTATCCTTGTTGTAAGGATAGGAAAGGGTCATGTTTAAAGACAAAGTAAGAATGCAAATTACATTAAAATAACAGGTGGCAATAGCAATATACTGTGCAGATATTCAACTCTAAACAATGTAATGTATTCTACCTAAAGAGCAACATTGTCACCAACAATTCTTTTGTATTTTAAACTTTGCACACTGCTTTACAGTCAATGTTAGCATAGAAAAGTAGGTAACAGGCAAATGGAGAACAAGACGGGGCGCCAATCAGATAAACTACTCAGCTAAGTAGTGAAGCTCGCAACGCACCTCTGCCTGTACTCACTTCCACCTCCTCTGCAGTATGTTGCTGATGTAAATGTAAGAAAACTGAATCAAATCTAAAAGAAACAAATGGGAAGCACAGCCACACAAGGAAATATATATTAACTAATAAAAAAATAAATAAATAAGTGTTTGACCCTTTGCCTTGCTCTACTGTTAAGTCATGAGCGTGCATGCAGGTTATTGATATTTAGCAGCACAATTCGAAACATCTAGATGACTTTCTCATGACCCGCTGGCTTGCTGCAGTTTATTCAATTCATTTCCTAATGCTGGCTGGAGTAAGTCCACAGTTTTCTTCTGTTTGAACCTGAGTTCCTACCCCGAGGCAAAGTTAATCTTGGAGTTCAGAGTGTTTTTTTGTTGGAACAACAAAAACAGACTTAGTGCCAGAAGAAAAGATAACAGACAACAGAAGAACAACTAGAGATGTGTTATAAGGGACTGACAAGATGGAAAATGTAAGAAAAAAGAACTGCCTGGTGGCAGCCATACACACGTGCAAGCACGTGAAGTGAGATGATATGAAGGCAGACTGTCAAGAGGCTTTTTTTTCCAGTCTACCATCAGAGAAAGATAACTAGATAAAATGAAGATAAGTCAAAGGCAGAATTGCAACATGTCAGTCACTGTCTGATGGATTTAGGAAAAAAAAAACAGAGATGTCTCTTTGAGAACTCTAATATAGCAAAGGAAACCAGTTCTAAAGAGGCTGTAATTGTAAGTAGTAAAGCTTGCAACTTGTGAATGAATAAAAGCACAATGATGACAACTGCTATTTATTCTCCAAATCAGCTTTTAGTAGACCATGATGATCTCACAGTTAGTGGCACAATTCAGTTTATTCACAGAACGTAAGTCTTGAAAAACTAGGCAAATCTGCTCCTTAACATTACAAATATAGCCATTTCATGGTGATTTTATACTACTTCCTCTTCTGTCTTGCACAATCATGGACCGTGTGTTATAATGTACAGTCATTATCGCAGACTGCACCTCACACACCTTTAAATTCTTAAATACTTAATTTCTAAATAAACATGCTGAATTCACTATGTAAGTTTTAATGCAATGTTTGCCTTTCCACCAAGTTCATAGCTACAACTGACCCTTCCAGGATAATCTTGCTTATCCAGTTAACTAAAGAATGAAAAATTAATGAATGAATGCCTTTAAAGCTTCAAGACTAAACTGATAAATTATTTAGATGCAGTAAAACTGTATGCTTATGCTGCATCCTTGCCAGCTAACAACACTACACTTGTCACTGCAAGTTAGACAAATTTATGAAATTAATGATTATGTTTTGTTATGGATATTACAATCTGGAAGGATGGATTTCTAAGGTGACTTTGTTGCAGTCAAGTTTACCACAGTCCATCTAAACATTATTTCTTGTTACTATATGCTTCTTCTATAAATGATGAATTTACAGCCCTTTCAAACGGTATCATGACCTGAGGAAAACATACTACTCTGAAAACTACTTTATGCATGGAAAAAAGTTTTGTTTCTCCTGCAAAAAACTCACCTGTATTAGTTTTTTTAGCACTTAACCTTTATTAAAAGCAGAGGTTAATTTTCTTAAATAACACAAAGCAACAGGTAAATGAATTTAGATATACAAACATTAATAATCTGGCAACAGGTTTCCACCAAAAACATAAAAAAATCTAAAACAAAATATATGTATCTTACTGATATATACATACAGACTAATATTCAGTTTTACACATGGATTTCAAATCAGTTACCCGACAGGTGGATGAAGTGTGTTTCTTCTAATGTCAATTGTCTGAGGCTCGGGACACTCTGAATCAGCTCGTTTAAGGCAGTTGTCCAGAGGAAATTACTGTCAAGGAGACTTCTAATTGTATATCACCAGTGATGTCCTAATGTGGGATTTCAACCTTCTTCACGTTGGTCCAACTTAGAGGTTAGTATAAGTAAGGTTAGGGGTCTGGTAGTCTTGTCCAGTCATGAAAAAACATTTAATTTCAGCTTTTTGGTGTTTTGTTTTTCCGGCATTAGATTTTTGGTGATTCGGATCTTCGGTGGGTTGGGGTTCAATGGCCTGCAATAGAATTTTTCAGACCTCCACTACCTATTTAATTATAATCAAATCACCTAGTAAGTGGAAGTCATCATTTTTTCCAATGCCCTTTTCACCTCACCTATTCTCCTTTGAGCTCTGCAGTGAATCCAAAAAATCTTACAACAAAAGCAGCCGTTTATTTGTATGTCCAATTTTGTTACTTTCATCTAGCCTCTTCAGTTCTAGTTCATTTATATCTGATATAAAATCAGCCACTTCTTTCATAGTTGTGGGTGTAGCTGCTTCCATTTCCATATGCTTGTTTTTTTAATTATAATTATTAACAAAACTATTAAGCTATGTTCATATCTAGCCCACTCCTCAAAATAAAATTCACCTAGAAAATAGAACTGTTTGTTGATATGCCACTTATCTTCCCTTAGGGAAATGCCCATCACCTGGAAATCTTGCTTAAACTTATATAAATCCTATATTCCCAAAATATGTGATTCTCATCCTCAGGACTTCAAACCTGCAGATCTAGTATTATTTATTTAACATTTGCACCCCAGCCGAGAATCAAACTGGAGAACCTCTTGCTGTGAGGTAACAACGCTACTGCTGCACAACAGTGGCACCCTAGTTCCCAGGAAAATCCAAGCTAACTATTGTGGTATACAAAAGTACTTGGGGAGACATTTATGTATAAAACTATTTTAAGATATTTAAAAAGCTGAAGCTCAGGAATATATGCCTCCAACCTCTCTCAATAACTGGTGCCTGAAAGTGCTCACCTCATCTACTTATCAATAGTGTTCACCTCTTCTCCTTATCAATAGTGCTCCCCTCATCTCCTTATCAATAGTGCTCCCCTCATCTCCTTATCAACAGTGCTCCCCTCATCTCCTTATCAATAGTGCTCACCTCATCTCCTTATCAATAGTGCTCCCCTCATCTCCTTATCAATAGTGCTCCCCTCATCTCTTTATCAATAGTGCTCACCTCATCTCCTTATCAATAGTGCTCCCCTCATCTCCTTATCAGTAGTGCGCACATCCATCTCCTTATCAGTAATGCTCAGCTCATCTCCTTATCAGTAGTGCTCACCTCATCTCCTTATCAATAGTGCTCACCTCATCTTCTTATCAACAGTGCTCACCTCATCTCCTTATCAATAGTACTCAGCTCATCTCCTTATCAGTAGTGCTCACCTCATCTCCTTATCAATAGTGCTCAGCTCATCTCCTTATCAGTAGTGCTCACCTCATCTCCTTATCAATAGTGCTCCCCTCATCTATTTATCAATAGTGCTCACCTCTTCTCCTTATCAATAGTGCTCCACTCATCTCCTTATCAATAGTGCTCACCTCATCTGCTTATCAATAGTGCTCCCCTCATCTCCTTATCAATAGTGCTCTCCTCATCTCCTTATCAGTAGTGCTCACCTCATCTCCTTATCAATAGTGCTCCTCCATCTGCTTATCAATAGTGCTCACCTCATCTCCTTATCAATAGTGTTCCCCTCATCTCCTTATCAATAGTGCTCACCTCTTCTCCTTATCAATAGTGCTCCCCTCATCTCCTTATTAATAGTGCTCACCTCATCTGCTTATCAACAGTGCTCCCCTCATCTCCTTATCAATAGTGCTCCCCTCATCTCCTTATCAACAGTGCTCACCTCATCTTCTTATCAATAGTGCTCACCTCATCTCCTTATCAATAGTACTCAGCTCATCTCCTTATCAGTAGTGCTCACCTCATCTCCTTATCAATAGTGCTTCCCTCATCTGCTTATCAATAGTGCTCATCTCATCTCCTTATCAATAGTGCTCACCTCATCTCCTTATCAATAGTGCTCCCCTCATCTCCTTATCAACAGTGCTCACCTTTTCTCCTTATCAATAGTGATCACCTCATCTGCTTATCAATAGTGTTCCCCTTATCTCCTTACCAGTAGTGCTTACCTCATCTCCTTATCAATAGTGCTCACCTCATCTCCTTATCAATAGTGCTCACCTCATCTCTTTATCAGTAGTGCTCACCTCATCTCCTTATCAATAGTGCTTCCCTCATCTGCTTATCAATAGTGCTCACCTCATCTCCTTATCAATAGTGCTCCCCTCATCTCCTTATCAATAGTGCTCACCTTTTCTCCTTATCAATAGTGATCACCTCATCTGCTTATCAATAGTGTTCCCCTTATCTCCTTACCAGTAGTGCTCACCTCATCTCCTTATCAATAGTGCTCACCTCATCTCCTTATCAATAGTGCTCACCTTTTCTCCTTCTCAATAGTGATCACCTCATCTGCTTATCAATAGTGTTCCCCTTATCTCCTTACCAGTAGTGCTCACCTCATCTCCGTATCAATAGTGCTCAACTCATCTCCTTATCAATAGCACTTTTGCCTCTTCTTTTGCTTGGAAGGCCACCCTATAGTACATAAATATTAATTTAAATAATGGGTTATTACCTTGCGTAATCCTTATTATAAAATATGAGTATCAACCCCTAGCATCAGAGACTATTCTGGATTTCCAGCTATTTATATTATGTTTGGAGGGCCTCATAAAAAAAAATCCTGATCAATATCTATTATGAAATTCAGACCAAGTTAAAAACCTGGTTCTGCCTGTTAGTTACTCCCAGTAGCTTACCTTCACTCTAATCACCATCCAATAATTAAGATGCAGAGAGAGCTTTGTCAATCTGTGCCTCAGCTGCATACGTACCTATAGAGTGGCGCACAGCAATGGTTATTCTGCTCCACAAAGGCAGAGCCACAAAAGGCCCTGGGAACTATCGCCCTATAAGCCTGACTAGCTTGGTCTACAAGGCTATGGAGTGAATCATCATGAACGCATTAACAGAGACATTGGGAACCTCCAAATGCTGGGCACTATCCAATTCGGCTTTGTTAAGGACAGATCATGCCTCCTAAACCTGATGGACTTCTTTGAGACAGTTACCAAGGCTATAGACGAGGGAAAGGTGGTACAGACAGCCTATCTAGACCTCGCAAAGGCCTTCAACACCATTCCCCATTCTGGTATTATACACAAGCTCACCAGCCTGAACATAAACCCCTACATCACAAGATGGGTTGCCAACTGGCTCACAGACAGAACCCACATGGTGAGAGTTGTGGGAGCTAGGTCTGACTCTAAACTGGTTACAAGTGGCATTCCCCAGGGCTCAGTCCTAGGACCCCTCCTGTTCAGCATATACTTCTCAGAGGTACAGGCAAGCACAAGAAGGCTATGGCTGACCATGTTCGCAGACGACTGCAAACTAGGGGCTATAATTGACTCTCTGGCTGACACAGACATCCTCCAAAAGGGTCTCACTGAGACAGATACCTGGTGTCAACATCATGGGCTCAAGCTAAATGCCAAAAAGTGCATAGTCATTCCCTTTGGAAAAAACAAAGTACCCACAAACTACCACATAGGTGATAGTCCCCTAAATACGGAAGATGTAATAAGGGATCTGGGGACCCAAGTAGATAGTAATCTCTCCTCTGATAATCGCATTGCCAAAATGGTTAGAAAATCCTTCTATGTGACCCACCTAATCACAAAAGGGTTCGCATCCAGATCAAAAGAGGACATTGTGCCCCTCTACTCATCACTCATCATACCCATAATAGAGTACAGCGCCCCATTTGGGATGTACCTTACAAGACACCTGCAACAGCTGGAAAGACCACAGAAGTACCTCACCAAGAGGATCACTGGCCTCAAACAGATGCCCTATGCAGCTCGAATGAAGAAACTCCAGCTGTACTCGGTTGCATACCACCTACGCAGAGGTGAACTCTGCCTGACATACAAGGCCATGTCCAACCCAGAATTTATGGCTATGCTTCACCTAAAGAAAATCTTATCTCCTTGAGCCACACGGTCTAGGGATCTAAACCTCACCACAACAATAAACAGGATGTGCTGAAGGGATAGATTCCTGTCTCACAGACTTGCCATGCTTTGGAACAAGATTGCAATCTACATTAGGCAGAGCTCCTCCCTAACACTCTTAAAGAGAAACCTTGACTAGTGGATGGAAAACAGAAAGTTTAGCCCGGGGATCACTTCAGTGGCTCTGCTGGAGAGAGGCACAGGGAACTAATCTAAGGGGGCTGCGAAAGCCAACACATTCTGGCTAGGCTTATAAATGCCTTTGGGCAGATAGCCTAGTACCTACCTATGAACCTATGAAAAGCAGAAGATTCATGCACTCTTCACCTATTCAGTTTTTTTACATTCATTCCATACTGACTCAGTTATGTCTAACTTGACCAAAAATGCTATTTGCTTTAGAGCAAAAGATCAGGGCATACTTCTCATAATCAACTACAATTACATAGTTTTCCAGTTTACCACAAACACATTGGATAAAGCCATTTTCTGGAAAAAGAAGTTGTGATGCTTTCCAGTTTAGCATTCAGCTGGAGAATTACTTGTCATCTGTTCTACTGGCGATTATCATATCAAATGCAAGTCTTAATCTGTCAAACTGGTGAATCATATTCCTAAAGCACCAAACAAGCAGGAGTCATCCTGTCTGGATTGCAGGATACTCTGTTGTGTTTTTGTAGATATTGTTAGACTAATTGATCTTGGTTACTATAGACTTTGTTTCTTGCACAATTTATCAAACTTGTCATTTGATTTTTCTAAATAAAATATGCTTATTTAAAACTGTGTATTAATGTTCATATGTGAGAAGAGTACACACTGTCCTTAAGCAAACATTTGTATATATAGGCAGAAGCGTAACATCATGACCATGACATGTTACCATTTTCTTTCTAGTCTGCTTATTTAAAAGCTTTGGTCTGGTTTGGCACTACTGTCTATTTGGGGGAGGACAGAGGCCATTATTAAATAAAGTACAGTTGTGTAAAATCTTACCATAACAACAGATGTCCTTTCCTTCACTCTTGAAGTATTCCTTACATCTGGGATTCCCTGCCTAGGGCAGCCTGATGTCTGGCCAGTATACCAAACCTTGAGGTTGCTTTAAGGTACACCATACATCACACATATGGTATGCTCCTTGTGTTGCGTGGGCATAAAGGTGATGTTCAGACGTACCATCCTCAGAACTGATAGCCCCAGTAGGAATGCCAGCCCAAGAAAAAACAAGAGGTAATCAGCAAATCCAGAAGTGAAATGAACCAGGAGGAGTTGGGAGGGAGGATGTGAATGCTGCAATGGTAAAGGAAAGCATATCTACTGCTATGGTAAGAATTTAAACAACTGTACTATATCTTTACATTCAAATGTTGCAGTATTCCTTACATCTGGGAGAGTGCTAAAGCTCAAGAATGAACTTGGGAGGAGGAAGGACCAGCAGACCCCTCTAGAATGCCATGAAGGATGGCCTTAGTAAAACCAGCTTTAGCTCTGAAGATTCCATCCAACGTATAGTGCTTTGTAAAAGTATGCACAGAAGTCCAGATAGCTGCTTCGGGAACAGAGCCTTTACAGAAGAAGGAAGGTTCTTACCATGAAAGTATAACAAAAAGAAATAGCTTTAGAGATTCAAGAAAAAATAAGTTTGCTTGGATACAGCTAATCCTAGGGACCTAGGATGAAAAGAAACAAACAACTGATCAGATTTTCTAATAAACTTAATCTTACCTAAATAGTTGTCTGTGCACATCCAAAATATGCAGCACCCTCTCACTGTCAGATTGTGGAGAAGGGAAAAAAGCAGGCAAATGAATAGACTGGTTAAGAGACAACTCATTCACCACCTTTGGCATAAAAGAAGGATTATTAAGCAAGGACACCCTGTCCTTATGAAACACCAAACAAAGGAGTACAAGTTATAAGGGCTTGAAGCTCAGACACCTATATGGCAGAAGTAAGGGCCAACAAAAGAACAGTCGTCCCAGAGGAATGTTGTAAGGAAGCTGAAGCAGCAGGCTCCAAAACAAAATTAAGATCCCAGGGAGGAGGAACAGGCTTCCTGGCAGGCCTAATACGAAGGACATCTTTAAAGAACTGTTTAGCTTCAAATCTAGAAGTTAAAGGAGGAGATAAAGGCAGACAAGCAGCGATAGCTGATACGTGGGCCTTAACAGAAGAATAAGCCAACCCAGCATTGAACAATTCACACAGATAAGAGAGAACCAAAGGAACATCCACAGAAAGTGGATCCAGGTTACAACAGAGACACCAAACAGAAAACTTCTTCCATTTCAATAAGTAGGATTTCCTAGTATTGGGTTTCATGGCCTTCTGCAGGACCCTAAGCACATCCTCTAAAAAAAGATGTCTATGTGGAATCAAAATCATATCACCCACAGTGTCAGCTGAAGAGTGGACAGGTGGGGATGAATGAGAGATCACTTGTCTTGTGTGAGTAGGTCCACCCTGTGAGGTAACTTGTGATGACTGCCCTTGGCTAAATGCAGAAGAGGGAACCAATGCTGTCTCAGCCATCAGGGAGTCACCAACAAGATTTTGGAAGCATACTGTTGAGGGGAAGGGGAGGGAAAGCATAAAAAAAGCTCATTCCAAAAAAGACAGGGCATCCACCTTCCACACCAGAGGACCTGGGACTCTAGTACAAAGACGTGGAAGTTGTCTGTTCAGGGGGGAGGCAAAAAGATCTACTTAAGAAATACCCCACACATCCCTGTGAAGCAACCGTTTATGGGATTGAGTTAAGTACCTGCTCAGAGTGTCTGCCACAGTGTTTTGACCTGAGAAAATGTAAACTGCCTGAAGAGTCATTTGATACTTGACAGTAAGATCCCATACCAGGAGCGCCAACCAGCAAAGAAGGGAAGAACTTGTTCCCCCCTGTTTGTTTATATATCATATCACTGTGGTATTGTCTGCGAATACCTTGAGTGGTCATGGGGAAGAAAGAGGAAGAAAATCCTGAAGAGCCAACAGAAGGGCTGTCATCTCTTTGGCATTGATGTGCTCCTTCTGCTGAGGAGAAGGTGACCACACCTCCTGCACCTTTAGGGAGCCAAAAGTTGCTCCCCATCCTAAATTTGATGTGTCTGTGAACATCTCCTGAGAGGAAAGAGATCCCTAGGTTTAAAGACAACTACTGCATCAACCACATAAGTTCCTTCTTAAGACAAGGAACTACAAATTCTAGAGGATGTTCAAAACCACTGAAACTTTCTCATGTAGAGTTGTCCAGAAAGAACATAGGCATTGTGGATGCCATGAAACCCAGAGTTCTCACAAACTCCCTAGCTGCAATGCATCATGAAACCCAGAGTTCTCACAAACTCCCGAGCTGCAATGCAGGCCAGAGGAGGAAGAGTTTGAAAGAAGGAAATGAGACCTAAGGCCTTGTGATCCAGCAGGAATGCCAGCATAGGCACCATCTGAATCCTGTAACCCAGAAAAACATGATCTTGAGAAGAAGTCAGAGAAGACTTTTTGAAGTTTATTGTGAACCCCAGGCTCTGAAGAAGTGGAAATGGCAAAATAAAAATGTTTTCAAAATGATCCCTGGGAAGGAGGCCTGAATCAGCAGGTCATCCAAGTAAGGAAATACTTAGATCCCCTGAAGCATGCAAAAAGCAATCACAGGAGCAAGGCATTTGGTGAACACTCGTGCGGAAGTACAAAAGCCAAAAGGCAAAACAGAGAACTGAAAATGCCAGGAAGCAACAGAAAAATGCAAAAACTTCCTGAAAAGGGGATGGATTGGAATATGGAGATAAGCATCCATGAGATGCAGAGACACCATATACGCCTGAGGAAGCAAAAGAGGGAACAGTGTCTGTAAATACAGCATTCAAAAAGTGGGCATCTTCAGAAAGTGTTGAGATGAGAGGTCTAGAATGGGTCACCAAGTACTCTCTTTTCTGGGTACTAGAAACATTCTGTTGTAAAAAAAACCCTCCCCCTTTGGGACACAGGCACCTCTTCATAGTTCATAGTTCATAGTTTAGTACTAAGCTAACTGCCCTTCCGAGCCATTTTAAGCCTAGCCAATTATCCCTTGTGAGACTCAAACCCTGCACCTTGTGTTTGTAAGGCAAACACCTTAGCCATTAAGCCACCTTCCCAACCCTTGAACAATACCTTGAGTCAAAAGGTCTCAAAGTACCTCTGAGAAAAAGGGAAGTTGTTTCAGAGGAGGCTGAGGAATGCCCATAAATGGGGATGGGATTTCCACACCATGAAATACCCCGATGAATGATGGACAGAACCCAAGAATCCTGAGTAACCTGAAGCCAAACAGGAAGAGAGAGAGAGGTGAAGAGAAAGAGGAACGTGGCTGGGAAGAAATGGATAGTCAGACAGCACTTTGTTTATCTGGAAAGGAAGACTTTTCATTCCCTGAAGTCTGAGTAACCTTAGCAGGAGGAGCCCACTTGCCACCATTTTACCCTTAGGAGGAGGGTGAGACTACCTGTGAACAATGGCTGGCTTACTGAGGTAGTTTCTCAGAAATTTAGGAACAGGAAAGACAAACGCATGTTTGAGTTCCTATAAGCCTTTCCCCTTATCTTAAAGGGACTTAAACAAATCAGCAGCAGCTTCCCCAAAAAGTGTTTATCAAGAGAGGCAGCCATCAACTTAGCCTTAATATTATCAGGTAAAGGTTGAAGCCAAAGCCAGGAATAACTCCTCATCACTGACCCAAAAGCAGCATCTATAGAAGAAGCATCTGCTACATTATAACTACACCTGATGGAATGATGAACCACCTGTGAGGAAGTCCCTAACAGGGAATGAGCAGAAGTTTTACCCTGAGAGTCTGGATATTCAGAAATAACCTGAGAAAGGAGAGCCAATGCATTCCTGGACAAATGGGTCTGATAATGAATAGCCCTTAAAGCCAAGGTAGCTGAGGTGTAAACCTTCTTACTTGGCTTCCATGGTTTTGCTGTCTTTATTAGAAGGAAATAACCTGGGCAAAGGAAGCAACTGAGAGGGCTTGTCAGAGGCTAGAGACACTACCAAAGGGTCAGGAAGTGGACACTTGTACAAAAAGTGGCAGTCCTCAGGCACCCTATAAAACCTATCAGGCTTTTTGCGAGCAGGGGTCAGAGAATCAGGGGCTTTAGAGGCATTAGAAAATGCATCCAACAGATCAGCCAAAATAGGAGGTATAGCAGAAGGTTTTGGAGATTCCATCTGCAGCAACTCATAGTACCTCTTATGAATTTCAGAGACCTGAGGCACAATCCCATTTAAAAAAGGTCCATCATCCTGGAGATTTTCTCCCAAAAAGAAATCTCTTCAAAGAAGAATACGGACTGGTAGATTCCTCTTCCACTGACCCATTGCCCAAGCAAGGGATTCTTCATCAGAAACCAGCTTCTCCTCAGAGGAATCCTGTCCCCTGGGTCTTTTAACTCATTACGTCCGAGTGACATCTCCAGATGCATTTGCAGTTAACTCCTATGGACACCTCTAGGCATCAAATATTGCTTGTTCATATTTGCATATAAGTTCCAAAACCATGCTATGTACAGTGTTTAAAAGATTTCATCTTAAAGCCATTAATAGCTGGCCTCTGTCTAGTGCAGATAAACAGATATTAACTGTTGTTTTTATGATATTAATTTATATAGATATAATTTTCACATTTTTCTAAATATCTCAATAACCAAGTAAAACAGACAAAACTCATTAACCTCGTTTGAAAGCTCTCGGCTAGATGAATAAAATGCTGCTGACCGTAGGTGTATAACTTGAGTGATTGCTGAGACATTGTAAGTTGCTTCCAAAATATTACAAATGTAATAGTTACTATTTTTACTGTCACTTATAAAATTCAGTTTAAGACCTAGAACCTAAAGAATACTGCCACTATAAAAATAGTTTGTCCTGAAGAGTTTGCCATTTATACTTCTTTTATAAACCTTATGGATCCAGAAATATGAACATTTGTTTGAAATGTGAGGACATAATTTGATTCTGTCAAAAGGCTTAGGCTCCGCCCATTGGAAGTTACAGTGCAAACTTCCTGAGCTCAATTGGAATGAAAGAGTTAAGGGGACTAGAGGACCAAGGGGGAGCTGGAACAAAAACCCCTGAGGAGATTTCTATGTCATCAAATCATTGAACAAACCATGAGTAAAGGCCTGCCACACACTCTGTGGATCCTTAGTTGCAGGAGGAACATGCTTATTTTTTTTTGTTTTTTCTTTAATGTGATGTCTGCCCTGTAAAACTTGGAAGGCTCTGACCCAGAATGGCATTCAATAACAGTAGTAGGGACTTCTTCCCTAACTAAAATCTGAGGAACACCCCTAGGCTGTTCAGAAATAATCAACCATGGTTCCTCCTGAACGTCTGAAATGGATGTCTACAGAGCCTCATCGGATGTGCTGAAAGCCAGATCCCCACAGGCCTCCAACTCGGTCACAACAGAGGAATCCAATTACAAAGCTGGGCAAACCTCCAGGTTCTCACTCAACCTCAGGAGAAACATCTGGTGGAGGCTGGACAGCAGAAGATTCCTGTCTGGGTTTCTTAACTTTCTTCTTCCCTAAAGGCTGACCTTCAGGGTGGAAGTTCCTTCTATAGTATTCTTAGTTAGAAGCTTAAGACGCTGATTCTCCAGATACAATGCTAAGGAAGAAAGCCTACTACACAGAGTTTTGGTGCAATACTCTGACAGATAGAGCAGGATGTATGGTTGTGAGATGTGAATAAGCAAAATAAACCCTGTCTGTGGTGGTCTTCATGGGGAATCTGTCTCCTGGGTTGAATTTCCTTTCTCCCATCCAATCGTCAAGGTTCCTTTTGAAGAGGGCCAAAGAGGCGCTTTGCTTGACATGTATAGGCAGTCTATTCCAGAGTCTGGGGAGTCTCTGGGTCAGGAACCTATCCCTCCAGCATGTTTTGTTTATTGTGATGACAAGGTTTAGATCCCTGGAGTGTGTGGCTCTGAGGGATTGGGATTTCTTTAAGTGCAGCATGTCCAACAGCTCTGGGTTTGACATGGCCTTATATGTTAAGCAGAGATCACCTCTGAGTAGAAGGTATGCCACAGAGTATAGCTGGAGTTTTTTAAGGTGGTCAGCATACGGCATCTGCTTTAGGCCTGTTATTCTTTTAGTGGGGTATTTCTGTGACCTTTCCAGTTGTTGCAGATGTCTTGAGAGGTACATACCAAATGGGGCATTGTATTCTATAATGGGTCTAATGAGAGATGAGTACAGTGGGACAATGACCTCCTTTTTTCTGGATGAAAAGCACTTAGTGATGAGGTGCACCACATAGAAGGATTTCCTGACTGTTGTGATGATGTGGTTATCGAAGGTGAGACCACTGTCCACCTGTGTCCCTAAGTCTCTTATCACACTTTTGGTGTTTAGTGTACTGCCACCTATGTGGTAATAAACGGGTACATGTTTTTTTTCCCAAAGGGGATAACTATACATTTCTTGGCATTGAGCTTGAGCCCATGGCTCTGGCAACAAGCATCTGTTTCTGTAAGGCCCTTTTGTAGAGTATCCACATGATTTGGGGATTCAATAATGGCTCCCAGTTTGCAATCATTTGCAAACTTTGATAGCCAGAGTCCCTTAGTGTTGGCCTGTACTTCAGAGAAGTAGATGCCAAACAAGAGCAGTCACAGGACTGAATCCTGAGGTACTCCACTTGTCTGGAGCTGGATTTGGAGTTGGCTACTTTTACAGTGTGGGTTATGTCAGTAAGCCAGTTGGCAACCCATCGAGTGACGTAGGGATTAATGTCCAGCTTAGTAAGTCTATCTATGATTGCAGAGTGGGGGATGGTGTCAAAGGCCTTGTTGAGGTCCAGACAGGCTTTTTGGACCACCTTACCGTCGTCCACATCTTTGGAGACTGATTCAAAGAAGCCAATCTGGTTCAGGAGACAGGATTGACCCTTCACGTACCAAAACTGGGTGGGGTCCAGTGTTTGAAGTTTGCCAATGTCTTTGTTTATAAGTTCCATGATAATACATTCCATGGCCTTGCAGATCATGCTCGTCAGACTGATGGGGCAGTAGTTCCCGGGATCCAAGGTGGATCCCCCCTTGTGGAGAGGGATAACTGTAGCTGTGCACCACTCAGTGGGCATGAAGCTTGAGGTGAGGCTATGATTAAACATGACACTTAGGTGAGGTGCCAGTTAATTTTGTAGCTCATGTAGTACACAGCCCGGGATGTCATCTGGTCCCATGGATGCTGTATTCTTAGCTTTAGAGAGTGCATTTTTTACCTGTGTGGCCGTTATTACTGGAATTTGACAATCTTCTAGTATTGAGATGGGCCGTTTAGGGGATGAGAGGGGGGTGAAGTTGGCACTGAATTGATCTGCCAGGATATTGGCAATATCCTTGGGATCAGTATATTTAATGCCATTCTGTTGTAGCTCAGAAAAGATCTGAGCATTGCCATTTAGAATGCCTTGTGGTTTTCTTTGGAATCTTTGGCAATTTTATTTTCATAACTAACTTTGGAGGATTTTATGAGGGATCTCAGCTTCTTACTGAGGCTGGTAAGGGAGTTTTTTGCTTGTTTGCATCCTAGGATTTTCCTCTTTTTTGCAACAGTTTCTTCCTTTTGTTGTAACGTTTGTTTATGGCAGGGGACCCCCAGATTGGCTTTCTTTTTTTTGGAGGAGAGCAACTTGGTTTTATTTGGGATGGCACGTTTCATGCCTGAGTGGATGTGCTCGTACAGTGCCTTAGTGTAGGATTCAGCAGTCAAACTTTCAGTTCCCGTCTGCATGGGTGTCATGAAGTTTGTCACTTCTAACTTGAGTAGCATGAAGTTGGCTTTGGAGAAGTTTTTTATGGAGGTTTCCTTCCTGGGGGGGGTGGGGTGGGATGTGGACGTTAAGGGTGATTAGCTTATAGTCAGACCTGACCAACGAGGAGATGACCATAGGTGTGGCGCATTGATTTCCCATGTTGGTAATGACCAGGTCTAGGATATTGGACTATGGATTAATGTTGGGCAAAGGTGTTGGTACAGGAGTAGTTTTCCCAGTTAATGGCAGGGTAGTTGAAATCACTGAGTATAAGGGTGTTTGGTTGTATCTTAATATTTTACAGTATGTTTAGAAAGGTGTAGTGAGATTCTTGGGGCATGGTGGGGGATCTGTAGCAAGCTACAATTTGGACTGCAGTCTTACCTAGTGTTAGTTGCACCTGGAGAATTTCAGACGCATTGTGTTGGGCAACTAGCCTGGTGGTGTGAACATCCTTGGTGAATATGGACACTCCTCTACCTTTAGTGTTTCGGTCCTGGTTTGGTAGCCGAAAAGTGTGGTAAGAGTTGTAGCCTGGTATTGCAGGGGTGCTTTCTGGAGCCTTGAACCAGGTCTCAGTTACTGCACAGATATCGATGTTCTCCATTTTTAGGAGTGCCTCAAGAGAGTGCATTTTGAGGTTTAGACTTCTAGCATTGAGTAGCATTACCTTTAGAATTTGTATGCTTGTACCTGTTACAGTGGTGGTTTTGTCCTTGGAACTTTGCCTAAAAAAAGCACTATAGGGGTGGTAAGAGCCTTAGCCAGTAACCTGAATTCCAGGGGCGACAGGTGCAGACCATCTCTGTCAAAGCATTGTGGTCTGTCGATCATGTCGTCCCAGGCAGACAGATACTGGATCCCCTTTGAATGACACCAGACGTTTAGCCAATTGTTGAAGTCAATCATTTTGTCCTTATATTGTGGCATCATTCTGGGCGAAGGCAGAATGCTATTCAGGGGTAGGGTCATACCTGCCTGGGCCACATGATCCGAGAGCTCTTCCATGTCTCTTTTCATGTAGTCCAGGGAGGTATGTCTCAATTCATTCACTCCAACATGGACAATGACAGAGTCATATTAGTACTTGTTGTGGTATATCCGGACATCACCTTTATGCCCTGTGCTATGCAAGGAGAATATGTGTGACATACGTCGTACTTGAAAGCAACCTTAGGCTTTTGTATACTGGCCAGCTGTTGGGCTGCCCTAGGCAGGGAATCCTAGATGTAAGAAATTCTGCACCATGTGAATGGAAGGACATGTACTATTATGGAACCACACCACAGAGTGAACTCGCATGTATAAAGATAACTCCAATCTTTTCTGCTGATGATACTGTAACAGCTCAAAAGAATGCAACATACAACCATGAAGTGATAAGTCAAAAACAGAAAGTTATCAAATTCAGACTTCATTCTACAGACTAAAAACAGAAGGAAATAGGGACACTTTCATTGCCTAGCCTCCACAAGTCTTTTCCTTGTCTAAAAGAACATACGCCAATCTACAAGTATCTTTCGTGCCTAAATAACATAGTCCAGTAAACTACACTCACTTTATTAGGTTCAGCCTCTTTATCTTGGGATTATTAGCAAATCAAATGAGAAAGCTATAAGTTATTTCAGCTTTTCCACTCTTAAATTAAAAGTGCCCAGCGTGAAAAGATTCCTTAAGGAAATCATTACTGATCATGAGCTAATAGAATGTTATATTGCACTGCATCATGGTACCTGCATTAAAGAAGAAGAAGACATCAGTATGGTGCCTCCATGGATGTCTCTATGATATGCTTTCTCTGGCCACATATATGCCTCATTTACTCATGTCTCTTGCCATGATATGAATTATACTGCCATTGGTTACATAACAAGGATGCTAGTTACAGATGCCAGTTCAGAAAAAGTAGTACAAGTTTGTTTTGCTAATAATGCTGTATGATGAAAAAAATAAACAACATGTCTATTTAAAAGCCCAATTTCTACTTAACTGCTTGCATTCCAAATATTCTTGAGAAACTTTAATCTGAATGCCCCCAAAATTTAATTTAGCCAGTTTTTGAACTGTTAATTTAGGATAAACTGCTTTAGCAAATTGACAATTCCCTGTAATGACTTTATAACTTTACTATAATGTATTTGGGTCTATATTATGATATCATATGCTCAAAAGAGCGAATGACACATAATCGACCCCATGTAAGCGAAAGCTTGCAATGTTGAAACCTCAGAACAGCAATTCTTTTCCAAGGGAAAAAAATTGCTGTTCCAAAATAAAAACAAAAAAAAAACTGTAAAACATTAAATAATATGGGGGGCTGTGACCCCACACCCCCCTACTTAAATATACCAACTCTGAGATAGCACTACAGTGCCGAAAAGGCAAAGTAGCGAAAGCGGCCAAACCAATTCTTCCCCAGGGAAAGAATTCTCTGAAAAGCCACTTCGTTATTTTGCCTTTTCGTGCTTTTCAGTTCGCCAAAGACACGACAGCGTAATAGGGAGCCATGCATTTCATGTTTAGGTGTTAGACATTGCTATCATTATTTTTTTCTCATTAATATACTATTGTTGTATGCAATTTATGATTTCAAGTAATTTATGAGTCACATTCCTTACAAGTATTCCTTACGTGTATACAGGATCTTTTCTAATAGGTTTTAGTCCACTGTTAAGTATAACTCCTGTAGTTTTTTTTTTTTTTTTTTTTTTAGCAATAACCACATTATATTGCTTGCGCTTACCAGCCAGAATAGAGTGCATGAGTAATATGTGGCAGACGATGGCAACAAATATGCACTGTGATGGTGAAGGATATTAACAAGAAAGGGATAACGTCTGCATAAGGACAGAATTTTATCAGTCTGCATTTATAGACTCTTCTGCACTCTTCAGCTGACAGAGGTATTTGATTTTGTGCTTCCGCTGACCCAATTCCACTGAAGTGATATATTTATTCACAAATTTAAGATGAATGCCTGTCCCTCTGACTGTAGTAGATTTCTTGAAAAGTCTACAAGACAGCAAGGTGGATATTAGTAATATGTACTCTGTACAAAACTAAAGGTTTCTTTATATGCCATATCTTAACTTAGTAGCTAGCCCTCTTGTGGAATGCATTGAACTTTTAATTGCTTGCACAGTGCACTTACATGCATACTTCATGGAGGTATACAATCAAAATTAAAGGAGTGACATGGGAAGACATAAAAAATATGCTAATGATAATCTTAACTTTGCAAAGTCCCTACAGTTGTAAATATTAATGGGCATTTATGTATTTTATCTCCTTAATTACAACAGGGGCACTGATGTGTGCTCACTCTTCAGAACGTATTTTCTGCATTAAAGAAGTTCAATTATAGAAGAAGGAAACAGCCTGCAAACACTACAATTTACCAAACAGGTTTGGTTAAAGAGTATTGCATATAAAATTTCTGACTGTGGAGGCTGTACCTTCTCCAGTCCCCACTATGTATAACCTAGTTCAAGATCAGCAAACCTTGCAGTGGGGAAAATTTCTTTGGGAGAGAGGGTCCACATACTGAACAGATTCAATGAGTTATGAACTGTTCAGTCATGCTACAACTAAGGTTGAGAGGGTGACCTAATGGTTAAGGTGTTTGCCTTACAAACTCAAGGTGCAGGGTTTGAGTCTCACAAAGGATAATTGCCTAGGCTTAAAATGGCTCGCAAGGGCAGTTAGCCTCATATGAACCTTAAATTACTATCATATGCACCATGAAAAGCAAAGATTTAAAGTCAGTACAAGTACAGCTAAATAAATCATGAAATCTTTTTAAAAAGTTAAGACATTACTTACCAGAACACTGTACTGTGAAACAGAGATGTTGTTTGGATGCACACTTAGTTTCACACACTGCCTTATCTCCAGGGCAAATCTCCGTGGCTCACTTGCTCTTTCACATTTTTCTCTCCGTGTGCACCTAAACAAAACAAAAGATGATGCTGAATGTAGTTTCAAGCTACAATCCAAGCAATGACCTTAACACATTAAAATGTCTTATGGAAGAATATGTTTTACAAGTCACCCTACCTAGGAGCAAATTCTGCAGCTATAAGAATGTACCACTACCTATTCTGTTTGCATAAACTTAGTTCTATAGTAAAATCACATGATACATTTACTTAAAGCATTTCTTAATTCCCTTGTAATTAACTTGTATTGCTTCTTGTTCCGTCTGTTTTCTATAATAGTGGCAAAAATGTGCAATAAAGTTAAACATAACATCTGTATATTCTTATTAGCATTAAAAACAACTCAAACACGCAGAGACCCTTGCTGCAAAAGTTCAGGTTTTAACTCTTTATGTAGTATTCAAAAGGTACTGGAGAACTTCGTAAGTATTGGTAAAGCCATGAGGTGTGTCAATGAAGAATTTTTTTCAAAGACATCTTTTTGCGGAAGCTGTTTTAATGGATGTCGACATCATAAACATATTATATCATCTTCCCAAAATGTGTTTCACTCCCCATAAAGTGGACTGTTCTATGCCACGTATAAATAAAGCATGGTTAAACTGCTTCTTCTCTTCTGTGGCACCCCCCCCCCCCCCCCAGGAATATGGCTAATGTCTGTTTTCTTTCTTCCATCAAGTCATAAATGTACTGCTTCTGTAGTGCTATTTAACTTTTTTCTTTCCCAATGGTGCTATAAATCTGCTGAATATTTTAGTATTTGCAGACACTAAATGTGCAGTCTCAGAGAACAGATGAGGATGAAATGTCAAGAAAACTGATACCACTAGTTCCAATTGCTGACCTAGTCCTAACTTAAAATAAAATCTACTTTAAATACCGTTTTGAATTGCAAAAATAAAGGTTTCATTACACCTTATTTAAAACATGAGGAATAACCCAATCAATAGGGTTTCACTAGAAAAAAAGCTACCAACACTCTACTGAAAGATTCTGAAAGTAAGCATTAAGTGGAAGTATTGCTCTTCTAAATGAATAAACAGATACCTTCTCACTCATCCAGGCCATCATTGCATCAAATTGTAACTATTTCTCCTTCCATTCTTCTTCCCTTTCTGTTACTGACCATGGAAGTAAATGGTGTAGTTGGAACACACAACTTCCCACCTAGATTACTGAAGATGACACCACAAATTGCAGCCCCTGTGTGGCTATTCCTAAACTACTTTTAAATGCAGGCACATTCCTGTAAGTGTGGAAAACTGGTTACATCTCCCCTTTTCCTAAAGGAAGAAAAACATCTTGAGAAGAACTAACAAGCAATTTTTGTACTGATGCTGCTTGCATGACTGCTTGAAAAGTTTGTGCATCTAGAGCTTAGGTCCTGCCTGAACAGCAATAACCTACTAACCTATTATCAACATGGAGACAGGCTTAAACATGGAGCAGAGGCTGTATGGCTCCTTTATTATGTCATGTTTTGCCTGTGAGGAATAAACTAGTACATAGGCATCCTTGTCCATCACTTCATTTTGTACCATATAAGCCATGCCTTTCTTCCTGGTTTGCTAGCAATGTTTGAACTAACAACTCATGCATTCAGTTGATTACTAGCTAACAGGGAGATATTTTAACTGATTAATAGTTCCAATCGATTAACTAAATATGACATTCCTGGCTGCTGCCAAGCTGGATCACAACTGCCTACTGCTTTGAGTCACATATGAAATTTTGTTTGAGAAAATATTCTTAGCTGAGCAAAAAATATCACTTTTTTGCATTTTTTTTTTTGTTCAGCTGAAGTGATTTTCTCCAATGTAATATGTTTAATTATGGCAATGAATACAACAAATTCAGTACCTTAACTGTGTTACAGAAAAGCAAAAGCTTGAGTGTTGCAGATGTGATTAACAGCACAGTATGCTTAACTCTGTCAGCATTAAAAATAAAAACTGCAGTGCAATGAAAATTTTCTTCTATGAAGGTGGTGACACGGATATACCCCAAGGTTCACTTCTTGGCCCTGTACTGTTTTGCCTATTTATAAACAAGATGTTGCAACACAGCTATAGATTATCTACTGTCAGCAGAAGAGAGGGAGTTGGTTCAGAAGAGGGGATCAGAAGCCCTGCAGAGATGCGTCCAAAACAAGGTGGAGTGGGAGAGTAACTGAGACAGGTCCACAGTAATGGCTAACAGTATGTGAGGCTGGGAGGGAGATGGGTACTGTGATCTTTATGATAACACAGATAATGGATAAAATGATTGTTTTAATCTGTCTCTTGTGCCTTGGGGTACACTGACACCTTGGGGTACACTGACACCTTGGGGTATACTGACTTGCATGCTTATTATCATAGAGGGGAGTAGAGAGAGGGAGTCAAGGGATGCCAACCAGAAAGAGATATGAGAATCATCTTGATGGAAGTCAGAACAGGGGTGAGAGGCTGCTAGATTCAGAAAGTGCTATGCCAAAGTATGTTTGAATACATGGCTATGAAAAAAAATATGAACACTGGCCGACCCATTCTTGACTGAAGGTCCTTTTTTTTTTCGTATTAAAATGATTTTATTAGAATTGTGTTAGTAGGTTTGGATTTCTTGAAGGGTTTTAAGGGGCACATGAAGTAATGGTTGGTGAACAGGGACAGGTATAAATTGTTTTACTGAGCGCAGTCTATAAGTAGGGTTACTACTGGAGATGGGTGGTTTCAGGGGTATGGTCAGGTTCTTACTACAGTATTTTTATGAGGGCTATATCTAAGGGATATGGACTTTCTCCTCATTATTCCAAATCACTGACTTAACATGAGTGTTTCAGTTATTTATTACTGGGATCATAGTTTTATATAATAGATGATTTAATATCTATGCTTTATTTGTTGTTAGAGGTGTAGTTATATGTACAATGGTTAGTTTAACATCTGAATGTTTCCATTATTTATTTTCTGGAGTTAGATATATGTAAAATGGTTGCCTTAATATAAATGTTTCAGGTTTCTTACTGCTAGGAGGTGCAACTGAAACATTCTAAAAAAAAAAAACAAAATGTCTATATTAGTAGGTATAGGCCAAGCTGGATTAGAACATTAGAAGTGATCAGAAGTGGAGGTCATTTTAGTCAGCACTCACACAGGGTCACAACAGTGAAAAACATTTGTGTGACATGAATGGTGCCCTCTTTTAATTGGTGTGAAAAACACATATCTGACAGGTGAAGTTGGAGAAAGTAGCAGCTGGCATATTTGGAACTTGGGGCTGATTATAGTTGCTGAGCAAGTTGTGGTAAAATGTTATGGAGCATGCCAGATGAAGGAGAATACAGGGAGTGATAGATGGTGGGGATTTTACAGGTGGGACCAAGTATACCTTTTGATAGGAGAGGTGATTTATGTACACTGTCCTGTATGGCAGCTAAAAACATGAATTGATGCTTTCTACTGGAGAGATGAGTATAACCAATCATGTGGGGATAGCTCAAGGGCCATTAAAAGGGAAAGGGCACTGGCTAAGTTTAGGAAAGAGAAAATGGCGGTAATGAAACAGAAATTCAGTTAAGAGGGAGGGAAGGAGGGAATTAAGTTGCAGAAGAGAAGTTTTAACTGCATAAGATACAATTATATGAGGGGTGAGGGAAAGAGGGGAGGAAAATCATGATATAGGAGAAATTAGGTCAGGAGGTAAGAAAATGGGCTGTGAGGGGGAATGAAGGCAGCTGGGAGGGAAATGTACTAGGGAGATAACAGGCCAAGTGACGGCATAATTTTATTGCATAAATGAAGACAAAAAGGGTGCATTCAGAAGGCATATGAAGGTTTTGGGACAAAGGTGAGAGGAATGGGAAAGAGTTGTAGAGAAGAGGATTTTAATATTGTGTTAGATCTGGTTTATAAAATATTGGTTGCAAAATTCCATATTAGAAGTCAAAATGGTTAAATGAGTGGATGGAGAAGATGTGATGGGAGGATGTTTGGAAGGAGAGATGGGGTACATAGGAGTATTTTACTTTAGCCTAGGGATGAATGACATCAAGCAGGTAGACTGGAACATTGTATGGTGGATCATATAATGGCTAAGGAGATTAACTTGATGGTGATTTGGACCACTAGATGGTAGTGATGGGTTGGTATAAGGAGCAACAGAAGGTGGGGAGGGGAGATGGAAACTGGGAAGTGGAGAGAGAGAGAGGGGTTTGGTAAGATGATTTACACATATGATAAGACAAATAATCAGTGAGAATTGAATGGAAGGGGTAAGATAGGTCTTAGGCAATGGAATGTAGTTAATTTGGTTAGGCAGGATACAGTCATGGTATACAGACGCTGGAAGAGACAGAGGCATAACGATGTGGTGAAGGCTAAAGATCAGGAATGCACTAGGGTGCTGGATTACTGCATAAAAGGATATTGGGGCTAGGCTGGGGGAACCACATGGAGAGCTGAAGGAGGTTGAAGAGAGGGAGCAGGTTAATGTTAGACAGAGGGGAGGTGCTTGCTGCTGTCTTAGCAAAGAGTATGGATAATGCTTGAAGGCCAGATGGGTTTACTGAGGACTAGCATAAACCGGTGTATTCAGAGGAGATTCAAGTATTAAAAGATTTTATGAATGAGATGATATAGGAACAAAACTTGTGGAGCCAATGAGAGAAGACTGGATAGTGTTGTTGCCAAACTGTAAGGAAAGTGTGGAAGATCCTGTTTACTAGCTCCCTCCTTATACGCTTGTGTGATATGGATGTGAAGCTACTTCTAATGGCAACAGATGCAGGTTGGAAGGGTTACTGTCTAGAGTAGTGGAGGTTATAGTGGAAACATTTTTAAAGGACACTAATCAGCAGATTATGGGAGGCTATTAATAAATTATTTGGTTTGTGTACACAAGGAGATGAGCAGCAGGGTAGGAATAATACTGATAGGTGCTCAGGTTCTCACAAATCTTTTTTATTTTATAAGTTTGGAGTCTGTGTTACATTTGGTAGGTCAAGCCATAGGGTAGGGAAGATTGCTGAATGGGATAAGGGCACACTGATGATTTACAGATTACAATTAAGGTAAATGAGGCATTGTCAACCAAGGGTGAATTAGGAAGAGAAACTCAACAGGGTTTCTGTTATCTCCTCCCAACTTCTTATTTCAGTGGTGAAAATGGTAAAAAAGGTGAAGAGGGTTTTGAGGAATAATGAGAGGGATAACGGGGTCAACTGTATTAATATGCGACTACACACTGTCATTTGAGGCGGTGGGTAGATGTTTGCCAGAGGTATTACGGATCTTTGCGGTGTTCAATGGGGAATCAGGATTGCCATATTACACGCATAAGTCATTATTAATTCTCACTGCACGGACAGGGAGGAGGAGGAGTGGGTCTTGCATACCTAGAATTAAAGGATATGCTACAATTTATGAAATAATTAAAATATGGAGGAATTTGAAGAAGACAATAACGACATGTTGGATAGGCATATAGTGATTGTATCATAATTGAGATGCAGAGCAGAGCAGACATTGTGTGGACTATGGCACTTCTCTTTTTTTTTTTCTACTAATATACCAGTACACAAAACCTTACAATAATGGTATTAAAGACATACAGAAAGTGTGTGATTCATTTGTGTGGAGGGGAAAATGGCATGACTGTTAATAGTAGGCTTAGGATATGACAGATATTAGGGTGTTAGGGTATGTCAGACTTTTGGGGTATGCAGTAGCAGTTTATATAGCACAGAGGCTGGGGGAGTGAGTATGAAAATATGAGATAACAAATAAATGGAGGAAGAAGAGATAATGGCTGCAGAACACAAATGTAAAGAAAGCTGTGGGTAGAGAAGGACTGGGAGTGATATGCAGATGAGGGTAAAAGAAGGTTCCTTTTCAGAAGGTTGATGGACGAAAGGAGAATAAGTAAGTCTACTTTAGTTAAAAGGTTGGCTCAGGGAGGGGATATGGAATGTTCAGCAGCTAAAAGGGAGAAAATGAGTGACTTTTTGTCACTTTGAAATGTTTCAGTATGTATATGGATTACATGTGCCAGCTTGGTTATTCTACAGTGCTGTAGCCTGAACAAAGTGTGTTGGAGTTAACGCCAAGGTTGAGGGGTCATCCTAATGGGTAATGAAGGAAGTTACTGTAATAAAATGGGCAAGAAAACTGAAGGGAAGAATATTGGGAATATTTAGATATCTAGACAATAAAGAAGGGAGAGAATAAGTGGAATCACTTTCAGAAGACGGACTGAGGAGAATTATGAGGGTGCAGTGCACACAGTGTATGGCAGAGGTTTGGTAGGGGGTATGAAGTAGACAGTGATAGACAGAATGTTTAATTTGCTAAAAAGGTTGTTACATAAATAGCATGGGGTCCCTAAACATATAAAGAGGTAAGAATAGTGAAATGAAATGGTCTGCTGGAGGAACAGAGAGATAAATGCAGATAATATGATGTATGCGCTTGGATACCCAAAAAAAAGAAAAGTCTTTGGAAAGGTATGCTTACTATATGGAATGACATATATGGCATGGAGGAAGAGAACACATAGGTGTTCTGCTTGTAAGGTGTAGAATTAGAGGGAATGTTTTGAATAGGCAGGACAGAGTGAAAATGTAGCTCCAGTGGGGGGGGGGGTGAAGATCTGTACAACTTTGCAGAGTGGAAAGGCATGGCATAGATGGAGAGATAGGTGAAGAAGATAGTAAGGGAGAAGGGGAATCAAAGTTAGAGCGCTAAGGCATAGATGGACAGTGGATGGAAGAGTCAGTAAGAAAATGGAAAGATAGAAAGACTGGGAAAGAGGGAAGCGGTAACAGTGAGGTGAGGTAAACAGGATTTGGTACAAGTCAAAAACCGTCTGGTAGGGAAGGGAACCAAACATTGCTCCGGAAACTGAGGAAATGAGAATTGTTATATGGGATAGTAGCTAGGTAAAGTGGTACGACAGAGGAGTACTTGGGAAGTACAGCAGTATATGCTGAGCAAAGAAATTGGGACTTTGGTTGAGATGGATGATAATCAGTATTAGCATCACTGGCTCAACAGTTAGCACACTTGATTTTGATGTTGGATCATCAGAAGGCCTTGGGTTCTATTCCCACCCCAGGTAATTGAATTAGTTTTAAATTACTGACATTGTAGTGCAGCAGAAGGAGCTGTTACACTCCTAAGTCTGGTGTCTTTCAGGTGAGACATTAAATGAAGGTCCCATCTGCCTTAATTGGTGGTAACTCAGGATGATGTAAAAGATCAAATGGCAATTATCGAAAAGAACAGAGGAATTTCCTTGGTTCCCTAACCAAATTGGCATAGTCTTATAAATACCACCTTGAGTCTTCTCTGAAAAGAGGCTATAAGCCAAGTGAGACTAACTCATTCAACAAAGGATGAATAAATAAATAACAATGGTGGTGTCCATGATGAACGTTTTGGGGACTGAAGGGATAGTCTTTGTAAATATTACTGTATGTATAGAATTGGTGTATTGATGTATTTTGATAAAAATACTGCCTGTGAAATTATACTGCACGTGATTACAAACAGAATTTAGAAAAGAGAGAAAAAACTAAGCAGAGACTATCTGTTTGACTCTTCCAAAACAGCACATCCACAGACATCTATATGCATCAAAAAGGAAACCTGCTCTGATTACAACCCATTTCTCAAAATCCAAGTTGACTAAAAGACATGTGTTTTTCCCTTATTGTCCTGACCATGGAACAATAAGCAATATGAGACTGCAATGTGGATATACTTTTATTCTTTTACGATTAGCTTAACTGGAAAACTAGGACAGCAGCTGTTAATGCATTAGTTACTTCAGCTGTCCTACTACCACGGTAACATATTCCAGATATTAATGTTTAGTCACAAAACAACGATTTGGCAGATTAAACTGACAACAAGAACATTCCCACACTCACAGAAAGACAAGCACTTCCTCTGTAGAGAAAGCATTGAGATAACACATGACTACACATGATATAAGCCTAGAAGGAAAACCAAGGCTGAAATCTATGCTGTGTAGCCCATGCCACACGGGGTAAAACCCTAACTACAGCTCATGTGACCCCAGTTCAAACAGTGCACTGAGCACTTGACCTTAGGAAGAAAATCTTCCTCAGCCACAATATTACACTTCCAGAGAGCACGTTGATCTCTATCCTCGAGTGCAGGATGTGGTTAGTTGGTTAGTCTGCAGAGGACTAGTTGGGTTCAGTAGACCCAGAGAACAAGAAGAGGCTAAGGGAGCAAATGACAGTCAGCTGCAGAGAGCCAAGAATGCACACACAAAACAAATCTACAGTACACACTCTTGCAGGTACCAATGAACTGACAACTTCTTCACTGAGAGGATGGATAACTGAGCTGTGGCATTTTCCTAACTACTGAAAGACAAAAATCTCTTATTTAAAAAGGAAGAAATGTGTAGACAATGACCAAGGTGTACTAAGTGTGTTCTGAGTCCAAGTGCAAAAAAAAGTGTACAAGTGTGCATGAGAGAGAGTGCGCACATGCATGTATGTTTACCTGCACAAGTGTGTGTGTGTGTGTGTGTGTGTGTGTGTGTGTGTGTGTGTGTGTGTGTATGTGTGTGTGTGTGTACACACATACATTCTTCTGGGGATATGTGTGAGTGAGAAGATAAAACCACCTTGGCACATTCCAACCTCCAAGCTTGAAATAATGCTGGAAAATATCTTTGCGCCAAGCAAGTGAAAATGTATCATACAGCAGCTCTGTCTTCACTACCTAACCTTATGTATTAAGCACCAGCAATGCACCATGCAAAATGTGATTGATTGTTCCAACTAGAAAAGCAAACAGGCTAGCAAAATGCCACTGTACCAACTAGAGGAGTGAATAGGCAGGCGGTCATTGGCACTAGTGTACTCATTGGGCAAATTGCCATTGTACCAACTAGAGGAGTGAACAGGCAGGCAGTCTTTGGTGTCAGTGTGATACACGGACAGTAGTAGATTGATGTGGAGTATCCTCTCACAAGTGGTGACAGAAGAACATATGTGTGGACAAGCCCCGTACCTCTGCTCCCCATCAGTCACCCTTGGCTGACAACATGCAGACGGGTATGGTAAGAAAACAAGGACTCACACTGACCAGTGAAAAAAGCATCACGTCATAGACTGAAAGGAATACAAAAATATTGAAAAAGAAACTGAAGCCTATATTTTCATCTCATTTTCTGTTCTCGGTGGTATTTTGTTTCTTCTCTCTAGCCTGTTTCATTACTTTTATTCATAGTGTGCATGTTTTTAACTTCTGAAAATAAAATCTTTCATTATTACATTTTTACAAGCTGTTCTTAATAACTTCTCTATTTTCCTCAAAGCACTATATAGTTATATCTGCTGTCATACACAACATATAGCTAACAGAGATGTCACTGAATTACACATTATGCTGCTGGTACACAGACAAAATATCTTAAAATGTGTACATTACAGTTTGACTATAGAGTCACTAATGTTTAATATTTCTTCATTTAATGCATATGTGGAAGCAAAAAAATACAGAGAAAATAATACAGTTGTTTTTTTTTTTTTTTTTTTTTTATGAAAACAGATGCACAGTGTCCAAAGGAGCAATTTAACATCTCAGAATTCCAACAATTAAGTAAGTAAACTAAGGTTAGCATATGAATTCAGATGGAAACACTTAACATAGTGAAACTGCAAGTTGATAAAATTTAACAATACATGCTTTGGTGAACTTTCCTTATCTTATAATTATAAAGTTAATCATTCAAAGAAAAATGGCCATATTAACTTAGTTACATCTCATCCACGGTAAGCAGGTACTCTCAACTTCTCTCTCCTTGTTTCTTTTATGAACACATTAGCACCGTCTTTGTCTATCCATTTATTCTTTTTTTTTCTGTTCTTTTTCTTACCCACTCTTTTTTTTTTTTTGTTCCAGAATATGCCTTTAGTCCTTTTCATTGACGCAGCTCACTTGTACTTCTTCTCATGCTAAACATTCTTTTATTCTTTTCTTTATTAGACTGCTGTTGTCTCTGGGCATGGCTCACCTTACCACTGACAGACGCTTGGAGCTGCTTGCATTGTGTAAGATGAGCTGTCCTGTCAAAAGTTTGTCTTCAGTGTGGTTTTCATTAAGTTTTATTGAAGAATTCAGTAACCTCTCAACCACAAGATCAGCTTTCCTATAAACACAGATGACCTTAAAGTGACCTGATGCATCTGGCTGCCAGATCAGTAGAAGTCCCCGGAAATGTTATACATTTGGAGTGTTCCTTATACAGTAAACACATATGTGATTAACTTTATTTAAAAGAAGTGTGCATAGAACTGAATTTTGACTTCTAGATTATTCCATCTTCTTTCGGGTGTTCCCGTTAGGAGTCACCACAGCGGATTAACTGTTTCCATTTCTTCCTGTCCTCTGCATCTTGCTCTGTCACACCAACCACCTGCATGTCCTCTCTCACCACATCCATAAACCTTATCTTAGGCCTTCCTCTTTTCCAGTTACCTGGTAGCTTCATCCTTAGCATCTTTTTCCCAATATACTCAGCATCCCTCCTCAGCACATGTCCAAACCAATGTAATCTTGCCTTTCTGGCGTTGTCTCCAAACCTTCCAACTTGGGCTGACCCTCTAATATACTTATTCCTAATCCTGTCCACCCTCGTCACACTCAGTGCAAATCTTAACATCTTTAACTCTGCCACATCCAGCTCTATCTCCTGCCTTTTTGTCAACGCACTGACTTCTAGATTATTACAAACTGATATTTAAATCCTGTAACATAATTTGTCGCAGTCAGTGTGCATTATTTTAATGTGCTTCAAACACACAACTTTGCTAATGAAGTATTCCTTCTGCTACCAGCATGCTTACTTAAAACATGGACAGCATAGGTTTCCTTGTTGCCACTTGTGAAAAGGAGTGCACTATCCTGTACGACACAATCCAGTTCACGACTGTACTCTTGACATGTGATGAATAAAAATGAGACATTATTTTCTGTGCAGTCCTGTTGTTCCACTCATTCTGCCTAGGCTATGCTCCAGTTTGCTTACACTCCAAGATCCAAGGTGACAGATACTCATGTAGAGATGGGGATGTGCATTGATCAAGTGGTCTATAATGTCCACACACCCTCACTTAGTTTGGCACAATGACTGCAATTATGCCAGTGGCAGGGATTAAACATTTTTTCAGCCAAGATGCGACTAAAATGAAACTTACTCTCTATAGGCCTTACTATCAATTTCAGGAAATTATTATTTTTTTCACTGTTTTGTTTTCTGAACTTTCTAGTTTGTTTATTTGAGGGTCAGAGTCATGGCATTTCAAGGAAATGTCATAAATCCACATATTAATGCAGACAGGGATAGACATAAAATGTAAGCTAGACATGCATGCATTAAAAAAGGAAAAGAAACACTAACAATCAATTTTACAATATTTTCATAAAAGTCATGTAAGCCAGGCTAATACTAATACATGATAGAGTGGGTACTGCACAAAGAAATTGTCATACCTAGGATTTTGGGGAAAAACGCAATAATAATACATTACAAAGTGTTAGCAGTAAGGTCATAGTAATGTATTACAAGTGAATATTTTGAATGGATGTAGTCATGCATGGGAATGTTAGAAAACAGCCATAGTAATGAATGACAGACATCCGAGTTTTTAATTTCATATCCATAAGAAAATGCATAATAATACAAAAAACGTTATTCTAGCAAATGTAAAAGTTTATAGGAGCAATATTTAAAGTATGTTCCTACTTTTGGGCCTTTGTCTCCCTCCCCCATCCATCATTTTTGGCTTTTCCAGACTTCTGTCTCTGGAAGGTTGAGAGGTTATGGATGGATATTTTGTATGTTCTGTCTTGTGAATGGTTTTCAACTTATCTTGAGCTTCCTCTTTCAGTTTTTACTTTTGTATATTTTGCTGACACTGAAGTGAATGCTATTGTTAATATTTAGTCTGCTTTGGGAGTAATTCTATGATTTTACTAGTTTAATATTAGATAGCTGAGTTTTCTGTTTTAAGTCCTATTACGCTGTAATGCCATTTTGCAGCTGGCTGTTTGCCCCTGTGCATTTTTTTACAGTTATTTTTCCTTTTCAATGTTACATGTCACTTCCAGCCTTTCATTTATGTTGAGTGAGTATGATTGTCTATCTTTTTTTACTGTCTGTAGACTGTATGATATCTGTGACTGTGACTGGTTAGGTTTTTGACTGGTTAGTGACATATGCAGGGTGATCAGAAATGTTTAATGACACACTAGGGATGATGATTAATAAAAATACCTATACTATGAGTCTGATAATGATATTTCTCATACTACTTTAACAGTATATGTAATTAAGAGATACTTTTTCATATGTCAGATATATATATATATATATATATATATATATATATATATATATATATATATATATATATATACACACGCGCACACACACACACACACACACACACACACACACACATAATACAGAGGCCAGGTGGCATTATTACAACATGAGGCTGGATTGTTACCAGACAAACACTTAAGCGTCTGTAGCTCTAAGTATTGAATTTGTCCTTCTTAGAAAACATTAAAGGATGCACAGATATATCAGTAAAGTGTATATATTTGATGCTTGATATGCACTTGCTCTTTGAATTACAGATGATATGCTTCTAACTGTGTTTATATCAGATGCTAAAAAGGAGTACCATAGTATGGGAAAAGTGGAACAAACAGGTCCTAGTGTTACCCAACAAGCATAGCAGATACTTAATCTCCAGATTTTCACAAAAGTTGTTTGGTCTGTCCCTTATAACATTTTTTCTAGCAAATCATTGATGATTGAAGTCACTAAATAATGACACACATTTTTGTTTCAGATTTCATTTCCTTCCAAAAGTGCATACTAATGCAAAACCTAGCACATTTCTAAGTTTATGAAAGCAACAATTAAAATTTGCCCCAGATTTTGGGCCATTGTTCATCCCATTGCTTTTGCCTTTCTTAAGATTTCTGTTGCTAAGAAGTTGAAGTGTGTGTATCTGATATCAAACCTTATCCACACCTATGAAACTTTTAACTATGGTTTGATCATTTATTTCCCATTAGTGGTGTCATCTGCTTCTATTGGGATTTCCACTCTGATGTAACTTGGAGGCACTTTGATATCAAAACTCAACAACAGCCACAAGAAATCTGATAGCTTTCAGGGTGCATATGAGCTTTTATGATTTCCTGTGAAATATATTTTTTCTAGGATTACATACAGCTAATAAGGACTGTGTCTGCTGCAGAAAATACAATGGATCTACCACTAAAAGTTATTTAAGAATCTACCGGAATTCAGCACAGTCAGTAAACATTATGTGCTTGGATCCCTCCATCCCGCACCTCAGACCCACAGAATCCAGACTAGATAAATAATGTGCAATGTGGCTTCATGTTCTCATGGATGATAAGACACTGCGATCTTTACCATGAGTATGTGAGTAAATCCTATGCATTGCCATACCTAGATTATACTTCAGAATCCCAAGATGATTAGGATACACAAAACTCCCCAACATATGCTAAACTAATACTGATTAGAGGATTATTCTAGAGTGAATATTACAAATAAATGTCTAATGTTAAATATCATTCTTAAAGCTCAAATAGGTAGATATTCAAGATCCACCCCAAATGTCCAGTTCTCTGGCAACTGGGGGGGGGGGGGGGGCAGACTCCAAAACAGGGGAATGGAGAAAGAGAGTTCCACTCTATTGCACTGGTGACTCAGGACCAGTTAGCTATGTGTCTGTGATTTAACTAGGAGTGGGATGGAGGAAAAGTGAGCAACTGGTAGCCAGTTCACTTTTTCCTGGGGAGAGAGGGAAGGAAGAATGAGGGGAAAGCCTCACTACAGGCAATGGTACTTACAGAAACTAGGGGTTAGACCTGGGTTTAGAGAGATACACGGTGCAGCAAGTCAAGAAAGGCAAAATGTAATATACATGCAGGATACTTGGATTATTAAAAAATGCACAATACATAAATGCCAGTATTCTGGCATTTCACCTTATATGTCTCTTCAGACAAGGGTGGACTTTGAGAGAAGTAACAATATTATGGGAGGCCCACAGGAAAAAAGCAATCAGTTTAAGTTGTCTTAAACATACTGCTTCCTTATTGTCTTGCAAAAGAAGGCCATTCTCTGCTGTCTACAATATTGTTTCAACTGACCATTGGCCATAACCTTGCCATTTCATAACACTTTGAACCCACATCTTTGCATTCTGTTTATCAGGCTTTGCATCTATCACATTGTAATGCAATTTCCGAACATTCACTTTCAAATAAGTTGATATTCCTCTAATGAGCAGAATGCAGACTTATTTAGATCATAACATGCAATCAGTATATTTGAATTCTGAAAATCTGGGTTGAAAGTGTTTATAGTTCTTAAAATCATTAGACTTATTTTAATTTGGAGAATTTTTGTTCAGAACTTTGCCATTATATTTGTGGACCAAGTCTTTAAGATGCCATGTGTTAGGCGAAGCTGTGTAAACCAGGTCACTAGTAGTATGAGTTTTATGCTGAAACATGATTTCATAAACAAAACATGCATCTGTGCTTTGAAATGAAACACTGCCATACATACTGGAACCTCCGAGCCAGGTGAAGGTTATGCACAGGCAACCTGTGCTTCATGGGAGGAAATACAGAAATAGCAACAGAAACATTTTGAAATGCCATTGTTATTAATAAAATTCTTCTAGATCCAGAAAAGTAGTCAGTAGATCTTCCATATACATGATCATAGTTCTAGGCCTCTGAACTTCCGCAGACAGATGTGTAACAGGAAACAACCACAGTGTTTATTCAGTCTTGGGGAAATACTTGGAAGGCCAACAGGTTTCTTAGTACTTGCAATGCTGCAGAACTAGGATGCACTAAATTTAGAATTCAGTTTATCTCCATAAACTGAATGTTTCTTAATAGTCATGGATCCGTCTGTCATTTTTAGCCACCTATGAACATATCTGTTTGCTCCATTTCCTAATCTACCATTAATGCATTATGATTTCATTTTGTTTTATACTGTTATTTCTATATCACTCAGATAAATGCAGATATTCTTTTTGTGCTATCCAGTTATCAGTCTGCAGTATTTGTTGCTGAATGAGATTAACACTGTGGTAAAGAAACTTTGTAGGTATGAACAAGATAATGCAAAAGAAACCCGTCATGATATCAACATTTTTTTAAACTGTTTGCACAGAAAAAGCTGCCTGACACTGACTGAAGCAGCAACATAGTTCCCAGCTGGGGAAAGAAAGAAAATGAAAGGAAGAACGAAAGGGCGATGAGTTATGTAAGTTCTGCTGCGGTAATACGAAGCAAAAACAGAAAACTAAGGAAAACCAAAGAAAATGAAAGGAAGAACGAAAGGGCGATGAGTTATGTAAGTTCTGCTGCGGTAATACGAAGCAAAAACAGAAAACTAAGGAAAACCAAAGAAAATGAAAGGAAGAACGAAAGAGCGATGAGTTATGTAAGTTCTGCTGCGGTAATCTGAAGCAAAACAGAAAACTAAGGAAAACCAAAGAAAATGAAAGGAAGAACGAAAGGCGATGAGTTATGTAAGTTCTGCTGTGTGTCTGAAGCAAAAACAGAAAACTAAGGAAAACCAAAGAAAAGAAAGGAAGAACGAAAGAGCGATGAGTTATGTAAGTTCTGCTGCGGTAATACGAAGCAAAAACAGAAAACTAAGGAAAACCAAAGAAAATGAAAGGAAGAACGAAAGGGCGATGAGTTATGTAAGTTCTGCTGCGGTAATACGAAGCAAAAACAGAAAATTAAGGAAAACCAAAGAAAATGAAAGGAAGAACGAAAGGGCGATGAGTTGTGTAAGTTCTGCTGCGGTAATACAAAGCAAAAACAGAAAACTAAGGAAAACCAACGAAAATGAAAGGAAGAACAAAAGGGCGATGAGTTATGTAAGTTCTGCTGCGGTAATACGAAGCAACAACAGAAAACGAAGGAAAACCATTTCACTGGGTCCACTGTCACGCCACAACTTTTCCTCAAGTATTGCATTCTTTTCAGTTATGTAGTTATTACTCCCTCCACTAATTTTGACTGCCATTCAGTTTCTAAGCAGATTTACATTTCTGCTTTTTTTTTTTGACAGACCTCCATACAGATCCCCCTTCCCCAAGTACTTTGTCTTGCAAAATTATGATTGTTTATAGCCACCTAGATGAGAAATTATGTCATTAATGGAATGACCCACAGAGACAAGTGATACTGGCAATATTGAAAGAACATCATCCACAGCACTGACTGCTAATTAAATCTAAGGTCCAGTCCAGTACAGTATAAAAGTTCATTGACAGCTCCGTGGCATACACTGATGATACCTTGAATGCAGACCAAATGGTCTAGGTGCTATCTGCAGCAAAAGGACAGAAAGGAATGATTAGGCACAGAGGCTAGGGGCAATTAGTCCTGTGATATCTTCTACATTTAATAAATCCAGTGCATATGTAGATGGAATGAAGGCTCTTTACTATAAGGGGCAGACCAGATAATTTGGGGGGCAATGCTATCACTCTGCCTCATTGCACTCCTACTCCTTGGGTGTTATCAGATGTGCTCAGTGGAGTAGTAGGCTGAAGAACCCCCCCCCATTTGATGGTTATCAGCATCATGACAGCTTCCCTGCAGCCACACAACTGTCCTGCAATAAGGGAATGAATGGATATAGCGTTGTGGAATGAATTGTCATGAGGGTGTTAACAGTGGGGGCTTTAGGTGGCAAGAAGAAGCCAAACGTGGGACAGGAAATATATAAAGTTCCTTTAATGGTTGCTCCCAGCACTGACTTCACATAAAAACACTGTACCTCCTCTCAAATTACTTCTGCATGGTTCATTATATACAGTGACAAGGAAGCCTACACAGAACAACATAGCCCAATGCTACTTGTCAAAGTACATGTGCATAACTGTTTCTACACTGTTGAATAGCTGGTTGAACCAAATCCATATACATCCTCAGACTATCCCATGATGGTGAATGATGATATGTTATTGGGCACTGTGTTTATCGACTTCTGGCTAAAGACACAGGCACAGCACAGCACATATCTATTCTTACAGGTAGAGAAACCAACAATTTTTATCCATCCATCCAGCTGCAACCCCTTTCCCTATTTTTGCACTTGAGGTCAGAGTGCCACTTCAACAGTGACAATCATCTAGATCCAAAGTTTACCCCACCAGATGGCTGGCCCTGCCACAGTTGTTTTTCCACACCACACACTTCCATGCACACTCACAGCTATGGCCAGTTTTGAGTGACCAGCCCAGCTACTGCATGCCTTTGGAATGTGGGAGGAAACTAGAGCACCTGGAAAAAATCCACACAAATACATGCAGGACGTGCAGACTCTACATAGAAGGCACTAGCGACTATTATGTATAACATGAATAATATCTATTGGTTTGACATGCTACTTTTTAGCTATAAAATCTGCCTGTCCCTATTTTGATCCATGTCAAACGCTGCTTGTGGCAGACATTGCAGGGTTAATTTGTCTTGATCACATTATTTTATAGCATTCTGTCTATCTTATTCAGATTTTCGCACTTTTTTTTCTCTGTGTCTGAGAACCAGTTACAGCCTGATTACCTTTTGCCATGAATCCAGCTAATTTAAGAAACACTCTGGGAAAACAACACAATTACTATAATTATCAGCCATTACAAGACTGCGAGCAAACCCAGTTACAGAGGGGGTCCATTGTAATATGACTAACAGCAGACTGCTGCGCTCTACCCTATTCACATGCAAAATCCTTATGTCTGTGTCACTTAAGTCAACATACATTCTTAATTATAATTCAACAATATTTGTATGTTGGAAAGTGACCCTCAGTGGGAACATTTATTTTGTTACAATCAAAAAATATATCAAAAAAGAAATAGTTTCTACCTCTTACAGAACTGCTGACTGTACCTATTGATATAAGGAAATAGGACTATTTGGACCTTTTCTCTTGTTTTGTTGTACTCGGTTTTGATTCTGTCTTAGTTTAACTCACCGCTTTTACCTGATTTCTGAATTCAGTCTGAAGTTAGTGCAGTCCTAAACACATCATATAAAACTAATTTCTTCTTGTTCTTTTATTTATATAATGGCAAATGTACTGATTCTGCATATTTGAAGTTGACAATAACAATATACACTGCTAAAAATGCTTGTATTGGAGGAAAAAGCTTAGATGTGGTAAGATATAGAAAAGACACAGAGGATGCAACTATACCACAAAGTACAAAATGCTTTCTGTAGTAGATGATTATATTCCATAAAGCTTTAATTATGCATATCAAGTGTGTTAAATAGAATGCAAAAAAGGTCTTCATTGTCACTGAGAATTAACCCATGCTTATTGTATCTCCCTACTTTTTAGCAACATCAGACTGAAAAGCATGTGTTATTGTGAATCTAACGATTACTAGGAACCCTGCACCTCACCTTCTGAAAGGGACAGTAAGTCACTGTAATTACAGCATTCTGCAAATACTGACACTGGGAAAGCAAATGTTACTGAAACTGCAAAAATAAGAGATGGCTGGCATAGTGGGAAGTGGGTAGTGGAAGGGGTACAGCTAAATTAAGTTTGGGTAAATGAACACAAAAAAGGTTCAGTTAATTATTAAGTATTGGTAGCAAGACACCATCATAAGCTGAACTTCGGTAAGTAGCCTAGGACAAAGTGTAGTAGACGATGCAATAGTCTCTGCTATCTATACAGGATGATTGTCAAATTCATGCCAGTGTTCTAAGCTCTATGACTTTCCATGCAGGGGGATGTCTGCAATAATAGACAACTTGTGTTGTCCCAGAAATGAAGAAACAATGTTCTACAGTGATGCCACTATCCCAAATGGCGAATATTCATAGGTCATCAGAAATTTGCATCAACAGAGAAGGGATGATTGTCTCGAATAAAAGTTATCTTTCTAGTTGGGGGGGGCAATTGCAATGACACCACAGAAAGATCAAACATTTGGCTCCCATATAGTTCCCTTCCACATACATAGGAATAACACCACAAATGCATAGCAGCCATGCATACAACATGTATATGCAACAATGATCCCCAAGAATGGTTACCTTACTGTTTGTCAATGGCCTGCTCAACAATGCAAAACATTATCACTGTAAAATTACTGTTTTTTTGTAATAGGAGTTAATCTCAGGGAAGAGAGAGAGAAGGTGAGCCCTGTGTTATACCACTTTTCTCCTCTTCTATGAGTTTGCATGATCTCAGAGTTAGTGTGTATATGTATGTATATATATATATATATATATATATATATATATATATATATATATATATATATATATATATATATATACATACACACACACACACACACACACACATATATATATATATATATATATATATATATATATATATATATTTAAAGTTATATACTATGTATATATACTTTTGTGGTGGGGGGGGGTCTTTTGAGTAACAATCCCCCAATGGTTTAGATGTTTTTAGGGTCAGATTCATCCATTCACAACCCCTTTTCCCATTTTTTGCACATAGGATCAGGATGAAACTTCAACAGTGACAGTCATCTAGAGCCAAAGTTCACACCACCACGCTAGACCTGCCACTGGTGTTCTTCAATACCACACACTTGCATTTACACACACCTATGGCCAGTTTAGTGTGTCCAGCTACCTACTGCATGACTTTTGAATGGGGGACGAAACTGGAGCACCCGGATGAAGCCCACGCGAACTAAGGAAGGACATGTAGACTCTGCACAGAAGGCACCCCAGCCAAGAATCAAACCACAGAACATCTTGCAAGGTGACAACAGTATCCACTGCAACACTGTGCTGCCCCTAGGGTCAGATTGTGAAGTGTGAACTTAATTACTTGTGATTACCAATTTGTTTGTTTGTGTTGTTCGGTTTTTCCCGGGTAGGGGGTCGCCACAGCGGAACTCCGGTCCGCTAATGATTGGCAATAGATTTTTATGTGCTGGCTTGCCGGGCCTAATGCACTAAGGAATGCCCATTCACGCATGTCGCCACACAGAAGACGCTCTAACTGAGAATCGAATGGGCAACGTCTAACCGTGAGGCGACAACACTACCGCAGCACCACCACAGCAGTACTTGTGATTACCAATACTAAGCCTTAAAAATACTGTGGAAAAAAAGAGACATCAGTGACCCTGTATGGTCTAAATCTACTTGATGGATTACACACTACTGGTATTATGGTCTTTCTTCACACTGACCACTGCTACATCTACATCATCATCATCATATGACCACCTGAATTCCACTGTAGCAGGTAGCCTATGAGGTCAGCAATATAACCAGCCTTAGAGAACTGTTGGATAATAAAACACATGCAAATACAACCAGAATAACAGAACCCATGACTAAAGCTTCAGTATTATTTTTTTCGGCAGCATTTTTAAGTACCTACAAAACAACATTAAAATTTACTAATATGGGCACATATACTGCTTCTAGCAATTAAATATGTAAAAAGTACAGTTTTGTACCTACCATAAATGTAGATGTTCGAGTGTTCATACTGCTGCAGTCATTGCACTTGGGTTATCCTGCCATCAGGCGGTCCCGCAGTTGGCCAGAGTTCCAAAGTCTTGGTCCGGCGTCGGTTGCTGTCGCTTCTTCCCTGACGTCAGTGCACCAGGGGTATATAAGATGCATCCAACGTCATTTTCTTCAGTTTTTCTTGCCCCAGATGTCAGGTGCCCCCAAGTAGGTAGGCAATACATATTGCTAATAAGACATACATAAAAAATAAAAACAATACCTTCAGTTACAAGCAAATACACCACAAAGGTTGTATAGGATAGAAAGGTATAGATAATTCCAGCTAGGACAGAGCGGATGGAGGGAGGGTAACCTGGACTGCAGCAGTGTGAACACTTGAACATCTACATTTATGGTAGGTACAAAACTGTACTATGTTCATCGTGTTACACTGCTGCAGTTATTACACTTGGGTAGAATCCCAAAGCTAAGGTTGGGTGGCTGGTCTATAAAGAGTTAGGATTGGCTATGAGGACCTGCAGAACTGCAGTGGCAAACCCTGCTCTGGATTTAGAGTAAAGAGGCAAGTGGTAATGCTTGGTAAGGGTGTGCACTGAACTCCAAGTTGCAGCCTCCAAAATTTCCTTGGTTGGTACTCCTCTGAGAAAGACTGTTGAAGTAGCTGTTGCTCTGGTAGAATGTGGCCTAATGTTATTAGGGACTGATTTTCCATGCTGTGTGTAGCAGTAACGAATACAGTGTCCTATCCATTTGGAAATAGTCTGCTTTGAGATAGCCTTGCCCTTTGATCCCGCAGCATATGCTACAAGCAGTTGCTCAGTTTTCCTGAAAGCTTTTGTTATGTCCAAGTAGAAGCGTAGCTGCCTGTGTATGTCCAAAGAGTGCAGAAGTTTATCCCCTTTATTCTGGGGGTTTGGATATAAAGTTGGCAAATGGATGGTTTGGTTAAGAGCCACACTAGATACCACCTTTGGCATGAAGGTAGGGTTTGTCCTTAAAGAAACCCTGTCCTAATGAAATATTATAAAAGGTTCCACTGCCATTAATGCCTGTAGCTCTGAGACTCTTCGTGCTGAAGTTACTGCCAGGAGAAGAGCTGTTTTCCATGATAAAAATTTTAGATCGGCTGTATTGTCTGGCTCAAAAGGTGGCAAGATCAGTTTTTCCAAAACAAAACTGAGGTCTCACATTGGTGTTGGTGCTCTCTGGGGTGGTCTTATGTTTTTAGCCCCTCTGAGGTACTGCTTTAGCAAGGGATGCGAGAAAAAAGGAAGATCCGTGTTGTAATTAGCTGAAATGGCAGAGGCGTGGATCTTAATTGATGAGAAGGATAGGCCTTTGTCCAGCATCTCAGTTAAGTATCGTAAAATCTGAGGAATGTTTGGGACAAGAGGGTCAAGGCTTTGAGCCTGGTTCCAGGCACAGAATCTCTTCCATTTCTCTGAGTAAGATTTCCTGGTGCTAGGTCTCCTGGCCTCCAAAATGACATCCATAACAGCTTTAGAGAGAGGTGTTGCCTGTTTGACTAATGAATCTGCCATGCAGCCAGGTTTATGGTTTTGAGCTGACCGTGCAGGATCTGATTGTTTTGTTGAGTCAGAAGGTGTGAAATTTGAGGCAAAATCCATGGTGGGCCTTGAGCTAAATTCTTTAAGATTGGGTACCAGTGCTGGCGTGGCCAGTCTGGAGCAATCAGGATCATCTGTGGTTTTTCTTGTCTGGCATTTATGAGTACCTTTGAAAGGAGATGCAGTGGTGGGAAGGCATAAACATTTAGGCTTTTCCAGCTGAACGAAAGAGCATCCACTTTCCATGCTTGTGTGTGGTAAGTCCTTGTGCAGAATTTTTGTAGTTGGCAATTCAGTGGGGAGGCAAAAAGATCTATGTCTGGGCACCCCCATTTTTGCGTTACCATGCTGAAGATTTGTGGATTCAATTTCCATTTGTGAGGGTCCATGATATTTCTGCTGAGATCGTATGCCAGAGTATTTTTCTTTCCTGGCAGGAATTGTGCTTGCAGATGAACTTGATAAGTTACAGCTGTGTTCCACAAGGTCATGGCTTGCCTGCATAGGGGATAAGAATGAGTGCCCCCTTGTTTGTTTATGTACCACATTACTGTGGTGTTGTCTGTCTTTAATAGTAATTGTCCTGGATGCAGAAGGTCCTTGAAAGCTGTTAGGGCATTTTGAACAGCCAACATCTCTTTTTGATTGATGTAAAGATGCATTTGGTCTGAGGTCCTCTTGCCCTGAATACATTTTTCTGCCATATGTGCTCCCCAGGCATAATCCGAAGCATCTGTTGTTAGAGTCTGCCTGGCTGTGGGTTGAGTGAAAGGCTGACCCTTGTTGAGGTGACATGCCTGTGCCCACCATCGAAACTCCTGTTGTAGGCAGGGAATTATTGGCATTACTGCTTCTAAACTGTGAGAGTGTTGAGTCCAAACACTTTTTAGGTACCATTGTAATTTCCTCATATGCAGTCTGGCATATGGAATTAGTAGTATGCAGGATGCCATGAATCCCAGGGTCTGCAGAATTTTTCTTGCAGGGAGATTGGACTTCTTTGCCAGCAATTGAAAATATTGAATCAGTTTTCCTTGTTTGTCTGACGTGAGACAAGCCATCTGGGCCGTTGTATCCAAGCTGGCACCCAGGAATATTATCTGTTGTGAGGGCACTAGTTTTGACTTCTTTTCATTTACTGTGTACCCTAGAGAAATTAGCAGCCTTTTTATAAATGCCAGATGCTTTAGAAGAATGTCCTTTTTCTCTGCTTGAATGAGACAGTCGTCCAGGTACGGATATATTTGAATTCCTTTTTGTTTGCAAAATGCAATTACTGGTGCCAGGCACTTTGTAAAGACCCTGGTCACAGTAGATAAGCCAAAGGGCAGTGCAGAGAATTGGTAGTGCATTGTACCAGCTTTGAATCTGAGGTATCTTCTGCAATCTTGTCTGATAGGGACATGTAGGTATGCCTCTTTGAGGTCCAGAGTAACAAGCCAAGCCTTCTTGCCCAGCATGGGAAGAAGCTGCTGTAGTGTCAACATTTTGAATTTTGGAACATCCAGGTAAGTATTTAGAGTTGAAAGGTCTAGTATGGGTCTCCAGGCTTTGTCCTTTCTGGGGACCAGGAAGAGTCTTGAGTAAAATCCTTGTCCTTGTTCCTGCTGTGGTACTTTTTGAATGGCTCTCATGTCCATGAGGGCTGAAATTTGTTTTTGAGCCTCTGCCCATTGATTTTGTGGCAGGTTTGGCATTCCCTTTAGCCTTGGTAAAGTGTGAAAGTGGAACCTGTATCCTTGAGACACAATATTCAGAACCCATTTGTCTTGGGTGATTGTTTGCCAATTTTGAGAAAAAAGTGCTAGTTTCCCCCCTAAGGGGGCTTCCAAAAGGGAAGTGTTTGGCATACGAAGGAGGAAGTTATTGGGACTGTTTCCTGTAAGGTTGAGACTTGTCCTCACCTCCTTTTGGGGTTGAGGTACCCCACTGTCATCTGTAAGAGCCTTGGGGTTGAGATCTGCCTCTAGGATGTCTGTATCTGCCTCTCTGTGGCCTGTCTGACACTGGAAAGGACCAATTCTTTGTAGGCCAATTTCTGCTAAATCGAGGTGGCTGTACCTGTAAGAAATCTTTGACTGTTTGCATAGATTTACCTTTATCCTCCATTTTCTTTAACATCTCTTCTGTCTTAACATCAAACAAGGTATCATGCTGTAAAGGAGCATCCAATAATTTTGCCTTAACATGGTCAGGTAAACTCTGTTCTTTTAACCAAGCATGTCTTCGAATCACAGAACTTGTAACTGTGGCTCTACAAGAGGCCTCTAAAGAATCAAAACCACATTGCAGAGTATGTTTTCCCACTTATTCAACAGCATGCAATAAATCCTGCATTTCTTTATAGTCAGGTGCTTCTGAGCTTGTAAGCATTTTCTGTTTTAACTTAGCCATTAAATATTGTTGGTACTTAAGCATGTGAAACTGGCAATTTAAAGCCCTTACTGCTAAAGTTGCAGAAGTGTAAACTTTCTTCCCTCATCTATCCAATGCTCTGGAATCTCTGTCAGAGGGGACTGGATTTTTTGCAATGGAAACCTTAACCCCTTTGGGACCCTGGGAAATGGTTTCTGGGTCAGCAGAAGGGTTTTTATAAAGAAACTTATGAGAGTCAGGGACTCTATAATACCTATCTGGCTTGGTTGGAGCAGGGGGTAAAGAATCAGGAGAAAAGCTGGATTCAGAGAACACATCATCCACAATATCCAACACAGGCAGAATAGCAAGGGGCCTGTGCTGAGGCAATAAAAGAAAGTCCCTGAGCCTTTTCTTGGATTCTGAATAATCCTGGCTTTCCCAATGGAAATGCTCCCTCATGGTATGTAAAGTTTCCCCAAAAGAGTAATCCTCAGGAGGAGAGGCTGAAGGGATAGATTCTTCAGCATCAGAGTCCTCGTACGGGGGTAGAGAGTATCCCTGGTCTGAAGAGGAATCAGAGGAAATGGAAACCTGATCAGAGGAATCATAGTCTGTATCCTGCCTAGGCCTTTTCTCAGAAGGGGGATGGGAACCCCTGATTAGTGTAATGAGGTCTTCAGCCATTTTAAGCATCTGTTTCTTAGGCATGGAGGACTGTCCTGGAGAATGCTGTACTTGCTTCTTTGTCTTTAATGGTATTTTCGTCTTGGCTGCTGCTTTAATGGTAAGTTGTGAAGGTCTGAAAACACCCTCAGAAGCCGATGCCTGCTCAGCGGCTCCGGACCCATTTGAGGGATTAGTTTCTATAGGCCCAATACCTTGAGTTTCCAGAGGCCTAGTTGTCTCCACGTGGGAGTCGGAGGCAGCCTGTGGCTCTGAGGTAGCGGGTGTCAGGGGCTGCGAAAGCACCTCACTGAGAACCGGCGACTGTCCTAGAAGAGGCTTCGTCGTCGGTTTTGGACCTTGGATGCTTGTCTTTATCCTTGTCTTTGTGTTTTTTATGAACTGCGGTCGTCGGCTGTTCTGACGGCATTGTATAATTGAACTTTCGGCCAAAGTAGTGCAAAGCAAAATCAAAACGTCGCTTTATAGTGCATTTGTTAAATCTAGCACAAAACCGACAACTAGTGACGTCGTGATCAGGGCCTAGGCATGGAATACAGTAAGAGTGACAGTCCTTATGAGGTATTTGCTTTCCACAAGAAATACAATTATTAACTTTTTCTGACATCGGTCTGAGGCAAGAAAAAATGTTCCCCAATGGGGTACTTAGCTTTATTGAAGACTTCAGATCTGAAATTCGACTTCGAAAATCTCAGCAGTCGGCCGACCGGCACTTGCGAACTGCTTTTGCTTCGGGCACCATGCAGCAAGAAAGACTGAAGAAAATGGCATCGGATGCATCTTATATACCCCTGCCGCACTGACGTCAGGGAAGAAGCGACAACAACCGACGCCAGACCAAAACTTTGGAACTCTGGCCGACTGCCTGACGGCAGGATAACCCAAGTGTAATGACTGCAGCAGTGTAATACGATGAACATCAGAAGATATCTCTTATTACTTTTATTTAAACTGAATATTACAGTGAAGCCAGTGGTTTATGCACTATGAAATGACTGCTCACAAAGAACAAATTGACACTGAGGTTTCTGCTAAGCAGATACATAAATGCCTTCAGAAAACAAACATGGATAGTGTCTTCAGACTATTAACTCTCATGCAGTGTGATTTACAAATATTGTAACCCAATTATGTCAATGCCAACCTGAAAAATAACTCTGACTATAAATAATGTATTCTAAATTCTGAATAACTTTAATAAACTTTTTTTCTCCAAGTCAGAAAAATGCATTACCCATTATTCACCCAATCCTAACAGAAGAATAAAAACAAGATACTAAAATGTGTTCAAATCATCCTCCTAGAATCTCTTGGCATCAAACTTTGTCATACAAACTTAGCTTATGTCTCAGGAAAGCTAATATGTAAATGTTACCTGAAAACTAGTAAAATGTACTAACGGACAAAAAGTATAGCATTAGGCAGCTAAAATAAGTAATTGTGTAAGTGCCTATGGTCAAGTGATTATTTCTTGTGGAATCTGTTTGAAAAAAAATTGAGGATCCTAATAGAAAAGTTTTGAATTATGAAATACATTTTCATTTTTTCCTGATGAGTTCTGTTTCAGTATGTTACAATCTGACAAATGACACCAGATTCATTTTAAATAAAAGAGTTGTGAATTAAAAGCAGATTGATGCAGAAAAGTGTGTGCCTACTATAAGTGCTCAAGTACTTGTACCTTGTGACTCACTCGCTCGCTGCCACTTGCTATTAAAGACAAATGCAATTACTCCCACTAGCATAGTCCTAATTATCTAACAGTCTCACCACCTGACCCTACGGAGCAACATAATCCTGTCAAATACCTAACTGTGAAACTCCCACCTGGACCCTAACTCTAACCATGGCACTCCATTCACCCTCTTTAAACCTGTGAATTCTAGACCAGCAGGTGGTATCTAACTGAAGGTGCATTCAATGTCATGCACAACACAGTTATGTTCACTCATTACCATGGACAACACACACACACACACGCTGACATGCAGGTGCATTTTAGAGGAGTTATAGCAGTAAGAGAAACAAAAGATTGAGTATAAACAAACAGAAGTCGTACGAGACAGACAAAGCTCAGCACCAAACCGCATGTACTACCTTAATTATACCAACATGCTTTTATATGAATGATCAAAACATAACTGATGAGAAATTCTGGGAGTCAGAATCCGAAAGAAAATATAACACAGACTATGGATGATATATTTAATAACAATTTTACTTCCCTTCCTAGTGAAACAGAGCAGTCTTGAAGTCAAATAAATATTATGAAAATATTGAAAAAGAATTTTCTTAGAAATCAGTTAGTAACAGTCACTGTTTAACATGCACTTGCTTGTGAATAATGGTTTGAATGCACTATAGGTTTATAACAAGCCAGCTGCAGACACCAAAATGTAAGATGATCGTTGTACTAAGTACAAGCAAGTCATACCAGCTTCGCCATCAAGTATGCATGCATGCATGCCATCAGATTCAGACAGCGTAAAAGAAATGCTGCATTCGTAAAGACCAACAATCTTTTTAAAGGCTTGCAACTTCAATAATGCATAACGATATGAGATCCACAGTCCTTAGCTAGTGTAATACACGGTAAAGTCTGTCTGAATATCATCATCTTTAAACTTCCCCTTGAGGCATTACAGACTGTTTAAATCAGCTTGGAAACACTCAGAACCTTCACTGTCATTTACCTCTCTGTTTGCTTTTAAGACATACTGGTCAATAAAGGGTTAAAGAATGTAAATTTCAAATGTATTTTGCCCTTTCTCTTTGCTTTTACTTAATGCAGAAATTTTAGCAATGTATTCCAATGAAAGAAGAAGCAGAGGAAAATTGTTCTGACGGTTACTAATCTATTTTAATACATGATAATACAAAGTGAATTTAAGCAGAGATAACCCCTCTGTTTATCCTGCATGAACTCAAAGCAGTTCTTTCTGATAACCCTTTCCCTGGAGACTTACAGACTATCTTAGGCAGTTATGAACTGACCTTTATGGGGAAACATTTTCATAATTTCAGTCTATGTTTATACCAGGAATGAAAATTGAAACTTTGTAACGGTGCAGACACATTTCTAATGATATTTTTCCTGGCAGTTAAGTTTCCCCATCTTGTACTACACCTGCCTCTCACAGAGAATTCATTTGTTTAAAAATATGCAAATGACTATGGAGAAATACTATGGCCTTTAAAAATGTAAATTATACAAATGTTACTGATATATTCTTAAAAATAAAATATAACAGAAAGAGTAATGTGTTCCTGCTCTCTGGTACTACCTGCTTAGAGGAGAGCTAAACTTCAGAAAGGAACGGAAAATTAAAATCAACTTAACTGTTGCAATGCAAAGAGTAATTAGGGTTGTATATAATGAAATTTTAAAGATTTACAGAACAATAACAAAATCTTATTTTTGATTAGAACAGTAGCAAATTTGTACTTTCAGCTTTCTGTTGCTTTACTGTTTTTGTATATGAAATAACTCCTAACCAGTGACTAACATTATCATAATTAATTAGGGAATATGAAAAGATTGTCAAGTTTGCAGCAGAGATACTGTCTTTCTAGATCTGCTTTTGTTTTATGGTGAGCAAAGTCTGTCTATATAAACATAATGTCAGTTTTTATTATTATAAATCCACTTAAGAATGCTGCCTTGCAGATATATAAGCTGCAGCATACAAAATAAAAATGTACTTTGTAGATTTCATATATTTTTTCAGTATATTTCTTTACTAAGTAGAAGGAGCATCCATTTTTTGGTTCTGTTTGATCTTGCTAGCCGCAAATCAATACAGTTTGCCATATCTCTTTAACTTTTCCCCAAATGTACTGCACTATATGGCATGTACTCCCATAAACCCTTTAAAAAGAACATTTATACATGAGTATATCACATTTGGTAAAGTCACTTCAGACACATCTTGGACTTTGGATAGCTAGGAAAAGCAGGCGGGTTAGTCAGGGATGGTCATTTTTACATTCACCCCCTCCCTCCAGCACATGCTAAACAAACTACAGGGTCATGAAAACTATCTGACACTGGGGTAATATTAGCTTTACTGAATTCATTCTATGATTCACTGTGTATTCACCTCACATGTCTGAGGCCCTCAGAATGATGTCATATGATGTTTGAGTCACAGCCTCAGGTATGCTCTTGATGGTTAAAGTACATATCTCAGTTTCTGTAACCTTATCCCTAAATTATCTTCAGTGATAAGGCCGTATTTGCCACCTGGCATCTAAATAAATCCCTCTGTTAGTGACAAAGAAGCTGTTTCACTGTTAGACATGGCCAACTTCCTCAGGGGAGGGGATTAGGCCTCTTTCCCTATTTTACTTTTCCAAAGAATCCGCTGCTGCTGTAGTAGTTTTAGCTACAATGTGCTCTTATTAGAGAATACTGGATATGAAGCTCAGGAATTATGCACAATGTGTATATTTCTCTAAACATTCCAGAACTTTCTGCAGAACCTATTTTAATAGTACTCACTTAACCGAATATAAGAAGAGGAATTTTTCTATAAAATCCAAGAAATAAAATAAATGCATACATTAAGTTAACAAGTAAGTAAGTAAATAACTAACTAACTAAAGACCTACCCCTTCAAACACAATTAACTGCAATCTTACAAATCTGATGGGATGTTCTTGGTCTGAGAGATAAATGATTAGGTTTTCTTAATGTTACACAGCACACTTGCTGTGGTACTGCAAGTTGCATGTAGTTGTCTGTTAACATTATCATAGAAAAGCAAAAGGATTTTGAAATGTGTCATATGAGAAAAGGAGAGAAAATGTACTGCATAAAGTCTGTATATGTTGAGTTATATTTCCACACAGCCGATAAAATCTGTTACAGAATTACTAGTACAACGACAAGGACAGCAGCTCTAAACAGGAAATTCAAAACAGCATAGACTTTTTCCATTAATGCAGCACTCCAATGCCAAGTTAAAAGAGGAACTCAGAAGTTATCTTTTAATCGTTGTTCACCTTCATCTCCCAGTTACTTTACATTTCAGCACATTGTTTATGTAAAAGCAGACTTCAGTGAAACTTTTTACATGGATGTGTGTGTGTGTGTGTGTGTGTGTGTGTGTGTGTGTGTGTGTGTGTGTGTGTGTGTGTGTGTGTGTGTGTGTGTGTGTGTGTGTGTGTGTGTGTGTGTGTGTGTGTGTGTGTGTGTGTGTGTGTGTGTGTGTGTGTGTCTGTGCTCGTACATTTTTTGTCTCTCTCTTTTTAGTGAAAACAAGTTTGCAGTCAGCAGTGTTATTTCATCAAAAATGGTGCTTGAGCATGTGTGCATATGACATGCACATATGTGTGAGTCAGTGTCTTGGGTTACTAAGGAATACCATTTTAACACTGACGTGCCAAAATTATTACAGAGCCAAGTGGTCAGAATAATATAATTTCAGACATGATACTTTGACTTACTAGAAATGTACCTTTGAGAATATGGCCTTATTTTACTTAAAAGACTATGCAGAAAGATATGACGTATAAAGTAATTATATATAAACACAAGTATTTTAAAATATTATTTAAACTTATTAGCCAGAAGCATACCTTACAGCATTTTTTTTTTTTTTTGCTGGTACATGTATTTAGTTTCCCGTGATAAACAAGGCCACACACAAACAGTCCATAGGGTCTGTTACAAGTGAAACAATCCTTTCTGATATTATTTAACTACATAGCTGTCTCCATGGGCTAGTGTTTTTCCCCTTTTTCTCATAATTACAGGTAGGTTAATCATGTACTTGGTAAGCTGATCTGGTATTACAGCAGTTAGTTTGCCTATAGAGGGGTGAAGATTTTGTTTAGGATGTTTGAAAAGAGGGAGACAGTTTCAGGATTATTTTGTTTTAAAAATGGAAATGCTCTTAGTAGATTAGGGTAATTTGGTATTTATAGTGACTGATAAACCTGGTGGGGTTTAGGAGAGTTCTCCGACATATCTCTTAATATTTTATTGTGCCTTGTTCATTTATACTATGGGTAAGACATGATGGCTGGATAGCTTTAGGTGATTAGAGTACAGGCAATGTTGACAGTCTGAGAAGACAGTGGGGTATGTTCTAGAAGCTGAGGAGTTATAGGAATCTTTGACTAAGTAAAAAACAAGTAAAAAACAAGGTGGTAGACTAAGTCACAAACTGAAAATATGCCCTGATGAATTCTAAGAAAGACAGAAGGGACGTTTTACTGACTGCAATGATACGGGGTTGCATTTATGGAAGAACCCATAAGAGAGGGATAAAAATCAGTGGTAGGGTAGGGTTTTAAAATAATGTTATAGCACAAGGACTGAAGTGTACAACCTATAGGTCAGGGAGGTGGAAAGAGTTAGGGTGATTTTTGTAGGACTATTAGAGAAAGTCACGAACTGTTTGTAGTCATAATATTGAAACTTTTATGGACTGGTCATCATGATATAAGAATTTTGTACAAATCTTGGTTTGTGTGCTGGGACAGATTTGAACAAGAATATAGACAAACTATATAAGGAAAAACATGAGAAACAGAGGGAAAAATAACTACAATAGGATAGTGTTTAGATTTCAAGAGTTATTAACATAAAATATCATGCCTGTGTCAAGAAAGGAGATACTGCCAGCCCAGCTATCTGGAATCTTGTAAATAATTATATGTCATTTGGGAATGTCAACATGATTCATATGCTCGTGTTACAAATGTATTAGAAGTGTATGTTGCGTGTATATCAAGCTGCTGGTATAGAATTGTGTTATTGAAAAGAGTTGTAAAGTACTGAGCTTTAATAATGCATCCACAGTGTACCCTACTGTAACAAAAAATAAATGTATATACACTATTGCAACTGTTTAGATGTATATATTTTAACAATGGAAACTGGAACACAGGAGGTTAATTTCAGAAAAAAACAGCTGAAAATTTCAATTATTTTATGATCACGTAATAAAAGGATGTTTCAGTGCAGTAAAAGACACAATGTCTAGAACTACAGGTTCTCTGCATTGTCATGCAAGTGATTTATTGTTTTATGACTTCCAGCAAGTACTAAGATTTGAGGAAAAACCCTTGTATATGTATTTTCACAGGTAGATGCTAAATGCTACCAGCTGCATCAATGGCTGTTTTTCACCTGGGATAGAGTCAGGGTACAAGAATTGATGTCATCCTGCAAGCTATCTCAGCAGTAATATTTGGGATACTAATTTAAAAATTCCCTTATAGAGACTGGGTATTCTGTATTTTGTCTTTGACCTGACTAGATCCATTCACCACACATGTGCCTTGCTAAGAGTAAGTAAGTCTAGGGGACAGTATAATTCTCTTAGATTCAGTCAGGGATATAGTGAAGCATATTCAGATGTTTTTCTTTATTTATTTGAGATTGTCCTGCAATGTTGTTTTAAATATTTCCTGTGATTTTGAATTCTGATGTTACTGTGATTATATACCGAGTATTTTCTTATTCTTTTATAATTTATTATTAAATATATTTAAACCTTTCATTGTGGCTGATATTTGTGAGACATATTTAATTTCTTAGAGTACTTGCATATTTATTTGGAGATACCGTGGGCCACTCTTAATAGCCTTGCTCTTGGTCAAACTACCATTTGTACTGATAGTAGCATTACACAGTAAGACTGGACATCCTTTGTTAAGGGACTTAAAGTAGTTGATAAGGAGTGACTGGTGACAATGATAACTACCTTATAGTTTGGACAAAAGGAACCATGGCCAGTAAACCTGTGCCAGCCTTTCCCAGGTGTGTGTGTGTGTGTGTGCATAAATCAAACCTCAAAGTATGTGTGTGTCAGCTACTTGGGCAGGGTCACGAAGCGCTGGTTGTACACAAAGGGTGCTGGAGGTCTTCGTTTGGCCACTCAGCTGAGATCTCAACCCTATAGCTGTGCCAGTGGTTAGTCTTATTGGGGATCTGGAGGAAGAGGGAGAAACCCACCCCAAACTGACTGTGGTCTCTCTGTGCTCTTAATGGAAATTGCACTTGATGCCGTGAGTTGTATCTTGAAATATTGTGTCTGTACTTGTTATTCTCCCAATGTATGTCCCCCATTGGTGCTAGTGGTGAGGATTCAGGCTCCTTGATTACTGTGCCAGTGTTTGGGCACCACAGCCTGTATTTAAGACATAATCTGAGATTTGCAAAGTGAAGTACACTAGAATGGCAAAAGTGATGTAACACACAGGGACCAAGTCTTTTTGAATTGGGGGAGAGTAGGCTTATTCCTCAGTAAGTCACTTATGTTGAGAGTGAGTTTCTTGGAATCAAGCCCAATGACTCAATTATAGATTATGGAAAATGTGGTTAAAAACAGAATGAAACTATGAAAAAAATGTATTTGGAATGAAAGTGTATTTTATTAAAAGCATCCCCCTGTTACTTTGGACAGGTATCTCCACTTCTTCAAGTAAAAGATTCAGACTTATAGTCTAAATTTAAGAGTAAAAAGAAAAAAAACATGTCTAGTTTTAAAAAAATATAAAACAAAAAAGAATCAAGAAGTGAGCAATATACGTGACAATGGAATTAAGTATACAGCAGCAGCTACGTATTGCAAATGACTACTGCAATCATTACAGCATCATTACACAGAATGACCAGACCATCAAATGAGTGATACATGTGAACATAATGAGTGTATTCATTGTACCACTGTATCCTTCCTAAGTCCATAATGAAGCCGCATGACAGCAGTTTCATCTTTTCAGGTCATATGCATATGCATTGCTACCCTGGAAATGCTCTCCATCTGAGTACACAAGGTGCAAAAATCAAGCCCTTATTTAGATAATTTAATGACATGGCTCAAAAGCCACATCAAACATTAAAGTAAAGCAGCATACTTAGAGGATGTTGTCTGGACCCAATGCCACAAGATACAGTAAACATCTTCAACTGACTGACATATATATATATATATATATATATATATATATATATATATATATATATATATATACACACACACACACACACACACACACACACACACACACACACACACACACACACACATATACAGAAGGCCCTCACAGAATATCTTTATATCCACATGAAACATGGTAGCGTTTTGTGCTCCTCTAACAGAATGCCTTGGTCAAATCCTGAATAGCGGGCAGTACAAAACAATTTGGACTGCTGTGTCCTTTCTAACTATGTGAATGATTAGCCATATTAGTAAGTAAAGCAAAAAATCCTGACTTCAGCTTTCTCTTTGCCAGTATTGACTGTTATTCCAGTTTCTTCTGTCTGCTCTTTTAAGAGCTGCCTTCTGTGACAAGCAGGTTCACTTGACAACCTTGTTTGTACTCATTCATGTGTCTGCAATATCTGGTAGGGTTAGCCCACAGCCACTTCTTTTATGTATGGCATTCCTTTGTCTGCCAAGTAAACTTCAATGTCACGTAATAAAGGCAATGCCTCAGGCACTGTTTTCAGCTTGTCATCGCTGACATCTCCACTGAGGTCATAAGTAGCTGCAGCACAGATCAAACGACTGGAAAAATCAAACAAAACAGAATAAATGGAAAAAGGGTGCTAACATTCACAGTTTAATATTTTACATATGTGTAAATTTTATTTCACTGCATTTAGACATCAAAATCTAAACTCCAACAAAATCAGGTTTGAAAGTTGCTCTAACTTTGTAATATTTGATTCAGTAGAATGGGCTCTTACTACACTTTAAAAAAAAATGCACTGACTAAAAAGGTTGAGTAGGAAATGAAAAACACTAAATACTACATTTTGCCAGGTGTATGACATTGGTCTGCAACACTAATAACACTGGCCAGGACGGAATTTCCATAAAGTTGTACTCATCATGTGGGTGGCAGATAAGAGATAGTGCATACCTGACCCATGGTGGAGCACAGAATGTCTGCCAATTGAAAATTTGGGAAGAAGCATGAATGTACAGCTTGACCTCTCTCCTTTACAGGCAGTTTCTGCAAGGTGGCAGAGAACAATGGTGACAATGTTAGCAACAAAGAAACTGGCAACTAAAGAACAGATGGGGAGAGCACATAGTGACCATAACAAGGGTGCACAGCACCCGAGATCCTGGACTCAGATGCCTGGTAATTATTAACCAATGCTGTTAATTGACTACAGACTCATTAAACCATAACTGCTTATTAAAAATAGAAAAAATAAGTAAATAGTAAAAAAAAAAAATACCAGCACCTAAAGGGGGAGGAGTCATCTACATGCCTTGCCTTACAGTGCTCATGGTTATGAAATGTACCCATCTAAAAGTAACACAGCATTGAATTGAGATTAAAATTAATGAAATTGTTAGTTTAGGCACTTGCATTCCTTACTCATTTCAACAAAATGAACAGTTTATACTCATAGTCAATGCTGCCTCTTCGGTAGCAGCAATAGTAATATGGAAAGGCGAAGCATTTTATTTCTAATACTTAGGGGTACATCTGCTTCATACACTGAGTTTACTTACCGCAGTTCCTCATTCTGTCTTAGTTATACTGCTCAGCAAGCATGTTATATCATCCACAGTATATTACAAACACCAGTACTTCGTTGGTGCATGAGGCACTTACCAGATGGCCTCAAGTCACACAATGTGCAAAAGAACCAATGACATCCTCAGAAATATCACACTTCATTCACTTATTTATTTTTTCATTAGCTTTGCGTTATTTGCTTTGTTGTTTACTATTTTCCACTTATACACTGCTGTAGCTTCAGTTATCATGAGTAACATTTGTGGTTCAGACTAAAGTAAAAACTGAGGATCGTGCTTGAGACGAGTTATATGTGACTAATATCCCAAGCACTAGAAGAGTTAGACAGGGAACAGGACTGAGAACTTACTTTGTCTCACCCATTCCAGGGCAGGGCAATTCTTGTTCTTCTGATATCACTGCAGGAATGTCATTTAAAGAAAGAAATCAGATGACTTGTCAGAGAGATCACATTTTAGATACACATTAACAAAAAGAAGAAAAAAGATCATCATGGCACACTAATGTTTAAAAATTATTTTCTTAATAAAGAAAATATGACTATTTTAAATCAGTCTAGATTTTATTTCATGCCTTCTCAAAAATAGAGATGAAATGTCAGAGCAGATGAATTAAGTACATGAGAGTTACGCACACTAACCCACCACCCAAATATATTGCAGATCACAGGTTTATTCTAAATTTGAGGTCAGTACTTCAGCTGTATCATAAATTACTGGACAAGAAATTTCTATATTCGGAATGCTACGTCTAGACCCGGACTGTAGTCTTATCTGAATTTAGGCAAATGTAAATTGTCTTTGAGTCTACAACGTTGCTGCCAGATTTGATGATTTATTTCTAATCTAAAACATATTCTGTGTACAACATATAAATGAAGAACAGATTCTCAGATGATGATTTCAACTTGCCAGAATTCTTTAATAAAATTATTCTGTTCCTTCACTTCACTTCACTTCTCACTTGCATTAATCCACTACAGGGTTGTCAGCAATGTAATTTTGCTACTCTCTGCACCATACAAAAGAAAAATCCCAGAGAAGCGAGAAATGCCAAAGGAAATTGAAGCCATGACTTATGGGCTGTCCATGTGTGAAAAAAAAACAAAAAAAAAAACAAATTTAATGTCAGATATCATGGCAGCAAAGTCAGGACTAAATGCAGACACTTCACAGCCTAGACTGTGGGAGTAGATTTTCTGAACTCCATGTTCTTTATTCAGACTGATTGTTTCTGAGTACCAAAGGGAATGACTGGGGTGCTTGAAATTTGCTTGTCACTATGTGACAGTATAGAATAGCTGTGTCCCATTTTGTTTTATGCTGTAGCCATACGATGACAGGAGCTGAAACTGAAGAGTTTCTACTCATTACTTGTATAGATGCATGCACTGCACATTGCTACAAATTATCATGAGCCATGTGCACATCAAGTGTCCTAAGGTTGCAATAACTCTTTCAAGGGAGACTACACAGAGATAAGCTGGGAACATACTTCAACATCACATAAGATGTGATGTCCATATTGTTGCTTGAAGCAATTGAAAAATTCTAAAACTGAATAACAATGAATTTTTCAAATCTGCCTATTTTAAGCCAGCAAATAAAGAAACTGCAATTCCTTACTTGGTACTTGAGTTGCCATGGTAAAGAAATAAAATATTTTTTTCCAAGATTGGTTGAGCTACACACAGAGAATTCTTCCCTTCTCTCTCAAATAAATATTTTAATTTTTTATACTGCAGTGGTTCCCAAGAGCATTTTAGTTAGCATGCTACTTGCTGCAGATGATTGCCTTCCCCCCTGACCTGAAATCTTTTCTTATTCTAATGCAAAAAGCATTAGCAAAGTTGGATAAAGTACCCATGAGTACTAAGGGGAGTTAGTAATAAATATCACAATTTAGATGTCACTAATATAAAAGTCAAGCTGTCTTCTTTATCCGAATGAAAAAAAAACTCAAACTAAAGATGCTTTTTTGCTTTTTGTCCTTTCATTGGAACGTTGTGATGTATGTACAGTTTCATCTGAGCACTAAAAAAATGCTTTTAATTAAAAGCACAGAAAGGTTGTGCACTTAAACTGTTTATCAATACCATCTCCAGTTAGATACACAAATTACACAATGCACTGAATAGTCAGTTTATGGCAGTGTCTGAACACTGCTCAGAAAAAGGCATTCATTTAAATTATATGAGGTATTTTGAACCACTCTGTTCCCTTTAGCACGGTTGTTTTATTTTTGTGCTATGGATAAAAGAAAATTAAACATTTCATTCACCAAAGCTGCTCTATTAACACATAAAAGTAGGACATGAAAAAGTTCTTCATCACAGACCTAAGCAGTAAGGCAAAAATGCTTTTCCTCCACCCTGGCTGACTAATAAGTCCATGTGTCACTCTGCCAATGTTCCATACCGCCAATACATGGAGATCACAGCAGTGTTGCTTACAGATGACTTGTGGAGCAAAACTAGGAAGCCACAAAGAAGCAGAAGGAATGCTGTTACGTATGTCAACACATTACAATCCCCCACCCCACCATTTTCTTTTCACCTCCTCATTAAAGGGCACAAGAAACACTGTGCCACCTATAGTCCCAGCTGGCTCATCTCAGTTTTATGCTGTTTTGTAGGTGCATACCATTTTCTACTACAGCTTTTGGAGAATTTGTGTGTGTGCACGCATGTGTGCGGGGTGCCATTTTAAATGTGTCTAGTGTATTGATTCATTTTACAATTACTGATAGCAAAAATCTGCTTAAAAGGAAAGAAGCTGCTTTGCCAATACTAAGATAGAAGATGAATAATAAAATTAAATACCATTAAGCTACAGGAGACAGTAAGGGATGGTGGCAGAGAGAGGTCAATAACTGCTTACTCATACTGGAAGATGTAGGAAGATGTCCTATCCTGTCCATTGTCAGCACCTTTACACCAATCTACGTTAGCTTTATTCTGTATAGTAAATGGCAGCCCTTGAGCACAAAACAGCCAGCAAGGATGGGGTTAGGGATGCAAAAGTAAAATATTCCTCAGGCTTGATTAGATGTTGCACATTTATCGAGTGGCTTTCACCCTTGTGATGAAGAATTTATGGACTTGATCACAGAGGCATGGAGAAGTGGGTTAGGAAAATTATTTAAAAAGTATAGATATTTAACAGAATGTGATAACCTATTTATAGAACATAAATGAAAGGTAAATAGTGTAGAGACTGTCAAAATAAAAATGCAAGGAATATTTTTGTGCTGCTCTTCATTATTTCCACATAGGAAACAAAAATGTGCATAACATGCTGTTGGAGAGGTGCAAGATAGATACACATACACATTTTGACATAGTACAACAGTACATTTAAAATAAAATTAATTGGTTTTGTATATGAGCTTAATTCAGATTTATTTCATATGTATGTGTTTTTTCCCACAATTTACAGTTATTTTATTTATTTATTCAATTTGGTAACTGGAGGTAGGGCAATTAATGGGCCTACATCAGTCTCAGCCAGGACAAATATAAATGACAGCAGACAAGCAAGCTAACAAGAATTATTATGAATATAAACAGAATGTTATATTAAGACAGCAATGAGTCAATAACATTGAATTGAAAACAGTAATACTAATAAAGTACACAGTACAGGGGACAATTGGATGGGATGTTTAGAGCTTACCTCTCAACTGTCCAGACTTTCACAGAATGGCCACATTTTTGCCTCATATTTTTGGTCTGTTCCTCGTAAAATTTGTTTTTTTTTCAGGATTTTTGCTGCAAATCAGTAAGGATCGGAATCAATACATAATGACAGGCATTTGAGTTTCAGACTTTATATCCCTTAGAAAATGCATGATAACACAAGACATTTACTCGAGAAACTTTTTAAATTTATAAGAGCAGTATTTAAAATTTGCCCCTATTTTTTGGGGCTTTGTTCCCCTCTTATTTCTGGCTTTGCCCAGACTTTATGTGCTAAGAGGTTGAGATCTATGGGTCAGAGAAGGAGGGAAGAAGAACAAGAAGGTGAAATATTGAAGGTATAGAGCACAAATTATAACAGATAGCAAAGTAAGGTAAGGGCACACAGAAATTGACAATGTACAATAAATATACAATGTGGAAGAGATGTCATATATCAGTGTAGGAAAACAGTGTGATGAAGATAAAGATGCCTGACTGATCATCCACAGAGTGGGGAATTAGATCATGTGTCCAGATGGAAAGCATCTGTAAACTGACTCGGACTTGAGATGCACTTTAAGTTGAGCACAAAATGACAGCAATGAGGTGAGGCTTTTAAGATTATTACTGATGGATTCCAAGAGTTTGGGGCCTAGGCTAGAGAGGGCATGGCTAGTGCAATGTAGTCTGGTTTGGGGAAATTTTTATTCGATTGTAACTGAGGCATCATCTAAATAGGCTGGAAGCAAGGGAAAGACAGAGGTGTACTTTGAGGAGCTTGTAGAGCTAGGATCCAAGTAGAAGACTGGCACATTGTCGAATGGGTAGCCACTTGAATTTATTAATGATGCTGCTCATGTCTAGGGGACAGGGTAATGAAATGGCAGCTAGAGTTGCTTATAGTTTGAACGGTGGAGGAGCTTTTTCTTAGATGCTGCTGCAACTTGTATAAATCTGGTCTGAAGAGAAAGGGAGGAATTTAATAGGATCAACATACAAAGAAATTTATTTTCTTTTATATGTAGGTGAAGGTGAAACTTTAGTGTGGGCTCAAGACACATACATACCAAGGTATTTGAAGGAGATGATTTGATTGATGGGGTTGTCATCAAGACAGCCACAGACCTTGGATAAGAGGTGATTGAGAGGTTTTCTGCCATTTAGTGGAGGTACCAAAAAGCATTTTTTTTTTAGTTTTGACAGTGTTCAGAATTAACTTTTTGTTATTAAGCTAACTGATAAGAGAAAGGAAGTCAGCTTGTAGTTGGTGCTGCATGGCCAAAGAGGTTGGGTTTGAGTGAAATAAGATCATGTCATCAACTAAGTAAGAGAGAGACAGAGGTGAAGGTTTATCAGTTTTATTTATATAATTATAAAGTGTGCCTGAACATAATTGGGAATCTACACACCAGTGTACGCTGTATCTAAGGATGTGTATGCTGTATCTAAGGATATTGGTAGTCCTCAGGTGTGGAAGACATAGTACTTCACATCACATCACACAATACTTCACAGAACTGGTACTATCCTGTGATAATGGATACCCTGTTGAGCATTATTCCTTAATTACTCAATTGTACAAAATTCATAGCAGTCTGACTAGCCGCTGAGCGCAAAATATTTGGATTACATTGATTATTGACATCAGTGTATACAGATTACTAACAACAAGCATCGATCTTATACAAAATTAGCTATTGTTTTGGATTGGGTTCACACCTCTCAACTTCTTAAAGAAAGAAATATGGACAAAGTTATGAATAAAAATGGGACAAAGGCTCAAAAATAGGGACAATTTTTAAATATTGCTCTTAAAAACTTAAAGTTGATAGAATAATAGGTTTTGCACTAGCATGAATTTTCTGAAGGGTATAAAGTATAAAATTCAAATATCTGTCATTATTTGCTAACTTCAGTCTTTAATTAATTACCACTAATTTGCCAGAAAACCATAATTTTATGAAAAAACGAATAAAAATATGAGGAAAAAATCTGGGCATTTGGGTAGGGTTGGGTTTTATTTAAGGAATAATGCATGACTAGGTAGGTCACATCACAGGTGCTTTGCGATACAAGATGAGGCCGAGTGCATCATCACTCTAAAAAGTAGTCATGTAATATGACATGGTCCACCATGGGGTGCGTGTGTGTGTCTATATACATACACACATACACACATACACACACACACACACACACATATATATATATATATATATATATATATATATATATATATATATGTTCTTCCTCTTTTAAACTTTATTATCAGAAATGGAAAAGTCAGGAAATAGCAGCATTGTTAAGAATCAATAAACAAATGAAATCTACAGCCCAGCCCATTTTATGATGATTTTCCAGCTGCCTCATTAATGTCTCCTTAGCTTTGCGCTGGGTCCCAAATGTAGATGTACAATTTTTGCCACTATGGCTAAAGCTCAAAAAACCTTTAAGCATAATGTTGTTGAGAAAAGAACAGACAAATGTGAACAATTAAACACAAATTGTTTATGGTTAAAGAGATTAGCTAAAAAAGAATAGTTTACATCATCCTAATGCCGAGATGCTTGCAGTTCTATAAACAACTTCACTAATAAACTTTAATACAAAATTCACTGGGTCTTAAAACACAGCAAGACAACATCAAGGCCTTTTTGCACTATTTTTAAACAATCACTAAATTCTCTCCTGAAAAATATATCCAAACATTCTGCTAAATGCAATCGTATCTTACTCAGGAGAATAACCATAGTAGTCATTCCCACACAAGTATTTCCCTTGTACTCAGACTTTTCAGAAAAATAAAAATTACATAACTTTTCTCCATTGACAACCTCAAATCTTATTACGTAATGCAAATTACATCACTCTTGAAAAACAGACATATTCATGGATGCATAATCCATGAATTATGAAAAGTAACTAAATTACATCAAGTTTAAATGTGGTAACATTAGTAAGACTGAAAATTGTCATCAATAAGTATCGTAGAAACTTCATAAAAAAATTACAAAGGCAGTTTATGATGAACTGCTATCTTATCTTTGGGAGAAAACAAGGCATTTCTCAATTGCAGAAGATATACTGCCACAACCAGCCTAGTAGTTTGCTCAAAGCCTTCAGTTTTGTAACTTCAAAATTATTCTCCTAAAGTCAATAATATAGATGCATAACTTTCTCATCATGGCACTCTAGACACCATACAGGAAGAAAATATGCTGTATCTTGGCAAGCTATCTAATATGAGTGTCCCACAAGTGTTTATAATAAGTTCACTGCCTGGAACAGTACAGAAAGTCAGCTAGTCCAATATATCGAAAATTCTACACTCCTCCACCTACAGACAGACAAGTTAACTGAGGAGCTCTAACTGGGTTTCATTGCAAGTACAATATGGATAACCAACACTAGGTTACATGTCCTAGTGGGCCATTTTAAGCCTTTGTCTTTTGTGAGAATCAAATCCTGTACCTTGTGTTTCTGAGATAAAGATTTTAACCAGTACACCAACTTTCTAACCCATCGATTTATCCTTATTTAAGAAAAAGATCCATGTAAAATAAACAGCACTCTAACAAAATGATAACTGCATAAGTGTAGAAATATATTTTTGGTAATGCCACAATAATCAAAGAATGTAGGTATTAGATTTATAAATCCCTGGTTAGGTTAGCCCACAGATCAGTCTTGCTTGAAGTAACTACTGGAAATGTTACCCTCACAGGGATAAAAATGGTAGCAAACTTTACCAAAGCTAACTACAACCTATTAAGTGATGGAATAAAAGGGTTCATACCACCCAAAGCTAACTACAACCTATTAAGTGATGGAATAAAAGGGTTCATACCACCCAAAGCTAACTACAACCTATTAAGTGATGGAATAAAAGGGTTCATACCACCCAAAGCTAACTACAACCTATTAAGTGATGGAATAAAAGGCTTCATACCACCCAAAGCTAACTACAACCTATTAAGTGATGGAATAAAAGGGTTCATACCACCCACAATCACATGCATCAATGATCACTATGCAGAAGTGTATGCAAATACCCTGTACAAATGCTTAAGTGACCGCATAAACCCTGCCGCACCTCAGTGGATGAAAACCAGGTCTTCCCGTAAAAACAAGCTACCGTGGTGGGCTTCAAGTATAAACAGATTATATAACAAGAGGAAGAAACTGTTGTCCAAAAGCAAGAGTAATACTCCTCTGCAGAGGAAGGGTTCCTTCCTATGACTAAACAAGAAAATCAGAAATCTTGTAAAGTCTTCTAAAGCAAAATATGAAACTAAAATCACATCCCTATGTAATTATAAGGCATTCTTTAACTACATCTGAAGTCTAAAAGGGAATGCCCGGCTATGTGCCAAACTGGTTGTGGATGGGATCACTCATTCAACACTGGAGGATATGAGCAACTTGCTTATATGACACATTCAGCACAAACTTCACCCCCTATCCCCACCTACCATATCCCAAAGCATACCTGACACCAGCCCTCTGCCTAGTATCTCTAGAGAACAGGTCATCTCTGCAATTGCCAAGGCCAAAAACACAACCTCAATGGGACCAGACAATATCCCAGGTTGTTTACTCAACAATCTAAAACAAGACCTAGTGGACACACTTAGCATTCCCTTTAATCATAGCTTGAGAACTGGCTATGCTCCTGCAGAATGGAGAACAGCAACAGTAATCCCCCTGCACAAAGAGGGGGGGCATCAACTGACCTTGGGAACTACAGACACATCTGCAAGGCCATGGAAAGAAGTATCATGGACCTTATCAATAAGGACATTGGCAACTTCCAAACAATGGATCCAACCCAGTTTGTCTTTGTTAAGGGTACATCATGCCTACTAAACCTGGTAGACTTCTTTGAGAATGTCACCAAAATCACGGACAAAGGTAAGAGTGCATGCAGCCTTTCTCAACCTTGCCAAGGCTTTTAATACAATTCCCCACTCTGGCATCATTGAGAAACTTTTCCAAATAGGGATTAACTCTTACTTTACTAGATGGGTAGAAATTTTCTCATTGACAGAACACACACTGTCAGAATTGGTGACTCCACCTCCACCGGTAGACCCATCACCAGTGGAGTACCCCAGAGGTTTGTGCTGGGTCTCTTATGGTTTGGCATCTATTTCTCAGAAGTTCAGGCCACAGTAGACAGCCTTTACCTGACCAAGTTCTTTGATGACTGTAAAATTGAGAGCAGTCATTGAGTTCCCCAGTGATGTCAACATATTAAAAGAAGGGCTAACTCCGATTTCTCACTAAGAAAATACAGGAACTCCTAACCATGTCCTATGTGGGCAGGCTGAAAGCCCTTTCAGTTTACTCTGTATCTTACAGGCAGCTGAGAGGTGACTTGTGCCCGGCCTATAGGGCAATCTCCAACCCTGCTCTAACGGAAATGCTACACATCCACAAGTCAAATGGCGCAAGAGAATCTCAACCTAGGTTGTGACATTAACAGAACATGCTGGAGAGACAAATATGTCTCCCAGAGACTTCTCCTTCTCTGGAATAGACATCCTATTCACATTAAACAGAGCCCTCACTGACCTTATTCAAATGCAACCTAGATAATTGGATGGGAGAAAGCAAATTCATCCCTGGGGTGTCACCCTTGTCCCTCATGGACAGGGGTAGCCAGTGTTGATCACAGACCCACTCTTTTCATAAATTTGTACTGTGAACTACCCAGAAAGAACAAATGGGGATGCTTGGGATTAACAAAGCTAGGCTTGCAAAAGCTCTAGGGCCGCTAGCCTAGTAACCTCCTATGAACCGATAATAATTCTTATTCAACAAACATATTGCACGCATTGTCAAAAACTCATCAATGAGTTTGGCTTCATATCCTTTTCTTACCAATCATTCTAAAATTGTGCTAACTCACTCTGTACTCCTCCCAACTGATTATGTTGCAGTATCATTGCAGGCAAACTATAAAATCATCTGAACAATATGATTAGCACATTTGGTGAATGTATTACTAAGTTTGCTGCAAATCTTCATCCATATACAATTCTCTTACATGCTGTAAACAAAATTAATTGGACAATTTTTATTAGGGACCCAACACTGCTATCTCATCTTCACATTTATACTTTGATACTATGACAAATGCCCACATATAATGACCTTGCACCACAGGGTAACACACTTTCATAGCTGGCATTCACTTAACAGTATCTCCTCAACATCTTCATAATTTACTCCAAAGCAGGCAAGAAGACCCTGAGCTGTTTGTTCATACAGCTTGGAATAACCTCTCCCTCACAAATGAGTGAGTACAGACTACCCTGGTTTAAATATTTGCTCAAGCGGGTTCTTATCAGTTTGTCGAAACTTCACCAGTTCGAACACCATATGTTCGAACTGTGAAGTTCGAAAACTGATTATCGCGAAGCCACGGAACACCAAATTCTTTCCCAGGGAAAGAATTTGGTGGGCCGTTTCTGTGGCTTCACGATTTTAAGCACTGTGGTGGAAAGTTATGGGTCGGGTTCAGGTAAGTGTGTGATTGTGCAGACGTTAGGGTGCGAGTTAGGGTCAGGGAGCGGGTTAGGTGGGTGTGCGATAGTGATGGACCTTAGAGTTTGGGTTAAGGTAAGTGGATAGATAGTAGTGTATGTACAGTTTAGTACACGGTTCGATGTAGGATTTTAAGTGTATGTGTGTGGATTGCTGTTTTTTTTTATGTGCTTGTGTTGTGTGTGTGTTTCTTGGAACAGCGATTTTTTCCCTGGAAAAAAAATCGATGTTTTAAGCCTTCGATGGTTTTGCACTTCGAGGTTAGAAATTTGAATATATGGTGTTCGAACATCAGCCATTTCGTTGATGTGATATAGACCGCTCAAGCAACACATCCTTCATCATAATAACTAAATAACCTGTCATAAAACCTCGGATATAAGACGGTTTCTTATTTAAAACTTCTGCTGGTATGCACCTTAACTGTTTGCTATTAATCAGCTGACTGTGTAAACACTCAGGTCATAACTCTGCAAAGTCTCCCATACCATGCTTGTTATGAATCTGATTATAATTTATTGTTACCTGCTGCTTTTATTTTTGGGAAGTTCATCTTGTACTGCACAGCCACGTACATGTCACATTTTCTTTCTGTTTTTACTAGTTAATGAACTACTTTTCTGATTATTGTTTAATTATACACCATCCTTTATTTCCTAATCATGTACTGTACTAAATGTTGGTATTTAAATTAGCATCTAATATGAAACCAGGGTATCGATTGTACCATATATTATTCCTTGATGTCTTTATCTCCTTGCTGTGTCATTTTCTATATAGAGCTGGAAAATAATTGCAATCTGCAGCTTCCAGGTGTAATCATTTTTTAAACTTTTTTGAAATTATATTAGTGGCCAGCTTTCCTGCATACCAGCATTATACCTATTTTAAAAATATGGCTGCCATTGATTATCAACAAATAACTAAAAAGATGATCATTGGATAATCAACAAATACCACAAAAAGACAAACTCAAAGCAAAGCTATGTATGACACAAACTGTAACAAGAGAAAAGAGCTGCAACTCGAAAAGGACAATAGCTCTATACCTCTAATCCATCTACTGTTTTACTGTCTATGGCATCTATTCATTTCATTTTCCTGCTACAACAAGACAACTTATTGCTAGTCTCTTTGGCATCTGTTCTCCTTGATTTTCAACTCTAAACAAGGTCTACTCAGCAGTGTTAACTAGGTCAACAAAATATAAATAAATTATTATTATTATTATTATTATTATTATTATTATTATTATTATTATTATTATTACTTATTACTGCCACTGCTGCTGTTGTTGTTGCAGCAGTTGTCAGATGATTCAAATACTCCAGTATCATTGGTTGACAGTATTGTGGAATCCTTAAACCAGCTTGATTTGTGATATAAAAGTAGAATCTACTAAATGTATCCTTGAGTAATACAATTAACTATTCATCTCAAGTCTGGCTTTCATCTTTCCACAGTATAATAGCAGCTTCCTGTTGCTATGCGCAGAACGCGCATGCAACAAACGTAACAGAAAGAAGTGGAGTTATTGTTGCTGCCTTCCTGGCCACACTCTATTTACAAACCTTCACAAATTACAAATGTTAACCATTGTTCACAGTACTTATCAAATCTTTATTATTATTTTTTAAGTCTGTCTTGACAGTTAAATAATATACCTTTAGACTGTAGAATGAATGCACTTCATTGGCACTCAGTTAAGACGTTTGCAGAAATTCAGTCTGGCACTGAAATTCAGCCGAATGCTGTATTAATTAATTTCATTATGATTATTCTGCATCTTGAAACTAAGTTAACAAGACAAAACAGAACTAAAAGTTGGGAAAAGTGCACATCACACACATATATATTACTTCTGCTGCTTCTTAAAGTGCATAAAAGTCTATCTATTTTTAGACTTGTAGTAATCACTTCCACAGAAATTGTAGATGTGCACAACACCCTTTTCATGGAAATACACAATATAGTTTAGCTGGGAAAAAGAACACAGCGTAAAAAATAGGCTTTAAGGTTGTATTAATAACTATTATTAAAAAAAACACAAACCCATAGACAGCTTTTTTAAACTATATTATTTAGTTAAGCAGTGAGCAGTTTGATCAAACTGACATTTTTCAGCTACAGCCATCGAATATAAATGAAAAGGATACTGCAAACAAAATTATTTGGGCTAATCACCTAAAATGCATTGTGACTCGCATTTCACCAAACATGATACATTCATTGAACAATTTACTTAACAGATTATGCACTTTCAAAAACATTCTCAAAATTTACATAAGCATGATCATCTTTACCACCCTGTTCTGATATTAAAACAAAATGAAACATATAAACACAAATACCCACCTACACACTTCCACCCCCACCCCACACCCCCACATTCCCACACACACACACACACACACACACACACACTAACTGCTTTTAAGACTGCATTTCCTGTTACTCTATCTTGTACAGTATCACACCAAATAAGACCATAATTGTGATGGTGATTTTACCTATCTGCCTGCTTTACATACTGTCATGAGCATTACTTGCTCCTTCACTGTAGACTTCACAGCTACCAAACTTATTGCAGAGTGCAAGAAGAAATCATCCAGTCAGCAAAGTCTGTTCTATATGCCATTACAGCCTTTTTGTACTATTTCACCACTCTGTTGATAACTATCAAACTTCCAGAAGTGCCGCTACTGCTAGAAAAGGTCAGCATGTGGCCCCCACTAATATTTAAACAGATTTTGGTTACATTGCTGTCTTGCTGCCACTATTGTAGGGTGGCATTTTTATTTAAAGTTTGTTTTCTTCTTCTTCTAACCACAAGTCTTTGTCAAAAACAACTCAGACCATCCAAGCAATAAATGCACATCAGGATACACTCCCCCCAACAAGAATATGATGCTGCACCAAACAATATATTTATGTATGTATGTATGCAAGGGTGTATGCACGCATTTATTTATGAAAGAGCCAACTATCAGCATGTGGGTAATAATGTGCATGAAGGCTACTATGACATGTTATTTGCTTTACTTTCACGTTGACCAGAAAAGTAAGATATTCCATTGTCAAGACTAACAACATGTCAGTACTGATGTTAACTCCCATCAGTACACGTGACCTTAGTACATCTTCACTTTTTCAAGTGTGCGGTCTGGCTGCATATGTATCTTAAGACATATAGATGTCTTATGATAAAGCAGAACTTTTCTTGTGTTATTTGTAGGTCTATCATTTCTGTCTGCCACAATGTTAAAAAATGTTTACCACATATGTGGTGCATGTGCTGTGGACATAGAAGGATTAGCAGCATATTTCAAGTGCAAATCTGCTAAGATGCTTATACTAGTTTCTGAGATGAAAATGTTAAGTATATGCTAGCAGCATGGGCAAGAAGGAAAACAGCTTATGGAGACAAAATTGTTCAGCAATTGCCTTCTATGAAAAGTTTTTCAACTGAAGAAAAAAATCTCAGCCTTCTGAAAGTGCCATGGTTGCTCTGTAAAAATCAGCTAAACACCGCAGGCTATGTTACCAGAAAATATCACTCAACTCTGGAGTCATACACGATGTGGAGCTATTATTCAAGCCAGTGGTTCCAATGTGATTATCCAACCTAATGGAGCAGTGTGTATGGACCTCCCCCAAGCCCGAACTCTCACTGTTGCAGAATTCCCAGCCAAGTGGAAAATTAGAAAGACGAGAAGGAAAATTATTAAGTCTTCTCTCAAATTAACTCACTGGTGGCACAGAATTCATGAATCCTGACCAGGTTGGGCCTGTTTTCTTGATTTTCCAAGAAAGATAAACCGAGAAAAGAAAAAAAAAAAAAAGAAAAGAAAAAAGCAAAGCATTATTCTGTAACACCAAAGTTGCTTAGCTCATCTGCACCCAGCAAAAGCTAAATAAACTTTCACAACAAAGAGCAAGAAGGGCACAAAACATTCTATCCCTTTTGTCTACGCTTGCCTGCATTACTTTTACTTTTCTTAGATTTATATATTTGAAAGTCAACTGGAATGCTCATTACTTCATTGTCATGATTCTAGTCTTTCATTTCCTATTTTTTTTTTCAAGACAGAACAGGTGTCATGTACTAACCTGAATAAAAGGAGTGCTTACACAGGGCAGGAGACTGGATATTATTTTCTCTTTTTTTTTGTATGAAACACAATGAATCCAAATCCATGCTCATTTCCACTGCTGTCATCAACATGAGAACAGGCCTGCTACTCCTTAAATGAAGGACATGGGTCCTTTTAACTGACTGATTAACAACAGCAGGCCACCTACAATTATTTGTTTTGTGAGGGACAGTGACAGGTACTGGAGATCAGCGGATGAAATGATGGCAGCAGAAGATTGGTTAAACAAGGGTAGCACAGCTTAATATGTACACATCAAAAGGGAACAGTATAGAAACCATTAAATACAGCAAATGGATAGAACATTCACAAGGAGGGCAAGAGAGTAACACAGAATAAGTAGCACTTTAAGGAGGGTAAAATAACAAAAGTGCAGTAGTTGTCATGGATCACTGTAACAGCAGAAACCGGAGTAGGAAATGCAGTTATGGCAGGCCAGGGTTCAAGAATGGGTGCCTACTGCTGGAGTGATAGAGGAATCATTAGGTTGAAACATTGAAGCTACAGTGGAATAGTAAATCCAGAACAGTTTCCTCAGTCATATGTGTGACATCTTCAACACGTACTTCTATAGATGTCTACTGTGCTAAGTCCAACCTTAGGTATATTTCCATCGAATATAGTGAAAAAGTATGTGCTACACCAGACAAAGTCAGAATTTCATTGCTGTATGAATAAAAGAGTGGTGATTCCCAGATGCGTGTCCATACACATCACATTTGGAACATGTGCACAAATGCCTACATACAGAACACCTCTTCCCAAATTATTCACGTCAGCAAGGGGAAGAAAAATACTAGTAGAGGTGCACTAGACAGCAAAGTGACAGCACTTGCTGAAATAAAAAATACTATCTGCTGCACAAAGGAAACAACTCTGATATATAAAGTACAATTGGTGTGCACTACTATGGCTTGACAGGAATATCTATTTATTGTATATGTGTACATGTACATAAATATGTATACTATACAGTAAGGCATATAGAGGTGTGCTGTTACTGTACCCCACCATGAGTATTACAAGGCATGAGCAAAGTAACTGCAAAGCACTTGCTCATAGGTCTCACCCCTTCTAGATGAACTGGTCCAAGGACCCTTTCCAATCACGACCAATGACAGAGAGCCCAGACACTACAACTAACTGTAAAACAGAATGTAGAACTACTTACAGAAAAATTACACAGGTATTGGCACCAACACACCCATAGACATAGCACAGTATTGAGTTTTAATTCAGAAACAGATAATTTCATTTTTCAGCTAGGTACAGTTCATTATTGACACTTCAAAATCATTACAGTGCAGATTCCAAAGAATCATATCAATAAATCAATAGAAAAATAGATAGATGCATACATACATAGCCAGATATAGAGCAAACTCATCTTTGATGGTGGAAGATCAAAAGAATGTATGTTGCATTCCCACATTTTGGTTACAAGACAGCAATCACATAATATAGGGCAAGGAGATAAATTATTATTATTGCACAGCGAGCAGAAATTTGCTAGTGTAAATGCTGTAAAACAATCCATAAGTTAGTAATGACATGGTGGAATACAATTGTTGTGTTACTACATGTGATACCCCTGCACTGGCCCAGTAATCAAAGAGCCTTAATCCTCACTTCTGGCAACAGTGAGGGACGTACACAATGAGTGTATGACAAGTGCACACACATTAAAGTGCAATTTCCCTTCAGAGATCACAGTCAGTCTGGGGCTGGTTTCTCCCTCTCTTTCCAGATCCCCAATAAGACTTCCCACTGGCACAGCTGAAGGGCTGAGATTTCGGCCAAGTGGCCAAGCTTTGACCTAGAGCACCCCCTCTGTCCACCCAGAGCATTGTGTCCCTGCTCAAGTACACACACATACTTTGAGATTTGATTGATATACAAACACACACACACACACACACACACACACACACACACACACACACACACACACACACACACACACACACCTGGGAAAGGCTAGCACAGGTTTACTAGGTATGACCCTTTTGCCCAGACTATTAGGTAGTTCCGGCTGCCACCAGCCAATTGTTTATCAGCTACTTAAGGCCCTTAACAAAGGGTGTCCAATCCTACTGTGTAATGTTGCTAATAATCCAAATGGTAGTTTTGACCAAGAGCAAGGCTATTTAGGAGTGGCCTGTACAGTGCCACCAAATACATATGTAAGTATGCTAAGAGCTTAAATATGTCTCACAAATAGCCACAAAGATAGGTTTAAATCTATTTAATAATAAATAATAAAAGGACAAGACAATACTGAGAAAACAAACACAGTTACTTCAGAGTTCAAAACCACAGGAACTATTTTAAAACAGTGAAGGACAGTTGCAAGTAAATACAGAAAACATCTAAACTAATCTTTACTATACTCCTAGCTATACCTAAGAGAGATACTATGCCCTAAATCTTACTTACAGAGCCAGGCATATGGTGATGATGAGTCGATGTTCTTGCTAGGTCCAAGACAAAATACAAAATGCACAGTCTCTCTCTCTGAGAGAGTTCTTAAATTAATATCAAATATTACTGCTGGGTTAGCTTGGATGACATCACTTTTTGTCACCTGACTTCAGTTCCTAGACTAAAAAGAAACAACATAATTTAACATCCCTGTGTGAGAAATACATCTCTCTCAGGTTTTGCAGATCTTGAAAGTCATAAAACAATAAAACACAAAACAATTTAGAGGGCACCCTAGTTCTAGACACCCTGTCTCTTTGCTGCATTCAAACTAACTTTTATAGTACAATCATAAAACACCTTAATTTCAACTTATTTTCTTGAAGTTTTGCAAGTTAATCTATGTTCCAGCAAGGTATGCTGTGGTTACATTCTCGAAGCTCAGTACATAACAAGCAGTTTTGTATAAATTATATCAATCTTCACAAATTACATAGAATTATTTACAAAATTCCAGATAGCTGGGCTGGCAGTGTCTCCTTTTGTTACATTTCTACATAAATCATATTAATAGTCTCAAATGACATAGAATTATTTACAAAATTCCAGCTAGCCTGGCTGGCAGTCTTCACTCTATGTCTCACTACAGTCTGAGGGAAGGGATACAGCTATTAAGATATAGGCATTAATCAGCTCTACCAGGAGGTATGAGAAATGGTGTTCAGGTTGGGGTACACAGCAGAAGAAGGGAAAGCACTTTCTGTGGAATACCATGGAGAAAAGAAGAGAATGTAATCATTTTGGCATCACAGAACTGTGATTACATTGTATAAGGGGATTTTATGTATCATGAGCAGATGTATGCTGAATGCATGGTACCAAAAAAAAACAAGCACTAAGGTGAACCACCAGGATAGGAGAAGGTACGCTGCTGGGTAGCATGAAGAGAGAGTTACATAATGAGACAGGGATCATTTGGCCTGAGTAAGCTGGACAGAGAATTTGGAATATACAACAGGATCAATCTAGTCTTTAATCCTATACAGAAACTTAGTACTCATGGATTACATACGAAAGAAATACTCTGGGACAGAGGTGAAGCTAAAATAGAAAATGGAGGGAAGCTCAAGTTAGGTGTTAAAGAAAAGAGAAAAAAGCTGCATTCCAGGTAGATGATGAAGGGGTATAATGAATAAGTGTGGGTAAATCAGAGGAATGATGCTTAACAACATGACGGGTTAAAATGAATAGAAACTGAAGACTAGTATAGGGTTCAGTGGAATTGAGGAGCAGTGGTGATATGGGGATTGCAGTTATAGGAATAAGAATTATGGTAGGTATATGCTAAGTGGCAGCGACAGTGGTATACAAATGATAGGGTGTGATGGGTTGCTGAAAGCATAGAGGTGAGATACGATGTTAACGGATCAGATCAGGTTGTTCGCTGGACCTTTGACCCTGCTACAGTCTAGGAGACAGAGGTGTGCACACATGTAACAGTTCAGAGTAAGCCTTAATGAGGAAGAAAGAGGGGTCAAGTTTACAGAAGCCAGTGCAATAACTATTTGAAAGGATACTGTATGTATGTGTGTGGGTATGTGTCTGTCTGAATGATCTGAAGCACTGTTAATTTGGAAAGTTTATGGTGGTCTTCTTCTATGACCCTCTCTTACTTGTCTGCTTAACCCCTGTAAATGCAACATTAGTCCCTAAAATAAGGATAGTATCTTTTACTAAATGTTTTAAGCACTTATCTTCTCAGATAAGGTTTGGCTACAGTTTTCCATAGTCTCGATACATCCTTAAAGCATTAGCGTTAAGCAATTTTCGTATACTTATTCTGCAAGCATGTCATCTGACAATCTAGTTTTATATGTGAAGTTTGAGGCATCATTTCTCAGCTCTAATTTACACAGACTTGAAGGTATGTCACGATCCTGTTTCAAACTCTCATTAAATTCAACACAAACAATTTAAATCTTTCTATCTACCCTAAATTCATACTCTGCTTTTATAGATGGGAACATAACTCCTAAACAATTAATCTTTTTGTGGACTATTTCAGTATAAGCACCATTTAAAAGGTCTGTGTCATTATTTTCCAATATGGGCTTTGATGAATCAGTGTAAAAGTGTTATACATAAAAGTTTAAATAAATATTATTTATTTTTTTTATTTTATTTTTTATTTTACATTTGTTTACTGGGAAGGTCCAACTGGACACATGTCCATTTCCAGCGGAGGCGCGGGGAGAAAAGCTCCAAAATGCTAAGCACAGAAATACAATACAAGACCATATAATATAATAAATACAATACAATGTAATACATGGTAGAAAAGTGAGAATAGCAAACATATCGGAAAGTAACAATAAAAGTTGTAAATTCATAAAGTACATAAATCTGATTTGTAAAAAGGTTTTATTTTTTTGAAACATGAACACAGGAGTGGAAATAGTTGATGTGAAGGGTAGAGTTAGGTAAGAATATAGTTTGTTACTATAGGATGTTAGGTGTAGGGAAAGGGTGAAGTTTCCAAGTGTTATAATAGACAGATATTAGTACTATAGAGTAAATATTGACAGATTACCAAGTTTTCAAGTGAACAAGTGGTGACCCTTAGCAGAATCCTTGCAACAGTGCATTCATATTGCTTAACCTGGTGTATAGCATGAGCAAAGCCAATGTTGAAGGTAGTGAGTTTTCAGGGTTTTTTAAACTGGATGGTAGAGGAAGTAGACGTTATGTGACTTGGTATTGAATTCCAGATTCTGGCTGTGGTGTAGACAGAGAGATTTGCCAGCATCATTTTTATATTTGATGACAGTTATGAGGTTCTGGTTACTAGATCTTAAGGCTCTTGAGTAGTGTGTGGCTGAATAAGATGCTGGAGTGCTGGGGTTTTATCTGGAAGGTAATAGAGATTGTGGACTATAGCGAGTTGATTGAGTAGCAGTAGTTGAGGTAGCTCAAGCCAATTCAGCTGCTTAAGGGACGGACAGTGATGGGACCTGTATGAGGCTTCAGTAGCAAACTTGGCTATCTTGTTGAAACAAGATGCCATTTTCTTTAGTTCTGTTTGACAGAGATTAGTCCTTGCAATTATGGCTTTGGTATGTTTAGTGATGAACTGTTTGTTCCTATAGAGGAGTCCAAGTTTTTTGTTTACTTTCTTAATGGTTTGTGCTATGTGGATGTCGAATTTCAGATGACTGTCGATTTCTACACCTAGTAGTTTGGTGTGTGCGGTTGGAGTGATTTGGATCTTGTCTTTGGAGTTTATGGCAAAATCATTATTTAGAGGGGGAAATCTACTAGGACTGAAACTAATTAGGTTTTTTTTGGGATTAAGAATAAGTTTCATGTTTGTAAAACATGTTTTGGCTACAAAAAAGTTAGCTTGTGTTAGGGTCTGTAGTTCCTTTGGGGAGGGGATGTCAGTTATAATGGTGGTGCCATCAGCATACTGCACAACTGAGGCAGTGGGTAGGGCTGAAGAAATATGGTTGGTAAATAAAGAGAAGAGCAATGGGCCGAGGATGGACCCTTGTGGGACTCCTATGGATACTGGTAGTAGGGGGACAGCTGGTCTTGCCACAGAACTACTTGCTGACGGCCTGATAAGTAGTTATTGAACCATGATATAGAGGAGGTGCATATGTTTAGGGTAGATAGGGTTTCATGAAGCATACTGTGGTTTACCATGTCAAAGGCTTTTGATAAGTCTAAGAATACTGAAGATGCAAATAGACCCTTGTTTCTATGGTGGTTGACTAAGTTGGTAAATGATAGTAGTGCTGTAGTGGTGCTGTGGAAAGGTCTAAAGCCATGTTGAGTTAAATATACAATTCAAATGGAGTGAGATTATATAAAAACATAACTGTTTCTAGTAGCAAACACTTTTCTGATCTCATAGTCAAATATTTTTTCAAATGGTTTAATAGAAGGGTGTATCCAAGAAACAAAAAATGAGTCTTTTCAACTGATAATACGTAACTCTACTATTAATAGAGTCTTTATCACCCCACCATTCCACACTACATTTAGACATATGTAGTTGTTGACTAGAAAAATCATAATGCATGCACACATGAGAACGTAATTGCAGTAACTTCCTAGATTGTCTCAAAATCCCAGAAGTCATGAAAGAAAGAGATAATGTATGTCAATGGCCTCACAAGAGGTCAGACCAACTACATTATTTAATTCCTCTATAACCACACCTGAAGTGCTGTTATCAACAGATATTTTGTCTCTATTTCAAAGTAGAGAAATCAGGAATTTCTTCTACAATGAGAATTTCTTGTAAGGTCAGTTGCGATTAATGAATATTTAAAGGATCAGTTTTAATGGGGCGAAGACTATGTCATTTTACTATTCTGTTCTGCTACAAATCAAATCCCAAAAATTAGAGCCAAAATTTCAATAAATGTATGTACATAGTAAATGTGGAGAAGAAAGCTTTTTCATACAACTAACAGAATAACTTATTTGTTACTGTACTTAGTTTGTTTATGGAAGTGTTTAAAGCATTGAATACTAGTCTAATACTTAAACAATGGGAGTTAATGGTGGAGGTGGGGGATAAGAACCATGATACCATAATCAGATGAATGACTTCTACGGGGGTGAATGATGCTAATACTTTTCATGTTTCATGTCTTCATATAAGTTTTGTTAAAATCATGCATTTGTTAGAACTACCTAGCAAGTTACTGGATAAGGGATATATGTTTCAGGAAGTTGTTCTCTGTATCCATTCCTTTAGGATGTTATTTTGGGCAAATGTGGATAATTTACTTAGTAGACTTGCCAAAAGTTGAGGAGGACTAGATTTTTATCACCTTCACTCTGATTAGTGCCAACACTGCTGCACTGAGTGCTTTCCGTAAAGGCACTTTGGTGTATGATGCAGGCAGCAGCACAATGAAATGATCCAATCCAGAGTGACTATTACCACGAAAGCTGTTTTTTTTTTTTTTTTTGTACGAAATGGTAATTAGAATTGGGTCATCTATTTATCAAGTTTTAAATACTTAACCATGGAGCCAGGGTGAAGTCTGTTTTAAACTTCTGCCAATTCAAGAGTTTAAAATCCACTGAGCTGTGTGCCTGTAAAATGTCAATTTGATCAGCCTACGATCACAAGGTTAAAAAAAAGTTGAACCACGGAAGCTCTCACAGCCCTGCTGCAGTTAGCTATAAGAACATTTTCCTACCTGTACAATTTCTGCAAAACACATATGGCAAAACCTTTGAAACTGAGCATGTTACATGAACGCATCACTTTATTAAAAGTGCTACTTTCATAAAAAAGAAAAAATGAAAATACCAGTGTGTCTCCAAACACTGGTTTCCATGCTGGATTCTTTCTTCTTTTCATCAGGAATGCAATATGCAATTTCCAATCAGATATACCATGCCAAGTCGGGTTTCAAATAACTTTTTTTTTTTTAAGTCTGGCTTTCTGCACATAACTTAGAAAGGTCTCACCACTTGAACTCATTACATTTCATCATGCAGACACAGAACAGGTCACAGGTATGACACTTCTTGAATTACTACTGCCCTTTCATTTGCCATCTGTCTTCCATGCTGTTGAACAATATAATAGCGTGCGCAGGACCAAACAGAGGCACACTCTGATAATGTGCTGTCTAGAAACACAGATCAATACTGCCAAAACAGGATAAAAACACACTGCCTGTCTCTGTTCTGTAATACAATATACTATCCATATCAGGTGCACTTCTGTTTTGAACTACATTCCACTTGGTCAGTAGCAGAGGAACGGAAATCTTGACACATTTTTTGTCTGCCTTGAATGAAAACTGTCATTTCAAGAATCACAAATTGTTGACAGCATGGTCTTTTCAGAACAATAATTACTCTCACTTATAAAACTTTTAAATTATTAGAAAATTTAGGTATGCTCTGATATTTAGAGAGTTCGATTCAACAGTCTTATATTTACTGTATTTTTTTCTTTCCAGAAGTAAGCATATTTATGCCAAAGTATTACTGTCTAGAAGTAAATTATTTTAAGCAGTTGATACATTTTGAGGCCCACAGGTATACAAGCTGTTTTAATTTAAGTAATATCCCAAATATATTTCCTCTGCCTTTTGTCTTTCTATCATTTGCATATTTCATTTTTTGTTATTTATTGCTATATTTTGTGTCTTTATACTTAGTGCCTGTACGGCTCTATGCAGTTCATCAATGGCCTATTTTCAGAAGTGATGAGTTTTAGTACACAAACTAGATGTCAGAAATAATGAAAAAGCAACATTTGTTATGTTGTAATCAGGAAACACATGCCATATGTAAAATAAAATGAGACAACAGTCATCAGGAAATAGGTGGAAAGATCAAAAAAGGGTATTTGGGGTATTTAGGCAATCAAAGACAAAACAGAATAGGAATACTGTATGACAATTTAAAATATATATGGAATAATCAGTGATGTGGGCTGACGTATACATGGAATACTGTATGAGAATTTAAAATGTATACGGAATAATCAGTGATGTGGGCTGACATGTTTGTAACACTTGTTTTTTTGCATGTTTTTCTCTCATAATGTTTCTTAATATGTTAGTTTTTAATCTAATTTTTTAGCTTTTCTCCCCAGAAAAAAGGCTAAAGGCCCTGTCAGATTATTCCAGCCAACAAAAGGAATGAATGATTAAATAAATTAATTAATTAAAATGTCAAAAGAGCAAGATAAACACATGAACATGGAATGAAGCTGCAGATTTATGGCAGTTATTAATACACACATTAGCATCTGATGAAGCAGATTTTCCTGCAAAAGTGCTTAATTTTTAACATTAAAACTTCAATTGAAACTGGAAACCTTGGTTGTACCTGAGTTCTTCTGTTTTTTTATCATAACTTGCTTTTGGATTTATTCAGAACTCAGTTACCTGTGTGGGCTGGTGACTGTTTTTGTGGTTTTACTTGTTCTTAATAATTAATTATGTCAAAATAGCAAGCTAAACACATGGACATCAAATGAAGCTGCAGATTTATGGCTGTTATTAACACACACAGAATACCGTCTGGTACTACTGATTTCATGCGAGCAGCTAGCAGAGAAGTTGTATGTATTTAAAACAGTACAGATTATATTACACATCATTAGAGCAAGGACTGGACTGTTCATTGTTTAGCCTTTGCTTTGATAACTGACTAGCATATTCTGTAGACCACTAAATTCAATTATAAAACTATGCCAACAAAACACTATTACCTTTTTGTAAAAACAGTAATGACAGCTCCATAGGTATCATCATTCTCCTCATAAGGTAGTCAAAAAACAGCCTGCCTGCCTGGAACAAAGTACTAAAGCATACATCAACATAAAGCAGGCATGCAGACTACCTGCAGATCAAAAGCAAAGCTTTATTTTTTATATTATTTTTTTCTTCATTCACACGGAAAGAAAAAAAAAACAGCACATAAGCATTTTACAGACTTGGTGATGGGAATCGGTTGCTTGTTCCCCTATAAAATGAAAAAAAAAAGCATGACATTGTAACATAACTAGTTATCATCCCATGTGAGTCGCAGCATATTCAAAGAACCAAGAAACACATGACCCTGTAACATAACTAGTTATCATCCCATGTGAGTCGCAGCATATTCAAAGCACCAAAAGACACATGACATTGCAATATAACTAGTTATCCTCCCATGTCAATCGCGGCATATTCAAAGTACCAAGAAACACATGACATTGCAACATAACTAGCTATCCTCCCATGTCAGTCGCGGCATATTCAAAGTACCAAGAAACACATGACACTGCAACATAACTAGTGATCATCCCATGTGAGTCGCAACATATTCAAAGTACCAAGAAACACATGACATTGCAACATAACTAGTTATCATTCCATGTGAGTCGCAGCATATTCAAAGTACCAAGAAACACATGACATTGCAACATAACTAGTTATCCTCCCATGTCAGTCGCGGCATATTCAAAGTACCAAGAAACACATGACATTGCAACATAACTAGTTATCATCCCATGTGAGTCGCAGCATATTCAAAGTAACAAGAAACACATGACATTGCAACATAACTAGTTATCATCCCATGTGAGTCGCAGCATATTCAAAGTACCAAGAAACACATGACATTGCAACATAACTAGTTATACTCCCATGTCAGTCGCGGCATATTCAAAGTACCAAGAAACACATGACATTGCAACATAACTAGTTATCATCCCATGTGAGTCGCAGCATATTCAAAGTAACAAGAAACACATGACATTGCAACATAACTAGTTATCCTCCCATGAGAGTCGCGGCATATTCAAAGTAGCAAGAAACACATGACACTGTAACATAACTAGATATCATCCCATGTGAATCACAGCATATTCAAAGTACCAAAAAACACATGACATTGCAACATAATTAGTTATCATCGCATGTGAGTCGCAGCATATTCAAAGTACCAAGAAACACATGACATTGCAACATAACTAGTTATCATCCCATGTGAGTCGCAGCATATTCAAAGTACCAAGAAACACATGATATTGTAACATAACTAGTTATCATCCCATGTGAGTTGCAGAATATTCAAAGTATCAAGAAACACATGACATTGCAACATAACTAAGTTATAATCCCATGTGAGTCATAGCATATTCAAAGTACCAGAAAACACATGACATTGCACCATAACTAGTTATCATCCCATGTGACTCGCAGCATATTCAAAGTACCAAGAAACACGACATTGCAACATAATTAGTTATCATCTAGTGTGAGTCACTGCATATTCAAAGTACCAGGAAACACATGACATTGCAACATAACTAGTTATCATCCCATGTGACTCGCAGCATATTCAAAGTACCAAGAAACACATGACATTGCAACATAATTAGTTATCATCTAGTGTGAGTCACTGCATATTCAAAGTACCAAGAAACACATGACATTTCAACATAACTAGTTATCATCCCATGAGAGTCGCAGCATACTCAAAGTACCAAGAAACACATGACATTGCAACATAACTAGTTATCATCTCATGTGAGTCGCAGCATATTCAAAGTACCAAAAAACACATGACGTTGCAACTTAACTAGTCATCATCCCATGTGAGTCACTGCATATTCAAAGTACCAAGAAACACATGACATTGCAACATTACTAGTTATCATCTCATGTGAGTCGCAGCATATTCAAAGTACCAAGAAACACATGACATTGCAACATAACTAGTTATCATCCCATGTGAGTCGCAGCATATCCAAAGAATCAAGAAACACATGACATTGCAACATAACTAGTTATCATCCCATGTGAGATGCAGCATATTCAAAGTACTAAGAAACACATGACATTGCAATATAACTAGTTATCATCCCATGTGAGTCGCAGCATATTCAAAGTACCAAGAAAAACATGACATTGTAACATAACTAGTTATCATCCGGTGTGAGTCACTGCATATTCAAAGTACCAAGAAACACATGACATTGTAACATAACTAGTTTTAATTCCATGTGAGTCGCAGCATATTCAAATTGCCAAGAAACATATGACATTGCAACATAATTAGTTATCCTCCCATGTGAGACGCAGCATATTCAAAGTACCAAGGAACACATGACATTGCAACATAACTTGTTATCATCCCGTGAGAGCCACAGCATATTCAAAGTACCAAGAAACACATGACATTGCAACATAACTAGTTATCATCTCAAGTGAGTCACAGCATATTCAAAGTACCAAGAAACACATGACATTGCAACATAATGAGTTATCATCCCATGTGAGTCGCAGCATATTCAAAGTACCAAGAAACACAAGACATTGCAACATAACTAGTTATCACCGCATGTGAGTTGCAGCATATTCAAACTACCAAGAAACACATGACATTGTAACATAACTAGTTACCATCCCATGTGAGTCGCAGCATATTCAAAGTACCAAGAAACACGTGACATTGCAACATAACTAGTTATCATCCATGTGAGTCACAGCATATCCAAAGTACCAAGAAACACATGACATTGCAACATAACTAGTTATCATCCCATGTGAGTCGCAAAATATTCAAAGTACCAAGAAATAATAATAATAATAATAAATGCAACTTCCTAGTTCAACTATCTGTAAGCATTTCCATGCGTTTCATAACAGAATATTGAACTCTATGTCCTCACTCAAAACATTATGAAATATATATTTACAACTAACAATGTTCTAAATCATATAAAATCTTATATGAAAATATCACATAAAACCTAAAATTATTAATTTTTTTCTTGAGTTTAGTAACTATGTACTCTTAGTGTGGGGAAATTTCTACTACAATCCCAATCTGTGAATATACTACCTTCAAATTTATAAAACTTTGGAGAAAAAGGAAAACACTGAAACAGAATAAGCCTTTTCCCTTTCCTCTAAGTAAATGAGCCTCAGAGACCCCATATTAACTAACAGGTGATGTGGCTACATCCAAGTGAAAGAAGTACCAGCACTACAATAGTCCACTTAAAGAGGCATGACACTTCAAGTGTGCTAACACAAACAGCCCAAAAGTGGTCCCATTATTGTGCTAATTTCACAACGTTTTCATCAAGAGAGCTGAAAGGGATCTCATCTTGCAGTCACAAAAGTCATTTCTTTGGAATTAAAATATGAACAACTAATTACACTTGAGCAGCAATTCAGGAGATGCTACTATAATGATATCCCATTCAAAAACTTAAAGTCTGCCCTTCAGCCTTGGAAAGCCAGAGCTGTAGAAGTGCTTACAAAGTAAAAAGCTTACTAGCATTTATCTGCACCTTCAATTAAGCAGAAATGCTAAAGGACTTCTTAACTCCTATCCATTCCACCCCATCTGAAATGGAATGCTAAAGACCAGAGTCTGCTGTTAAATTTAGTTGTCTGCAAACATACTGCATCCTACAATTCCTTTCTTAGTTTTGCTCTGACTGAACTTATGTCTAATTCTGTTTGCATGTGCTGAATTTGGTTAAATAAAATCAATAAAATAATTCCTGACTTTTTAAACTGCCAATAAGGTAGAGTTTGAATACATTTTCCATGAAACCGATTGATTCAAGATTTTTTTTTATTTGTTGTAAATTTTAATGTTCTAAATAAAAGTGATTTTTCCTTTATGTGCACTTAATTTGAATAAAAGAGTAAGGATTGTCTAAAAGCTTATATTATGATCCTAATATTTTTTTACACTGTGTAATTCCTTTAACGTTTTTCCTATTGTCTTAGACCATAGCTCACAGGCATCTAATTTTCTTTTTCTTGTTCATACTGCAGTTCCACTCTATCCTTCCAAAGTCCCTGTTAATCACTCTACTACTCAACCCACTATCACTACTAACTTCCACATCTCATTACTTAGCTCCACCTAAACTTACCGTCACCAGTCAGCACTCCACTGATTGTTCTCATTGATCTTCTTCCTTCCCTTGGGCTCACTATGAACTCCTACCCTACCCCAAATTCCCACCCACCCCAGTACTCCTACTTTTATACACCATAACTGCACCCTCATTCCTTACATCCAATCACAAAGCCCAAATCCTTAAAGTGCTAAAACCTAGTGCACACCCAATTCTTAATTTGTAAACTACCATTACCTACCTCTAAATACTTCCACAAAGCCATCAATATCTACTATATCACACCTGAAGCTTCTATTCTTATTGTCATTCCTACCTTTGTTAACTATACCTTATCTATCTAGCTTCTATGAACATCTTAACTACCTAGGATTTCACTACCCCACTAAGCAAACCTCCACACCAACTCTTCCAGTCTCTCAAAACCATATAACCATACCCTGCACATCTAACTACCTACTAGCAAAATATCACAGACTGATTCACATCATATATAACAACCCAAAAGCAAAGAAATACTAGAACCTAACATGTATACTCCTAAAACTTACATTTAAAATAGAATACCACTCCTTAATACATGGAGACATAAATCCAAATCCTGACCCAAATTCCACCAATTCTCCAGAGCAACATACCCCAACTCCCTCAAACACAAAAAACCTCACCAGACCCCCTAACTCACTCCTGATTGCCCATCTCAACATTCGGAGCATAATTAATAAGGTTGTCCACCTACATGCTCTCTTAGATGTTCATACATTTGACATCCTATGCCTCACTGAAACATGGCTAAAACACAAGACAATGAAGTCATACCACCTGGATACAATATCCTAAGACTACATAATAAAGCTAAGAAGGGTGGGGGTTAGCTATCCTATACAAATCTGGACTACAAGTGACCTGTTAACCTGTGTGTTCTCATATATTAATCTTATGTCATTGCAAACATCTTCCTGCATTATTTCCTAATTCAGTTCATGTATAAAGATTCTTCAACCAGCAATGTAAAGAAATGTAAAGAATTGCTAAAAAGTTGTGATGTACCTGCATTTTTAGAATCAGTCATGTAAAATAACTAATATTTGTGTTTGTTGGAGCTTTTCTCCCTGGGCCTCTGCTGAAAATGGACATATATCCAGTTGGACCAGCCTGGTCAACAAATGTAAAATAAATAAATAAATAAATAAAAATAATTGTTGCTGGAATTTAGTTTATCAGCTTCCAGTTTTGCTCCACCCTCCTCGTTGTGACCCCTCACTGCTGCCCACTCACGCTCTCTTATCTTTGCTTGTACTGAGGATTCTCAGATATTTTACTGCATACTGCTTTACAGTCTGCAACCATATCCTCATACCAGATCTTTGAGAGGACTAAATAGTCTATAACACTACCAGTTGGACTCAAATTTATTGAAAAGAATGCTGACCCTGGTTATTATGCTATATGTGTATGTAATGTAGATTCCAAAGCAATCTCAGAACAGCAGAAACAAGAATCAAACTGACTTCCTGCATCATCAGATTAGCATGTGCTATAATATTTAGCTCTTATTTTTGCACTCACTTTTACACATTATTGCAGGCATACAATTCATACTCAAGCTGCAGACAAAAACTCCCTTACTAGAAACAGAGTTATATTTTCCTGCTAAGGCTATGATCACTAGGTGAACTCCAAAGCAAACCTGAAAAGTTAATGAATACAAACTTGTAACAGTCAGACCTCAAACCTAGAGGATCAACACTGGAGATTTATGTTTTATGATAAGTGCAAAGCAGACAGCCAGTTCAGTAGCAGCTGTACTTTAAAGATCAGAAGAAAAAAGAGCATGTATCACGTGACTGGAAGAAAATGAATTGTATTTATTTTTAAAATGTACTGCGCCATGGTAGTAATGTAGCTTAGCAACATTATTAAACCAGAAAAAGGAAAATAATCCAGTAAATTGCTTTATATCTGGTGCTCAAATACCTGCATTAATGTCAGGAAGGATATACATACCCATCTACATTTCCCTCCCCCAAATACATATAAAATAGATATCTACCATAGAACAGAAGTCCAGTCCTTGAACAAATTAGTTCCAGAAAGATCCCAAGACAGCAAAACATCAGACAGACCTCTGTTTTGAACAAAGGCCAACCCTGATAAACAATAAAAAAGTCTGCTAAGACTCAGGGAAACTGAACAGCATGTCTGCACTTCATTAATCTGACTGTCTAGGAATAGACTGCTTTGTCTCCATTGTTTGCAATCTGCATCCCAATTAAATGGAGGAAGGTCACAGACAGGTACACCATTCACGAAATAGGAATGAAGAAAATTAACACCACATATCCTGACATGATACAATCTGGACATTTTCTGCTATGCTAGTGCTGTGTAAATACAAGTGGTGTGCATGTGAGTACAGGCCCTGTGTTGCTCCTCGAAACAGTGGTCATGTTACAGTAAGAAACACTGATGGACTTCATTTTACGCTAAATATTAACCTGTTATACAAAGGCAAATGAAGCTGAATCTCACCTCAGACTGCATAACAAAATTAATAACCAACGAGAGGTATTAAACCACATGAACATAGACTGGAGACAATTTACTGAAACGCTTCCTTCATACCACAGTCAGTAATGTTCTTCTTCAAAGACTAGCAGAACTTGGCACACACCCTATGGGAGTAAACTTCCAAACCAAGTAATAGGCAGGAAGGAACACAGTATAACAATTTGGAAGGTTATATTCACATCAAGTAATAGGCAGGAAGGATCATAGTATAACAGTTTGGAAGAAGAGGGGAAGACCCCTGCCATAAGTGCTTTCACAACACTCATGTCACCATATAATGGACAGCTCACTGGGAATATCCATGTGGGTCAGCTACCATAACAGAGCTTGGTGGTGCAGTGAAGAGAATGGGTCGACTCCAACTGGATGGTACTGCTGTGAGCAGAAAAGAAGGGAGAAAAATCACAAAATGTTTCAAAAGAAGTAAAGAAGTACTCCAGTATGTTGATCTCAACTAAACACAGAAGGATTAGCTAACCACCTAGAAGTCTGTTGGCTTGACATATTTTCTCACTGATTGAACTTCAGTATCTCGTCTTGTAATCATCTTTTTACAAAAACTCCCGTTATCCCCTCTACTCGTTATCCTTTGCCTTTTATAATATTAACACAGATAGCAATGGCACAGACTTATTAAAAGGTTACTGGAATCGCCGCAAATCATTAGAATCTCTGGAACACATTCAAAAAAAAACACACAGACACTCTCTAAACAAGAGCAGGTCTCATATTTATTTATTTAGTTATTAAATATGTTCACTTTCTGTTGACCAGGTTAGTCACAGTCTCACATTTCCATCTCAGAGAAACACGTTTCAGAAATAATCATGTTTCTCCCTTTTTCTTTTAAAGTCTCTTTCACAGTGGCAGTGTACCTCTCTTATACTGTCACAGTCTGGTACAACAGGAATTACTGGGATGCATTAAGCATAAAACATGAAGCAGGCAAAATTAAACAGGGCAGCTAAACTACAAGAGGTGAAATATCTGGAATGCTACAAATGACATACGTGGTGCATGATGAAAAAAATGAAAAGTCATGTGAACTATGCCTGAACTCTGATAATCTAATTTCAAAACTGGATGTCAGTTCTGCATAATGTCCTGCATTTTCTGTAGTATCATTTTTATAAATGAAGTAATCACACAGTTTGCCTCATATGTGTTTGATACAGCTGTAACTGTTCCAGTCTAAAATTTTTGCAACATTTATAAAACATTATTATAAGCTCAGTAAACTGGATTTCTGACTGAATCAAAATTAGATTAAAACAAAGCTAGTATACTTCTGCTGTGATAGAGATTTGCTGCAGTACTCATGAAAGTAAGAGCTTAGAAATTATACCTGCCACAGTATGTCTGCGCGAAGCTTTATCACTAACTAAAACGTTTAGGTATTCAATGATTCATCTAATCTTTTCCCCTGTCCCTCTTAATCTCTTATCTTCGTTAGTCTCTCTGTCTCTCTCTTGCTCTTTCGCCATCAGTTTCATTTTTCTAGCTTTTGCACTATTAATCCATGTGGTGATTCTGAACTGAACTATGCATATTTTGCCCCTTTTAGAATAACAGACATTTCATTACTTACTCCATGTCACAGCTATACTTCCAATGGAACTATTGTTCTTGGGTTTCTTAGTAATCTCTGATGCTTAAATCACTGAGGACCCACTTTGCTGAAATAAATTGTTTGGTATTTGTCCCATTGACTTAAAAGCAACTGTTTTGTTGTGCTCATGTGTGTGTGTGTGTGGGGGGGGGGGGGTTGGGGGGTTCACCTTCCATGTGGGAAGCAACCATACCACCCCAAATTTATTTATACCAATCAATGGCTAGACAAACATGAAGAAAATAGAAACGGCAAAAATAAAAAAAATCCACTGCAGGTACACATTAAAAAATTGCACTGGCAGTGGTGTTGAACAGCAAACAGTCACTAAGGAGCTCAGTATTAGAGAATTTAAATTGAGTGAAATGATCATCAAGGAGCTCGGGCTTGGGGAAGAGTATAAAGTAATTTTGTTTGCAAAAGGGCACATCATAGCTATGGTGGGTCAATGAGAGCAGCCACCCCATGTGCAAGGTGTTAAGGGGTACAAACAGTAGTGTCGACTGGTCAGTAATGCAGTACTATTATTTATATGGGAGATGGCTAAGGGTGGCCTAATGGTTAAGGTGTTTGCCTTGCAAACACAAGGTACAGGGTTTGAATCTCACAGGGGGATAATTGGCTAGGCTTAAAATGGCTCGCAAGGGCAGTTAGCCTAGTACTAATCTATGAACCTATGAACCTATGAACTAGATCAGTAAATAGTGAAACAGACCTTTTTTAAAAATAGAAAAGACTTTTTAAGCTCTTCGTCTTAGAGTTGAGGGGTGTCAGGTAAAGAAAACAGCACTATGTACTACACAAGCCAACTTTTAACTACATCACACAATACAGAATGACACTTTGGTATCAGTTTATTCTTCTAATGTAACTGAAATGAAATGCTGACATCATGCATTCTACAGGTCAGTATATCAAGGCAATATTCCATGTTTTAGACTGACATAAACTGACAGAACAGAATGGAAAAAGCATGGAAATTTAAATATTATCCATTATTTGTCACATAGAGAAATGCTAGGAAACTGTGACTTTGACAAAGGCAGACCCACTCTGCTTAAACATACATTTAGAAAATTAAATTTCCTATTTATATAAAATATGTACATTTAAATCTTCCATGGATACATTAAAGGAAGATCTAGACCAATTCCTCAAGTATTTAGGTCATCTCTTATTTATGTACCATGGCAGCATCCTTTCAAGCACAATTACATCATAGGTTCATAGGAATATACTAGCCTAAAGAACACCAGGGCCTTTATAAGCCTAGTCTTGCAACCCAACCTAACTGTGAACTTATGCATCATGGACATTTATTAGGAGGGAGTACATTAGTTAGGAAGTTTCTAGAAGTTTTGTGTGTGTGTGTGTGTGTGTGTGTGTGTGTGTGTGTGTGTGTGTGTGTGTGTGTGGGGGGTTGGGCATTACTATCTGATTTTGTGTACCAGCGACATGGGGCCCAGATCCAAGTTAAATTTCCAATTTCCCATCCACTGGTCAATGTTAGAATTAAATAGGGTTAGGGATAGACGGCTTCACATGGATGAGCTCAAAAATAGTACATTCTTTCAGCTTGTTTTTCTTTTATAACACTTATATACTTTTGTCATACCTCTCTCTCCCTCCCTCCTTTTTCTGTGAGGTACTTATCCTTCAGTTGAGAAGCGATATACTCAGTATACCATTTTAACCTCTAACATTTGACCTTTTAAGCAGGTTTTTGCTTCCTTGCTAAAGAGAGACCTTCACAGTTATTTGATAGAATTACGGTGTTTCTTTTCCTGCTGAGGAGTCCTACTTATGTACACTAACATATGTTTTGTTTGCCTCCTTTCTTGCTGCTTGTTGTGTTATCTGAGATGACATCTCCAATGTTCCCAACTAGATCCAGGTACAGTGTGCCCTTATAATGGCATGACGACATGCACCAGATTTCAAGTGTCTTGTATGTATAAACTTGAACTTCTTTGGCGCTATAGCTCACATGAAAATCGCCATCACTTCTACAAGCTTTTCGATATCCTTACTCATTGTTTATTTAATTATTTATACTTTGTTAACTAAGTTAGTCACTTGGTGTTATTCATCCTGACTGTGGGAAATTAGGCCAATGTAATGGGGAACTTCCCCTACTCTTTCGCATATAGGGACTCTTTTTGTTGTGACACTTCCTGTCTTCTGTTCCAGGTGCAAAGGTGGCTTGGAGAAGCAGGAAGCTAGTGAGAGTAAGAACGGAGGTCCAAGAAAGAGATGTTGCTGTACTGTACACTGATACTTGGTCAGCAGAGGCATTGTTTGAGTCAAAGAAGGAGTCAGAATGCATGTATAATAGATGAGGAAGGATCAGAAGTATTAGAAAAGGCAGTTGAGACTTTTAAAAAAATTATCAAAGACGTTGGAAGGATGTATAGAAGATTCAGAGGCTCTATTCCAACGTAACCCTTTTAAGTCAACACAAGACTTTGTTGCTACAACCCTTCAGTCAGGAGGGTTGCTGCATGATTATCTTAAGGATTATGATTATGCAGAGTGAACCAGAAAGTGAAGTGGTGGCATCTGGGGGCAACATTATGGACAGAATCCAGGTGCAGGAAGTGAAAGAAGCTGCACAAGGTAAAAAAAAAACTGTATGCAATGATGTTGAAAGAAGGCAAGAAACAAACAAGAGATGGAGAGCGAGGAAGAGAGGTCATGAAGGAGAAGTTTGCTGTACGTTTCAGCAGTAAGGAAGAAAAAGAACTTGAACAATATAAGGTACGGACACAGTTAATGCAGCCTTGAGAATATCACCCGATGACGTAAGAGCCTTTATTCACCTTGACAGAGAAACTTTTTGTGACATTATATTTGAGACGGGGCAATATATGGAAATTTTCTTAGAGAGGTTTGAAAAAAAAAAGAAAGATTGTGGTCCATGGAATTCTTATGTGGTGCAGACTTTTAATACAGAAACCAAAAAGAGAATTACTGTACAATTTAATGGAGGTGGATAAGGATGCAGTGCAAGACTGCTTAAAAACTGTATGGAAAGAAGTGATGAACACTACAAAAATGTATGATAACAGAGACTTATAGACTGGGGGGGGTGGGACTGTGGCATTATTTTGAAGACATAAAAAGATAATATTGTATATATCCCAAGTATAATAACTGCTGAAGGAAATAGAAGCTATGTAAGATATAAGGGACAGCTGAAAACTTTTTTTTTTTTTTTTTTTTTTTTTTGTGGAAAGATTGATAATTTAATAAGCAATTGTGATAAGAAAAGATGTTTTCTTTGTGGAAAGGTGGGGCACAAAGCAAAGAAATGTGAATTGATGTGTAAAAAGTGTGGGAAAATGGAATACAATTCAGTTAATTGTGATGAACAACTACACGCAGAACAAAAAGAAAAGACATAGGAACATGTACATGACACAGAAGAAAATGATATGCATGGACATGAAAAACAAAAGATTATACAAGAAGAAAATAAAACATGGAGCATAAGGAAAATGAGAATAATGAAGGTGAGGAATTAGTACTGGAAACAGGTGAAGAGGAAGACAGTAATTGGAAAACAGCAATAGCTACATGAAATTCAATAGGGGAAGAGTGAAAGACAGGAAAAGAAAATATAAAGATGCGATTATGAAAGAAAATAAAAAGAAAGATAAGGGGTAAGATGAAAATATAATATATCTGGAAGGACTTGACAGTCTTATCAATAAACGTTAATAGTACAAAAAATGTTAAAAAAAGGTTAGGTGTATTACAATGGTGACATACATGTAATTAGGATACAAGAATGTTAACAGAGGATGAAAGGAAGCAGATGGACTGGGAAAATTGTATGGAACTTGAGAAAAGATCAATGTCCAGGGACTACTGTACTATGTAATGAAACAGTTAAAATTGTATACTTTAGTGGAGCTAGGCAGAATAACATTATTAGATATAAGATATAAAAAGGATATATACAGAATTATTGCAATTTATGCATATTTTACTAAAAAGGAAGAGAAGAAATGTTCAAAAAAATCCTAAATTATGTGGGAGTAAATATGGAAATAATATTGGTAGGAGATTTCAATTGTGAATTGAGGAAAACAATGAAACAGGAGAATGATGTTAAAACAGTTTATGAAATAATGAAAAGTGGAAAATTACATCTATGGGATAATATACACTGGACATTTAAAAGAAATGAGATTAAAACATAAATTATTTAATAATATTTGATACTTTGAAAATTATAAAAAGAGGAACAATAGGGAACAGGTTCCTCAGACCATCTGGCTGTATGGCTAGGAGTGAAAGAAAAGGAAGAATATATAACAATAGGAAAAGGTATTAAAAGACAGAATGAAAAAGATTTAAATGAAGATGAGAGGAAAGAAATTGATAGATTATGCGAAGATGGTGTTGAAATGCAAATATTTTATGAAAAATGGACTGATTGGTGGTCAAGTTTTAAAAGGAAGTACAAACATATTTTATGGAATGTCAAGCGATGAAATGGGAAGAAAGAAAAGCAAAACTATAGCTTAAGTCAAACAGTATTCAGAGAAATATTAAGAAATAATAAAAATTCTTATGAAAAGGAGAAGGAAATCTATGAAATTAATCAGGAAAAGATTAAGAAAATGTTATATAAGCAAGGTACTTTTTACAAGTAAAAAAAGTAGTAGCTCCGTATTTGAGAAATGGTGAGAGAAAATGAGAGAGTAATAAGAGAATGGGAAACCAATGAAGGGGAAAGATTGAATACACATATAAAGATATTTGAAGTAATAGAGCAGTACATAAAAATACATTTATGAAGACAGAGATAAAAGAGAGACAACTATGGGAGGTAAATAAGTTAAATAAAGAAGAAAATGAGATTATGGAAAAAATATTTAAATATAGGAGAGCTTGATGAATATTAAAAGACTTGGATATGAAGAATGTTACGTGATTAGACGGAATTGAGTATCATATGTATAATATGAAAACTGGCAAAAAAGTACATTTTGTAGAGTTTTGAATGAATGGTTAGAAAAAAGGATAAATAATAATATATATATATATATATATATATATATATATATATATATATATATATATATATATATATATATATATAGTGGCTATGAAATTTATATGCAAGAAGGGGAAGAAGGATGATTTTAGGACATGGGGACCAATAGTATTAAACAATACAAATTATAAAAAAATTATGAGAATAATAGGGAAAATATTAGGAAAAAGCATGGCTAGTCTGATGGAACCTATGATTTTGGGAAAAAAAAGGAAAGGAAGTCAGGACTGGTGTTAAGAGAGGTAATATAGATTATATAAATAAAAAAAGTTGAAACTAAAGTATTGGCTGTTGATGTAAACAATACATTCAATGGATATGAGGAACTATGGAGAACATTAAGTGATTATACTGTAAGCAACAAAATAATAAAAGTTATACGATCAGTATATGAGAAAAATATTATTAAAGTAATATTAAATGGATAGTTAAGTAAAGAAATAAGAAGAGAGTATGGGATAAGACATGGTTGTCCAGCAAGCAGCATATTATTTGCATTACTTATGAATGTGATTGTAAACATAATGAACAGAGAACCAAAAATGGTAAGATCTAGGATAAATAGCGGGGATTTGTACCACAGTTATTCTAGCTTATGCAGATGATACAGTACTAATTAGTAAAAATAAGAAACGGATGGAACAAGGAACTAGGATGCTAAATAAGTACTTAAATATGCTTGGTCTAAGTATTAACACTGGTAAAGGTAAGGAATTGGATTACTAGCAGAGTTAGAAGGTATTCAATTTAATGATGAAGATGTAGATATTTCAGCAATAACGTTTGGGGTTAATATGAAAAAGGAAACACAATGGGAAAGACAGAAAAAAGATGAGAGCACTATGCATATTTTGGAGGTCATATAGATTAACATACAAGAAAAAGGTTTGTTTAATAAATTTTATTCTGTTAGGTAAGATTGCCTACTGTTAGCTAAGATTGCTTATTTGGCAAGTGTATATAGGATCCCCTGTAAATATGAAACAGAACTGCTATTGATGATATTTTCATTCATATAAGGATCAAGATTAAACCCTGTAAAGAGAGCAGCCACGGTGGTGCAGTGGCCAGCATTGCTGCCTCACAGCAAGAGGTTTTCCTGTTCGATCCTTGACTGAGGTGGCTTCTGTGCGGAGTCTGCATGTCCTCCCTGTGGTCGCATGGGTTTTCTTAGGGTGCTCCGGTTTCCTCCCACATCCCAAAGACATGCTCTAGGTGGATTGGACACTCTAAAATTGGCCCTAGGTGTGAGTGTGTGCATGTGCGTGCCCTCTGTGGAAGGTTGGGCTGGCAACTCAACACCGTAAAACTCTACTGCCAATCATGAGCAGACAAGGTGATCCGCTGTTGCGACCCCTAACTGGGAAAAGCCAAAAGAAGAAGAAGATTAAACCCTGTAAAGAGAGAATTGTTAGTTGTGCAGGAAGAAGGAGGAGGATTGGGATTAATAAATCCAATTATACAAGCAGCTTCAATGAATCTATATAAAGCGTTGAAGAGATTGAAATAAGAAAACAGGAACATAGTAAATGATATAATAAAAGTCAAGCATAAAGATGTCTGTGAAAGTTTAAGATATGAGAAAAGATGGAAGCATATTCTCAATAATGATATTAAAGAATATCAAAATAAAATTGTATTATGGAAATTGAAAGTAGGGAGTATGGACAAAAAGGAATGGTATGAGAAGGTAATTAGGGAATGTTATTATATTTATCCATGGAAAAACTTAGATAATGAAAAAAGAAATGTAATTAAAATAAGGCTTAAATGGAGCAAATAAATTTAAGAATGTAAAGATTTTAAGTGGAGGCTGATGATAAGTAAACTGCCTGTCAATGCAAATATGCCATACAAAAAATTCAGGAAGTGTGTAACCATTGTGGAGAGATTCAGATGTTGGAACATGTTTTCTTAAACTGTATAACAGTGAGAAAATTATGGGAAAATATATAAAATTAATAAATGAAATGATTCTGAAATTGTAAAAGACATAAATATGAACATGCTAGGACATGGATATTATGGTAACAAAAGAACAAAGGAAATGAAAGAAATCAATAAAAATTGTTTTATGTACTTTGGGTCATATGGAATGAAAGATTAAATGAGATAAAATATAATGAGAAATGGGTATTAGTGGAAATTTTGAAAATGCTATGTTTTTGGTTGTGGAAAAAAGAGTGGGGAGGGCATAAGTGAAATATTGGAAACATGAAGTTATTTACAATTACTTACATCTTACATCGTGTAATGTATATATATTGTAAATAACGTAAATACTGTATATAAGCTGTTATACTCAATAAGGAGCTCCTACTCTTTTTTTTTTTTTTTTTTTTTTTGTAAGTGCCATGGCACAGTCATGAATGCAGCATCTCCCTTATGCTTCACTGAAGTGTCAGTACTAGAAAAGTTAATGCAACTAACTAGTGTGGAAATAGAACATACATCCTTCTGATCTCCAGCACCAAAGGCAAGTATGCTACTTGTTGAGCTACTGAGACTGCAGAATTTAAGTAAAATAAAAGAAACACATAACAAATAAACATAAGACGTGTAAATGCTGAATATGAGCACACAGCCTAATGCTGAGTGGTTGTGTTGAAACAATAAAACATGAAACATGCCTACTGGCTATACTCCTACCAAACATAGTTCATCTGTTTTGTTACAGCTCAATCATATACTTTCTTTTTGCAGCATGGAAAGTTGTACTTACAACAAGGTGATGGAATTGCCCCATCATCTCTCAGTTCTCTAACGTTTCCCTACTTGATGACATCACTAAAGGGGTAGGATGGGGATAAGTCCACAGCCTTTAATGGACTTACCTCCATAAACGTACAGCAGCATCTCATTTAAAGTCTATGGATGTAACCCCATGCTAACCTTACAGCAATGCCACTAATGGATACAGTCATTTTATGACGGCATTTTTAATACATATTTTACAAACCTTCTTAGTAAAAGTAGTACACATATATTACGAATGCTGGGTTGAATGTCCATCAAGGCATTTAAAACAACACATGTTATGATCTGTAGCAAAATACTTTAACTATGCCATACAGGCAGGAATGGTGCCTGCAAAATAACAACTATACTGCAACCTTTAAAATGTGGAGACAGTGGCAACCAAGGGCAGTTTATTTTCAAAAGAAATTGTCTAAGGAAAGTCAAGAAATGCAGTTAAATGGAATGTAGAAGATAAGTGGCAATGAAGGATCATAACTCAGAAATGTTGCCAGAAGAACATGACAAACTGTTACTTATAATGTGGTGAGCAAACACTAAGCATTGTTTAAGACTATAACACTTCAAATTCAGAGAAGTCTTTAGTCATATGTAATACCACTGGCTATAAACATCCAAAACATTTGAAGACAGAAAAAACATTGGATTGCTGAGAGGGCATCAAGTTGTGTATAAATGGCATTTACTGAGATAATGTGCTCTGAGGACACAGGAAATGCATGTAGAAAGATATCAAAGCCCACTTATGTACCACTGCTTTTTCTTTACTATGCTCAATAGAAAACTCACCTGGCTCAGATGATTATTTTAAAACTTTTGACAGTCTGCTTATTAGACATGATGACAAAGGAAAAATAGCTGAAAAACAAACAGAGGAGTTTTTCTACATTAAGAATGTTGAACATGGACAAGAGATTGTCCATCAGTATTACAATGAAGGATGACCATAAAATATTCTAATCATACAAGTAAGAGAGCTGCCACATAAATCTGTATGGGGAATACATTATTTTACCGGTAAGAGGTATAAAAGGCTCCAAGGTGTTACAAAATGAAATAGAAGAATACTTCAAATGGTTAATTAAAAATGATCATCTGCTTATTTCAATGTTTTAGTTCATTTTTAGGATGATGTAAATAAAAATAAAGTGATCATGGCAGCCCAAAGTTTATAAATAACATTCTCGTGTAATCTGTTATCACATGAGGAATGCAATTTAACTATCTCATCACCTCAATACTAAGTCAGTGAAATCCTGACAATTTACCTATGAAGACAAACAAGAATTCTGACTGTTTGAAGAATGCTTACTACATACAAGAAAGCGCAGTTATGGGCCTGGCTATGCCAGTTGTGACTGCAGGTTCCAAGCTAAAGCAAACATCTTATATGACCCGACATCTTATGATATCCTAAAGTAAGAAAAAGTACTTACATTGCAGAGTTTAACTATAAAGACACAACATATCTAAAAAGAGAGAATACTTTCAGTGGATAGCCTGCGCAGAGCAAATGTATCTGACTAATGCATAAAAAAGACACTTGACAGCATTTCTGAGTCTGAGTAACTAATTCAAAATATGCATTGTGATACAGAACCAGGATCTGAGGGAAAAATCTTTAAATCTGCAAGCCGTGACATTGAACAAATTGCCAGTGTGTGGACTGCCAGGTGGAGGAACACTTACCAAACAAGGAGTCCAGATCATTGTGTTCAACAAAGTGTAACAACAGTCCTGTACATTCTTTGCTTGGAAGTCAATTACTTCCAATTCAGGCCACTTAATTTTTCAGAACCGGGGTTAGAAGGCTTTCTATTCAGGCCTTTTATTTGCTTTATAGATTCCCTAACATTAGTGATTTGCTTGCGAAGAAGTGAAAAGACAAAGACAAAAAAAATCAATTGTGGGAGGTCAATACTCAAGGCATAAATGTATTAGCTTCTGTAACAGAAGAGGCTCTGTCCCTGAAAGATTGCTTGTTCATGTATAATTAAAGACTGCTTTAATTAAAATGTGTTGAACACTTAATTGTCCATTCTTGCCCTTTGCTGTAATAATTTTCATTGAGTCTTACATTCAAATGATCTGCTGAAGCCAGTTGTAGGTACAGAACAATGAAGTGTTGTCATGTCTAGTCCCAGGATATTGCACACAGATGTAAATGAATGAGTGACACCTCTGGTATGTAAATATGTTTATCACTGTTGTTTGTAGGATAAGGGTAATGACTGTTTGTGTGTGTGTGTGTGTGTGTGTGTGTGTGTGTGTGTGTGTGTGTGTGTGTGTGTCTGTGTGTGTGTGTGGGCACATGTGTGCATGTATTGTGCACCTCTCATACCCATGTGTCTATCCATTTATATTCAAGCATTTCATGCACTACATAGTCAGGAAGCAACAGGGTGTTCAGTAGGAAAGACTCTTTTAAGTTAGTGTCTGCAAGGGATCAGACACTGCTTTCCTTGTATAGGCATGAATCCACCTCATAAATAATTTTAAAGTTTGTGTTCTGTAGGAAATATTCTCTTTTGACATCGTATCATCATCACCATGAAACCATAAAAACATATACTGCACATGCACAAAACAAAGACGACAGTGAATACCTGCTTCCCAAACAAGATTACATAAATACTGATATCATTTATCTGAAGCTGAATGACACTTTGACAATACAATCGTGAGGCAGCATAGAAGTGACAGGTTTAAAGCCAGCTGTGGTTAAGATGAAAAAGGAAAGTTCTAGAAACCAAATATCCTTATTTCTACTCACTGCTCTGTTTACTGACCATTATGCTTTTCTCTTCAGAAGATGAAAACAGCAGAAGTTCTTTCAAACACAATGTCCACATAAACAGCTCGGCTCAATACATTGATATGGAACTTAAATCACCTTCCTGAGATTCTAACACAAGTTATCTGTCCCCAAATTTTAAAACCAGACAAAATGTTTTTTTCAGCAACTGGCCACAAGTATCAGGTTCACTATTTCACAAATCTCAGGCTCATGCTGAGTCTATCAGAGGTGTCCCCACCATGACAGGTGGTATACTTCTAATTTATCACAGCACACAGGTGGCGTACCTCTGTTTTCATAATAGCACAGCAATCAGTAAACCACTACAGCAGACTTTCAACTGTCTGTGGTGTTGTTCTTTGCTGCATATATACAAATTGTGCTTGTTTAATGTAAAATGCTCTGTAATCTTAAACAGATTGATTAGTTTAATGGAATGGTCTAGTAGAGATAACATCGATGTTACCAGATGCAACCTTAGGCTGATAGATCATTCAATGATTTTCTGATATGAGGATCCCAGAACTGTCACTTTTTTATAGTCCACTGCTCATACCAAAAATCACAGAACCACTCCTCAACTCCAGGGTATACAGTCCTTGTCCTGAGGCAAGAATATCAGACTAGTCACATTTCTCTCATGGTCAATAGTTCCTAAAAGAATCACAGAACATATGAGTTATGATACAGAGATTCTAACAGGTTCTTAAAAATGATTAGAATTCACTCACTGGTCAAGGGTCATGCTAAGCCTGTGTGCTGCCAAACAAGACCATAAAAGTGCTCATGTTTGTTTTATAGTTTGCTGTCCATAAAAGGAGCACAGATGTGTTTTATTTTCACATCATGTTCGTCTTACAAAGCAGGCTCAGCTAGCACCATATATTGTCCATAGCTATGCAAAATCTTCTGGGGAGCAGCCCTGGTTCTTTAAGCAAATCACAGATCAGCTCGGCTTCCGCTTTGTTTCGCATGTGTTCTTTGGGAACCACCTAACTTTGTAGATGTAAGTTAGCAAATGCAGTGATGAGTTATGTAATAATATCATTTCAGTTTTATACAACCTGCATTCAGACACACACCTTCTTGACATACAGGTATTTTCCTCTCATACTGGTTACATTGTATCTTGTGATTATCATTAATAAAATGAGAACAATTCCAGCAAAAGAAACATGAGTTAGGCTGGCCATCATATCTTAATGTCCCTCCATGACCAGCCACAAAAATAACACTTGGCAAGTGCTTCAACATCTTTTTTTTTCACATTTCAGAATTACTTCCAGCCTTCACTATCCATTCCATAAACTTCCCTCATCTCTAACTTTCACAATATTTTCTCAACAGTTTCATACAGAGCTGGAATGCATTTTTGTTTAATATTGTCTTTTTCTGTTTCATCAGTTCTAAATTTCAAAGTAACATGTTTTTAATATTTAAGTTACTAACAGAATTCAAATAACTGATTCAATGAAAAACACCCTTCTTTTTGTTATGCAGTTCCAGAAATTGCATCATCAGTCCATTAGTTTCAAATATTAAGTCAGAAAAAGTCACTGTTGCACTATGTATACAAGACTAAATTTCTTGAGTTTTAAATCCCAGAACAGTTACCAAATTGCCCCATGCATAACACTATTAAGGTGCCATTTTTTTCTCACAGTTGGTCTTCTCTTCTTTGTTAAAACAGTTTTACTTACAGTTTGTCGCTGCTCTCCTTTTTTGCCTGCTGTCACTGCTGCATAAGTTTAGTTACTGCATTATCTGCTGCCACAAAGCCAGATTCCTTCTCAGTGTGTTGCTGCTGTCCTCTTTTACTTTCTGTCACTGCTACATACGTTTTAGCTGCTGCATTCTCTCCTGCCACATTATCTGATTCCTTTTCCATATTGCCATCCTCAGCACTTCCGAAAAAATTATCTGTCGTCTGGTTCCTGCTTGATTATTTCAACAGAACATCATCTGCAAGCCTTTCTGATGCCAGGTCTTTTATCAGCACCACTTCAACAGGGTCACTGACTTCCTTCTCCATGGAAACAGCTAAACCCTGCTCATTTGTAACATCCACCACACAGGAATCTTAAGCTCCATATTTTTCTTAAAATTCATAGTTGCCACCACCAAACTCTCCATGGCTTTGCTATCGTCTTCCATGCTGCTGATGCTTCCTGTATGTCTCTTCCTTGTGTAGGAGTCCTTCGGTGCCATCTGGAAAGTTCACTGATGCCCTGACCAAACCTTTCCTAGTAGTAGTAGCACTGATACCACCTCAGGGTCCCCCCTCAGATGTCTGCTTGCCTTTTAAGGAATTTCCCTCCTGTATCACTAATAGCATCTTGTATTAAACTGCTTGATGTTAAGAAATATGCAACAGTATAATTAGGTTACACTTCACTGTCGCCCAGGGTGTGATGCTTGGAAGGGAGAGGGGACCTTATTCTGGAATTTACTACTCAAACACACAAAAATGCATGGATATGTGCATTTTTTCTCTGCAAGAATGGGCATACACTTTCAATTCGACTTCACTTGGTAATCCCTAGTTCAGAATCACCATTTCTTTACTTATTCATTCATTCATTTAGCAATACCTGATTCCTCCTTTCTAGGGCTACAAGGGAACTTGGGCCTATCCCAGCAAGTAATGAGTGGAAGGCAAAGCACTAATCTTGGAAGGACTGCTAATTTATTAATTAAAGTATGTAAGCACACAGTATCTCATGCAGTGTACACACACACACACACACACACACACACACACACACACACACACACACACACACACACACACACACACACACACAGCTACAGGCCTTTTAGAGGATGAAATTGATGGAATGGCACTTGGGATATGAAAATAAATCATAGTACTCAATGGACAACCACATGAGCACTGGGAACATGCAGACTCTGTCCATTAGGCAATCATCTGTAAAACAAACTGCTGAACCAATAGCTCTGAGATGCATTCCTATTTGCTGCACCATTTTACCACTACCAGTTCTAGATTACAGGATGGGAAATGCATCTGTGTTTTGTATGCATTCTCTATTCACCCAAGTTGCATTTCTAGCTTCTAACAGCCTTCAAGTATTTTTCTGTACATACAGTCATGGCTGAGCACAGACCCTGTTGCCATTCCCTATATTATTTGCTCATGTATGCCCATATCAGGGAATATTCTCTACCACATCTGTGAATGACAAAATTCAGTTATCAATTTCATATTGAAACACTGCTTGGAAAATTCAGAACTATGAGTGTAAGACAGATGCAGATGTAATTCTGGCTGCCCTCTACCCCCATACCTGATCTGGGGACTGTGAAAAATTATAAATCTTTAAGTTCCTCTTCGCTTGGTTATCCACAAGGATAGGAAATACGCAGATGTTCATCAAAAGCAAAACCTTTCAACTTTTTCTGTTATCTTATGCTTTCCATAACAGAATTACAGTAGAAAATGCTCTGCTCTTCTTCAGAAAAAATGGCTACTAGCCAAAACCAGCTGTGTGTCATGACTGGATATTTGTAGTAGCACTCCAAAACTGGTAACCAGTTCAAATGTCAGGACCCGCTACAGTGAGTCCCAAAATATAGAGACAGAACAGCTGAAAGGCTGCATGTACATAAACTAAGTCCGGGATGCCATTTCTCAGACTATTCCCTTTTCTCAGAGGTATGGTGATCTCGGAGTTGTTATATATTAAGTTCAGGGGCTGTGGGAGGGTGTGGTGGGGGGTGCTTGCCTCCTCTGCAAAAGAAATTTTAAGTAGAAGAGTGATTTTCACAATTTGCTCTTCTTTGGAGTTTCAGTCTTTTTTTTTTTTATTTTCAGCTTTCTGGCACTCAACCTTTCAATATGGGGCCCTCCAAAACTATCTGTCATCTGCTAAAGTTAAACAAGCCCACAAACTACTACATAGCAATAACTGTCTGTCTTTAACTAATGTTATATCCTGTGTAGTACATGGCACATATGGGAGATAGTCTCTGCTTCAGGTGTAATTTATTTATAGTGAAGAAATAAAATTTAGAGTTTACTTCCATTTTAAACAAAATTAGTATATTCTTGTTCAATATAACTGTTTCTTACTCACAATTCAACTTAAAGTCAAAGAAAAACAATTGGTTTCTGACAGGACACAGATATGGTACTTCAGATGGGGTTAGACTGTCTTATAACTCACACTACATCCATGCAGAGGGCCTTGGTACTCCTCGAGTATATACAGTTAGGTTTTTGGCATTCCTGGAATACATCTGCAGGTAAGTTCCTGGTACTCCCAATTTCTTTCTCATCAGATTTCCTTAAGATATCTACTCTAATCACAAAAATCCCTCTCTAGGAGAAGCAACTTTCTCTACTTAGTGAGTTTTCAGCCTATATTTTAACCACAACCTTTCAGATATTCCACATTAAGTACGCTGCTTTGTGTTTTTCTATTACTGTATTACACTTATCAGATATGGAACCACAATGTTTTCCCATAAGATATATGTTTCGTGAATCATTAATAGCTTCTGAGCCGCAATGCCCCTCTCCTACAGAACCTGTGATTCTATAATAATTGGAATTACGCGATGAGACCTGGATAACCCATCCACATATATGTGGCTGTTGCCAGGCCTATGTTTACCTGTAAAATAAAGTGGCTGTTGTGGCAAAGCCACTTGCATTACTTGGTGTTCACATTTCATTACCTGTATAACCATTGAGGGGTGTGTTTAGTTACCAGAGTAAAGCTGCAACCTTATTCAGGTCACTACTGCAAGCTGAGTAGGGTTTTAAAGACACTACCCAGAGCAATGGAGAAACTATTTCAGAGAAAGTCTCTGAGGGATATAAACATTATGAAGTGGAAAATTCAGAAATTTGATATTTTAAACTAACATCATTGTATGTTGAATTAACACCAAATAGAGCTAAATTACTGAACACTGCTATAACTAATTCATAGTAATATTGCATCATAGATGCCAGTATATGCAATAAACATCATTACTTTATTCTTTGATTTGATTTGCATTGCTGACTATATAATTAAAATGCAAAGCAGAGTGGCAATTTTATTCGCTGTTGTATATATGGGTATTTGTATCTGTGGATATATATATATACATATATATATATATATAGAGAGAGAGAGAGAGATATGTATATATATATATATATATATATATATATATAGAGAGAGAGAGATATCTATATATATATATATAGATATAGATATATGGTTTATCATTAAATAGTCGCATGATGTATGTGTGAACATCATATGTTTGATAAACAAATAATGTAACAATGAAAATATCGACTTACAAAGCAGGAAACTTATAGTATCGAACCGACCTTAATAACACAACCATTACTGATGCGGACCGAAAGTCCCTACTGCTCTGGACCCAGGAACAAGTGCTACCATGAGTCCCAAGGGGGGTGCAGGTCCAGTATTTTGGTCTATCAGGTCTGCTATATTGTTGCCAGTGCTGAACACAAGTATACAAACCTGCAATATAGATATGGAAAGGTGGGGTTGCATTGCAGTACATTATTTCAACTCTTGACATTTTGGAAAGCCAACATTTCATCCCGCAACATTATTTTTCCATAGTTTGAACATACATTTTCATTGTTCGTTATTTTAATGGTAAACCTATATATATATATATATATATATATATATATATATGTATATATATATATATATATATATATATATATATATATATATATGTGTGTGTGTGTGTGTGTGTGTGTGTGTGTGTATATATATATATATATATATATATATATATATATATATAAAAACACATGTATAAATATATATATATATATATATATATATATATATAAACACATGTATAAATATATATATATATATATATATATATATGCACACACACACATATAAATGCACATTGCACATGCATGCACAGCTCTCTCTTTATGCCTCTGTCACATTTGCAAAGCAATTAAATTTCAGCCTTAGCCTTCAGTCACAATCTGTATATTATATGTAGCTTTATGGAATATAATGCTTATCTCAACTGTCACTAATGTCCCTATTTTAGTATATGATGTCCAATACACAAAATGTCTATCTGGAGTAGCAGTCATATCCTTCAAGTATTAGTTCTCAATTAGGTTCATAGGTTTATACTAGGCTATCTGCCCTAAGGCATTTATAAGCCTAGCCCAAAGTTTTGTGGCTTACGCCACCCCTTATGTTAAAAAATACTGTGCCCATTAGTTTGTTGTGCCTCTGTCCAGCAGTGACACAGAGATGATTCCCGGGGTAAACCTACGATCTCCCATCCACCGGTCAAGATTTCTCTTGAACAGAGCCAGCGAGGTGCTCTGCCTCACATGGACTGGGATTTTATTCCACAGCATAGGGAGTCTCTGGGTGACAAATCTATCCCTCCAGCATGTCCTATTTATATCCGTGCTAAGGTTTAAGTCACTTGCTCTACTGGATCTGGTCGATTTGGATTTTTTGAGGTGGAGCATGTCCATTAATTCCGGGTTGGACATGGCCTTGTATGTCAGGCACAGGTCACCTCTGAGCAGGCGGTATGCGACTGAATAGAGCTGGAGTTTCTTCAGTCTGGCAGCATATGACAGATTTTGGAGTCCCTTTATCCTTTTGGTGAGGAACTTTTGGGGTCTCTCCAATTGCTGCAGGTGTCGGGTGAGATACATCCCGAATGGGGCATTGTACTCGATCATTGGTCTGATAAGTGAAGAGTACAGGGGAACAATGACCTCACTTGATCTGGATGTGAATCCCTTCATGATCAGGTGGGCAATGTAGAAGGTCTTTCTAACCACTTTAGCAATGTGAGTGTCAAAAGAAAGGCCACTGTCAACCTGGGTCCCCAGGTCCCTGATAACCTCTTCTGTGCTTAATGGATTGCCACCTATATGGTAGCTTGGGGTTACCTTGTTTTTCCCAAAGGGTATGACTGTACATTTTTTGGCATTTAACTTCAGGCCATGGCTCTGGCACCAGTTATCAGTTTCCGTGAGACCCCTCTGAAGGATATCTGTGTCCGATGTACTTTCCACTATGGCACCCAGTTTGCAGTCATCTGCAAACTTTGTCAGCCATAGTCCTCCTATGTTTGCCTGTACTTCTGAGAAGTAGATGCCGAACAACAGGGGGCCAAGGACTGAGCCCTTTGGGACACCACTTGTGACCGGCTTGGAGTCTGACATGGCGCCAGCAACTCTAACACTGTGGGTTCTGTCCTTTAGCCAGTTTGCAACCCTTCTTGTGACATATTTGTTTACATTTAAGCTGGTAAGTTTCTCTATAATACCTGAGTGGGGTATTGTGTCGAAAGCTTTTGCAAGGTCAAGGTAGGCTGTATGGACTGCCTTTCCCTCATCAATGGCCTTGGTGACTGTTTCAAAGAAGTCGACCAAGTTCAAAAGGCATGATCTGCCCTTGACAAAGCCAAACTGGGTCGGATCCAATGTCTGCAAGACCCCTATGTCTTTGTTTATGAGTTCCATTATGATCCTCTCCATAGCTTTGCAGACCAGGCTTGTTAAGCTTATGGGGTGGTAATTTCCAGGGTCCGTAGAGGTACCGCCTTTGTGGAGTGGGACCACAGTTGCCGTATGCCACTCCTTGGGCACGTATCTTGTGGTAAGGCTAAGATTAAACAGCTGCCTTATATGCGGGTTTAGTTCCTCGTTGAGTTCGTGTAGCACACAGCCGGGGACACCATCCAGTCCCATTGATGCTGTGTTTTTAGCTTTAGAGAGAGCAGCTTTCACCTGCGCATCAGAGATGTCTGGGAGGCTACACTCCGCTGGGATAGTTATCTCTCCTTTTGGGAGAGGGTTGTGAAGTTTGCACTGAACCTGTCTGCCAGTATGTTGGCAATGTCTGTGGGTTCAGTGATTTTTGTATCATTTTGGACTAATTCTGCATATCTGGGAGTTTCCACCCAGGTTTCTAACATAGCTGAAGAAGGCCTTATGATTGTCTTTTGAATCTATTGCAATTTTTCTCTCAAATTTGGCCTTGGATGATTTTATGAGTGCTCGTATTTTTTTACTAATAATGATCAAGGGTGTCTTCTCTTTTATGGATTTTGCTCTATCATGTAACAGCTTTCTCCTTTTATTGTAAAGTTTGTTTATGGCTGGGGTCCACCAGACTGGACGTTTGCCCTTGGTGGAAAGAGTCTTGGTTTTATTAGGGATTGCCTGATCCATGCAGTCCTGGAGGTGTTTGTAGAAGGCATTTGTAAGGGCTTCCACAGCTTGGGTTGTGGTTTCCACTGGCTCGGGGGCCTTGAACGATACCACACCAGTCTTGAGTAGTGTGAAGTTTGCTTTAGAGAAGTTCTTCACTGTGGTCTTTTTGTTTGGGGTGGGGCGGGATGTGGATTTCCAGTGAGATAAGTTTGTGATCTGATCTCACCAATGAGGGATATACTTCCGGTGTGGAGCATTTTGTCCCCATGTTTGTGATGATGAGATCTAGTATATTTTCTCCTCTTGTGGGAACGGTGACTAGTTGTTCCATGGCATTTGAATTTATGAACTCCAGGAACCTTTGGGCTAGAAAGTTGGGGCTTGAGTAATGTTCCCAGTCTATATTCGGGTAGTTGAAGTCACCCAATATAATGGTGTTTGGAGATACATTTATACCCTCCAGTGTCTTCAGAAGGCTGTGTGGGGTTCCTGAGTTTGAGAGGGTGGCCTGTAGCATGCTACAAATTGTAGAGCAGTTTTGCCTATGGTTAATTGCACCTGGATGGTTTCCGATGCTTCGTGCATTGCCACCAACCTGGAGGTGTGGGTATCCTTGATGAATATGAATACACCCCCTCCTTTTGTGGTGTGGTCCGGGTTTTGGGGCCGGAACGCATGATATGAGGTAAAACCTGATAGTGCCGGGGTGCTCTCAGAAGCTTTGAACCAGGTTTCAGTCACAGCACAGACATCGATGTTCTCCATACTGAGAAGGGCCTCGAGAGTGTGCATTTTGAGGTTTAGACTTCTGGCATTGAGCAGCATTACCCTTAGTTTCTTCCCATTTTTGTTTTCTAGGGTGGTAGGTTTAGAATTTGAGCCTTGCCTAAAAAAGGCACTATTGGGGTGGCAAGAGCCTTAGCCAATATCCGGAATCCCAGGGGTGACAGGTGCAAGCCGTCCCTTGCGAAGCAGCGTGGCTTGTCAAGCATGTCATCCCAGGCAGACAGACACTGGATCCCCTTTGAATGACACCAGAAATTAAGCCAATTGTTAAAGCTGATCATCTTGTCTCTATGTTGTGGCATCATTCTTGGTGAAGGAAGGATACTGCTCAGGGTCAAACCTAAAACTGATGTTTCAGAAAACCTGGTATATTACTCTCAGGAAATTCTATCAGTCATTGGAAATGCTGACTTACCTTACTTCTGAAAATGCAGTTTAATTTCATGCTAAGTTATGCTCACATATTCGATTCACTTCTAACAAGTATCTATGTTTGAAAAGTGCTTCAGATTTGTGACATATCAGTTTTGTGCCTAATTATAGCAGCAAGAGGTTAAGATCGGGGATGTAATGATCTATTGGCAAAAGTCACTAAAGCAGCATTTCTTGTTCATATTAGAGTACTTTGTAGATTTCTAGAGGGATGTAGCAGTACAGTAAAGTTGAAACTAGCCTACACTGCTGCACCGCATGGAAAATAAGTCACTAATGACACAGCAAGAAACTTCAGTATCTTGTCTAGTACATTGTCTGTAGCTAGCGAGTTTCAGACCCTGCATTAGCACATGGACTCAGATCATTGCTTTGTAAAAGGAGGATTTGACACCTTCCTCTCAATCTCTGAACTGGAATCATCATGTACCTTACACTGCAGGGATGTCACTATCACTCCGCACAGCATACACTGAATCGCCCCAAGTACTGTTTGCTTATTGTCCTTAGTACTCAGTGTTAATGAACAGCAGTATTATAGTGCCTTGTAACATACTTCTTTACTGAATTATTCTGCTCGTACCTCTGTCTGTAGGTTGTCAGAGTCTGTACACTTTGGATCAAATTTAAAGTCTCAAGGGGTAGGGATACTGCACTGTAAATGACTCAAATTTCTGTAATGCATTTAGTTCTGAACTAAGCTAAAGACATTCAATTTCAGGTATTTTCATGAAATGGGAATCATTTCAGTACAGCTTCAAGCATTTCACAGCTATTACCAGACTTATTTGAAGTGCATGTTTAGCATTCTTCAGTGTCTGCAATTTGGAAGAATAGCAGTTTAATGCAAAACACCATTTTGCATACTAAAACTCTCAAAATCCATTTCTGAAAATTGAGATTTATGAAGCCAGCAACACATATAAAAAGGGTTATCATGTGCACTTTGTACATAAACATCCCAGACCTGTGGTTTATTTTATTAACCAATCATCTAAAATGCAACACTAACAGAATCCACATTCAACATATCAAAACAATTGTCCTACATTTGATTGAGATGAATTAAAAGTTTGCTACGCCAGGTTTGATTTTCTTGCAATAAGAACTTAAGAAGGAATGTTACAAAAACAAAATCAGGTTCTTGCCTCATCTGAAAGTACAAAATTTGACAAAAATTCAGCTTTAGTCTCTTCTTTATGAGAAGCATTTAAGTGAAAGTGTAAATAAACAAAAACTAAGTGTCTTTCTTTTGGCAAACACCTCAGGTAATCCATATTGCATCCACAGGGCATTGTCTGAAGCATACACTAAACCAGTTCTGGTTTGTATGCTGGAAAGTAAATAAACTGTCAAGGAAGTGATAGAATATTCAGGCAAGGTCCCTTGAATGTGGAGCATTTGTTGGGGGAGACTATAAGGTCATTTATCATTAGGCTTTAAAGCAATGACCTCTGGCTCAGACAAAAATCCCTAATGCAGGTGCAAGTTTCTTTTATGACAATAGAGTTATCTATCATTTCATCACTTGGCAGTGCTCTCTCTGTGGAGACAGGCTCACTTTAACTACTCTTGTTAGTTATGGAGTTTTGACCCTCTCATGTGTAACCCATTACAAAATGCTACAAAAAGAAAGATTTACGGTGTTGATTCTTGACCATGTGAGAATTGGAAAACAATCTGATTCATGTAACAGAAGCAGTTGTAGTGCTAAACCATTTCCTTTCTTCCTTTTGTTCTACTGCACAATGCAAGATTTATTATAAAGTTCAGTCCACTATACTAACTAATGCTTTTTTTTAGTTTTTTTTTTAATTTTCATTTTTATATTCAGCTGTTTTAAACCCGAAACAGTTAGCTGTACAACACTAGTACAATAAAAGTTCACCGGCTGTTTACAGGAATCCATCTTGGTTTATCTTTGTTCTTCCTTTTATTTTCCTGTGCTGTGATTCTACTAAAGCTCCAATTTGAGTTATCTCAACAGTGTGGGTGGCAGCTTTAGGACTGGACTAGAATCATTCATAGGCAGTCAGACTGTGAGATGATGAAGTCACCATTGATAAGGTCACACTCCTGAAGGTGGGCACCTGATTGGAGTAGATACCTGTTATATGCTAAAAATATCATAATTATAACTCTGTGTGTGTGTGTGTGTGTGTGTGTGTGTGTGTGTGTGTGCGCGCGCTCACATATGTGCGTGAGATTCCTCTCAACTGTCCAGATTTTCACTGAATGTCCAGATTTTTGCCTCATATTTTTGGTCTGTTCCACAAAAAAAGTGTCAAAATCATTAAGAATTAAAGTCAGAAAATAATGACATCCTTCAGAAAATGTACGCTAATGCAAAAGCTATTATTTAAGCAACTTTACAAGTATATAAGAGAAATAATTAAAATTTGGCCCTGATTTGGGGATTTTGACCTCCGTTACATTTGGCTTTGTTCAGATTTATTGCTCTTACAGGTTCAGAATTATGGTCTGTGTATTTACTGCGCACATATAAGGAGTTTAGGAACTACAATAGGGCAGAACAGACAGTCTGCCTTGGTGGAATGTGAAAATACATGACAGATTGAAAAAAAATGTTTCTTCAGGAAAACAAACGCACAGCACTTGAATCCAGTTGCAGAGAGGATTTCAGTCATACCAATCATGTTTAACTGCCAAAGTTAGACTGTAGCATGACATGCTTACACATAGACAGTGACCTGTCATTCAAAGTCTGAGTGTTGCTACTTTTGCTATTTTTTGGACCAGGTTATCACTGACTTCAAATCCTCAGTTTTCCGCTATACTTCCTTCCTTACTTGGAGCCTATCCTGTGTGTCCCTTCTCCAGAGGAGTCCTATTAATATGGACAAAAGAGCTCAATGGCTGTATGGTCTATAACTCCCCCATAACTGGGGAAATGAGTGTAGAAACAAGGCTTGTCATATTGTGGACAAATGAGTTTTCTGCCTAAACCAAACCTCCCACCGATGTGCAGGGCTGACATCACTCAGGTGTTTGTGTACTGATGCTGCATGGAAAGTGCCCCAACCATTTGGTGACACATCCCCCTTTTCTCAATGACCTGACATAGCAGCTTTTCTGTTACAGTACCAATATTCATGAAATGGTGAAACCCGCCACCATTCTCCCAACACCCTTCTCGTAGAAGAGCAGGCACTGTCTCATCATTCCAATTCCTCTAGGCTAGAACTTGGGTCACAAGGGTCATAGTACTGTAATCATGACTTTATCCCTCTATTCCTACAGCTCTGAGATATAATCTGCCTGTTATTTTATGGGTGGTCATCCAAAGGAAACTGCAACAAGTGCAATATCCTGAAACTATGTAGTTAAATAATTATAAAGACCAATGAGTTTTGTCAACCTAAATTTTACAAATCTTCTGCCTTCAAATACTGCCTTCATTTCAAAGATTTTGTGTATGTAAGCACTTTAAAAATGTTGAAACTTTCCTATGATATTTTTACAGGGAGTATAAATATACAATATTAGAATCAGACTGCAAATAAAAAAGTGATAAGCATAGTTACCCTTTCTCCTTTTAGGAGCCTTTAAAATTGTTTTGAGTATTGTTTCAGCAAGCCAGATGCCAAAAAGTAAAACCACTTTCAGCATCAATGGACTCTGTGCTTTATCCCATAGCACACCTCTCAGCCTACAGACATTGAAAATAGAAACACAAATCCTTGAAAACTCGGAACACCCAGCTAAAAAATATGGTCATTTAATTAGAATAAAATGTGAATACCAAATAGCATATGTTATCCCTCTTTTAGCAGGAATGTGAGATACTGCTCAGAAATACATGTTTAAAAAATATTGACAAACTTGATGGAAAAATATAAACATTATCAAAGAGACCATGTAAAATATGTAGACTTTAATGCTCTGTATTGCAAAATTCTAACATACAAAGTCATTTTTTTTTGTTTCAGAAAAAGGAGTTGTAAAATGTGAGCCCTCTTTCTTTAATTTATTATCACCACTAGTATGTTACTTGTGTAGGGTGGTTTTCTGTGTACTAGAGAGCTGCAAAAATAATGTGTGATGAGGAGATTCAGAAAATTGTTTGAAGGAGTAAATCAAGCCTGAAAATAAGGACATACCTCCATAAGTTGGTGTATCATGTGCAGGGGTAAATTAGATGTGAAAAATAAGGGTATTCCTCCAAAATAGGGACAGTTTAGAAGTCTCTCCACTGTTGCCTGGCCAAGAAATAAGGTTCAGTGAGGGGGTGTTCCCCACATGGGAGAAGTTGGGGTATTTACCTGTCAGCAAAAAAAGTCTAGTTTGATGTTCACTGAAAGTAGTTTCAGCAAGCTATTTGCATGTATTTAGCACTAGCTCAATTGAAAAATCTATCTAAATTAGCATATACAAAATAAACTGATCCAAAGCTGTCAAAACAGAAAGACAAATATGAAAATGCAGAATCTGAACTTTTATTCATACAAAAAATAACTGTGACTAAGGGAGAAAAAATAAAATATGTAGGTTGAAAGTTACAGGGTTTATATGTGGCTATGCTTTACAGCCTCCAAGTAGCGAGGCAATGTGCTTATTGATAGTGCTTGTTTGTCAGAAATCCATGGCTCTTACCATACCAGTACATAAAATGGTGTCATAAAGCACTTAAAATGATTTGGCGGTGTTCTCCTAGCCATTCAAAACACATAGATTAGAAATGGTCACGTATCAGTGCATCTGGTGTTTTGTAAAGTGAAAGAAGTGGACTACCCATGCTGCACTGAGACATTCTGTACTATAGCTACATCACCATCAGCAATGGCAGCACATGGTTGGTTGTGCTAGCAGTTCCCCTTCAAAGTGACCAGGGTCGAAAATTAGAGCGGCAAACAGTGGAGGGCCCAGCGCCATCTTCGGTTGATTCACTATAAAATGGTGCTTTTCTCTTATACACAGAAATGTTGGAGAGGCTTTGATAATGCTTTTAAAAGGGAAGCATGAAGCAATGCATGTCTTTTCACTGAAGTCATTTGGACTTCAGAGAAACTGTTCATGTTCAATGTGCAATACTATTGTCTATCCTCTCAGAGACAGTGCACCAAATAGACTGTTTGGTTCCCGAAATGCCAAGAGGGCTTTAAATATTAATTGTGACAATTGGCTACAAGAAGAATTGCACCAAAATGCTAACAACGAAACACACACGCACGCGCACACACACACACACACACACACACACACACACACACACACACACACACACACACACACACACACATACTGCTGCTGTCAGATTATTTTTTTCATGTAGCTCTGACGCTCACAGAATGTCACCATACAAGGCAGAAGCATAATTGAACATGCAGCATAATCACTAACAGAAACTGGTAACATAGGAATGATCAATACTGTGTGTTTATTTCCTGACCAAAGCTTGTAAGAGACAAAGAGAACTGTCAGGAAGAATGAAACGACAAGTAGGTATGTAAAGGGCAGGAGAAAAGTGAAAGCGCCAACCATGTGTTTCAAGAAAGCTTTCATAAAAAATTTCCTTATGGAGTTTAGAACCCTTCATAAAAAGGTAACCTAGAATAACAAATGATTTTACTCTGCAGCCATTTAACAAATGAAAGCAAAATTAATTAAATGATACCAGCTATCAACATCATGCAAATGCCTTTTGTCTACAAACGTATCTATTGATCAGTACGTGTACAATGATTAACCAGTGTTGAGTTGGAAATGAGGTAGAAAATGAACATTAGAGGGGGACAGTATTGATCTGTATATGTATCACTATGAACTGCTCATTAGCTGACAAGTTTTACGTCCTATTCTCACATCCCTTTATGTTTTACAAACTGAAAACTGTTCGTTACTGAGTATAGTCTCATTAAAAGACATAGGCAATCAGTGACATTTGTCTGTTTGTGACTGCATCTGAAATAAAAAAGAAAATACATTTCTGCAGCTTTCCTGACAAGTGGTTAAATTCTATAGTAATGAATTAATGATGGATGATGACAGGAAAAATGAAGTATTTAATTGTCACATCGTCTGCTAAAGCAAACTAAAAACTAGTCATTCAGTAACTAATGGAAAAATGTGTGTGTCTGCTATGTGGCTGTAAGTCATAATCCACCTCAAGGGAAGGTAAACGCAATTATAACCCAAGTCATGTGACACATTATTAAAGAATGTTGGTGTACTCTGACAGCATGGTACATTTTTATCACATCATACATGCATAATAGAAACAGATTATGGAAGACCCTCTCATATTTGGCAAACCAAATACTGCTACAATGGAAAGATAAGGGTTTCACATTGAAATAAATTCAGATAAAGCATTAATTCTCTTTTCACTGTCATGGAAGGAGCATCACATAACTAGATTTCTGCATGATTATATACTATAATTACGTAAGCATGTCTTACTTGTACTGTGTACATTAATAAACAATGAATTTTTAAGAAAGCTTTCCTTGCAATTATAAAATATTAAATAAGCCAACATGGGCTTTGTGCCTGTATATTCCCTAATGTTGAACAGTTGAATATTGACATTCTAAACATTGGTGTGTTAACACTGACAACACCACAATGACACTCTTCTCCACATGCTCAGATGATTAACTTTGGAGCAATCTTAGTAAATGTCATTTTTGCAAAGGGGCAAGGCCCCCTGCAGCCCCCACACTTTCTGCTAATTACATATACTAACTCCCACGACTGCAAAGTCACTTGGGGAAGGGTGTATTCGCCTATTTCAGGGAATTGCCAATTCCAAACACTTCTTTATCATCTGTTCCATTAACCAAAGCATGACAACAAAACAGATGTCAACCTTAGCACATTTCACTAATATCTAACTATCAACTCATCTATATAGATCTATATTTTTTGATAAACTAGGAGAAATTTAATCTGTAGTTCTGATTCCTGCTGCCTGAGATCAATATCTAAGATGGATGAATCAGATATCTTAAAATTATTTAGTTATACTATGGTGTTTATACCATTAAAAATCTTTGTTTACAGACCTCCCATACATGAAAATGGATGGGGGGAAGGTCAGGTAGCATGGCTGTGCAGACCAAGGATTCTGAAGAAGACCACTAAAAGTTTAGTCATATTGGATTTTGCTTTAGATGTATATTTCCTGTCAAACATAAAGAACATTATTAAAATGGCCATTTTTCATTTATTTTCTTTCAAATTAATTTGCTACTTACTGCATATAGCTACTTATATATTTTTCAGCAGGACTAGAGACCAGATGTTGTTAAACATTTCAGGAAAATGGAAAATCTGAATGCATTGTTTTCTCACCATAGTGTACCCCTAAGAATGCATTCAGATAAATAAAGCCACTCAACATATCCAATCTTGTTGCATTGTTTGTTTAACACCAGACTTCTCTATCCAGCAAAATGATGTTTCAGAAATAATTTTGCTGACATAACAAGATCACAAAGTTATGCATATTGAAGCAGAAATACCAGATACATAACATTATGAGGAAATGATTCCTAGAGATACAACTGTCAGAGTCATAAAGCAATAGTTAACATAACTAAAAAATATGAAAAGAAATACGTAAACCTAAACTTATTTAAAGTTTTCTTTTCTGACAGGGTCTTCATAAAAACACAGTCACGTTAGTTATTATCACCTTTTTATCATCTGTATGCCGAAAACATGTTCAGTACTTTGGCATCTTCTTACATCCTGTCCTATCCATTAAAAAGTTTATCGACTCTGTCATTAAAAACAGCAAACGGTTAAAACTCTGTTGGATTATATCCATGTTTGCTTTAATATCCACAAAGTCATCTCTAAGGGCAGTCCCATAATATATACAGATTATAGCAATCTATTATTTTATCTGTGCCTCTGCTGAGAATGCAAAGAAAGACCCTTCAGACAAGCAAACTTACAGATTTTAGGTTGATGCATCTCTGAAATGGAGTTGTACAGAAAAAGGGTTCAGAATTGCTCCTGACTTTTTATAACTGACAGATGAAGTTACTTAATGATATGACTTTCACATAACCTGCAATGTAGAGACCAGTGCCCTCCCCGGGCCACAAACTATATGCATATCTCTTAACTGTTCTGATTGGTTCAGAATGTCCTGATTTTTGCCTCGTACTTTTGGTCTGTTCCTCACAAAAATTGTGTTTTTTGACAAATCACTGAGGTGATCTAAGGATTAAAGTCACTAAATAATGATATGCATTTGAGTTTCAGACTTCATATCCTTCAGAAAATGCATGCTAACACAAATCCTGTTAACTCTAGCAACTTTCTAAGTTTAGAAAAGGGATATTTAAAATGTGTCCCTATTTTTTGGACTTTTGTCCCGATTTCTTATGCTAAGAGGTTGAGAGGTATGACTACATGTAAAGAAGACAGACTTCTGTTCATACCCCAGCCCTCTAGGTACAAGTAACATCATGTACAACATAGTTAAAATAAAGTGGAAATACATTTTCATGTAGTGCAACAATGGGCTAGAATAACATATGTCTTTATGTGAAAACTTCACAAAGTCCTTAAAAAATAAATGCACGTGCAGACTCCACCCCTCCCCCATAGCAATGGAAATTCTACATTTGCTTTCAGTTGTTTTCACCGTTACAGTGTACATTCAGCACAGTAAATAAACCAGCAAACCTACAGGTGAGAAAGGACTAAAAGTTTGGGTTCTGTGTGACCACAGCTGCTCAAAATAGCCTGTTATTGTAGCCTGAAGGCTACAGTGTTTTCACCCAGTTAGTTGTTAGTATCACATTATTTTAACCATGGAGTTAGTATAGATTTTGGGGCTGGGGGGCTTTTGCCCTTAAAGTTGTTTATTTAATGGTTTGTAGGTAGGTTTTAGAGGAACTGTTGTCTTCATTTGCTAAGCTTTTTTGATTAATTTTGCATCGATCAAAGCCTTATTAAACCTACCCCTCTTAACTTTGCTCTGAGAAATCCAACTTATGTAAAACCTGACTGGCAGAGCTCTAAGAATGCCTGTTTTATATTTATGGACTGTGTGCTTAGTTGCTTGAAAAAAACTTGTAGTTATTATTATAGTAAAGGTGGGGAGGTATCTGATACTGAACTTATCCTCCTAAAGATGTGGGGATCTGATGCTGGACTAATCCTCCTCTCCTATCCCATTTTTGAAAAGGTGGCAATTAGTGGTAATGCTAGTAGGCAGCAGGTATATAAAACATTGATGATGTTCACTGCTACATGATTTATTTATTTATTTTTTTTGAGGAAGGCAAGGTGTATGTTGACGCAACATTACCAGAGACGTCTTTGCAGAAATTCCTTAAGTTACACTATAAAAAGGTAAGGTGGGTAATTTGTATTTATTTAACATTTGTTTACTGGGAAAGTCTGACTTGGAATGAAGCCAATTCTCAGCAGAGGCCTGGGGAGACATGCTCCAGATGCATGTCTTTGCAATGTGGGAGGAAATCAGAGCATCCGAAGGAAACCCACACGAACACAGGGAGGACATGCAGACTCTGCACAGAAGGCACCCCAGCCTTGAATCGAACTGGAGAACCTCTTGCTGTGAGGCGACAATGCAACTGCTGCACCATTTAATTGTAATAAGACTTTGTTCAACTCACATCCCAGCACCACAAAAGACAAAAGGAACAATAATCCAATATATTTTGAATTCCAAAGTCAAAAAGATAGATGCATTTTATTTCAGTGCTGGGTTGTACGTTGAATAAAATTTGTTTAGTCTCATGCACTTCTGTGACAGTTTTGTCCTTGTGGTTCTTGTGTAGTAAATCAATCTTCATAGGATAGCAGCTAGTCTCTAAACACTTTCCTCTTGCATTACTTCTTGCTATGTTATTAAGCCTTCAAAATCACTACATGCATTTTACAACAAAAGTGAATCTCATATTATTTTCAATTCCTGTACTTTACAGCATTACGATTTATCAATATTAATTTATAAAACATATCCTCTGTTAATAATCCTCTCTTGTTTCTTTTTCTAAGTTCTACTAACATAGCAGAAGTTTCTCCTAATTTTCCTATATGTTTCTCTCTCAGTTCTTTTTTGTCTCAAAGTGTCAAATAAGAAACCAGATACAAGTATCACTTACTGGGAATTGTTCTCGATATGTACCACAGTACAAGTATCACTTACTGGGAATTGCTTTTGATAGGTACCACAGTACAAGTATCACTTACTAGGAATTGTTCTCGATAGGTACCACAGTACAAGTATCACTTTACTGGGAATTGTTCTCGATGTATACCACAGTACGAGTATCACTTACTGGGAATTGTTCTCGATAGGTACCACAGTACAAGTATGACTTACTGGGAATTGTTCTCGATAGGTATCACAGTACAAGTATCACTTACTGGGAATTGTTCTCGATAGATACCACAGTACAAGTATCACTTACTGGGAATTGTTCTTGATAGGTACCACAGTACAAGTATAACTTACTGGGAATTGTTCTCGATAGGTATCACAGTACAAGTATCACTTACTGGGAATTGTTCTCGATAGGTACCACAGTACAAGTATCACTTACTGGGAATTGTTATCGTTATGTACCACAGTACGAGTATCACTTACTTAGAATTGTTCTTGATAAGTACCACAGTATGACTATCAGTTATTGGGAATTTTCTCAATATGTACACATCAGTGCAAGTATCACTTACTGGGAATTGTGCACCACAGTTGAATGAAAATAAGAAAAAACGGCACAAATATGAAGAAAAATACTCTTTTAATGAGTGCTTTCGTCAGTAGATACACTTGACTTCATCAGATTACATAAAACATTGACATCACTTCCTTTTAAAAGCCAGGCACCACCACATGACCACAATTAACTTCCTCTACAGGATTCAAATTGTGTTGCAACACTGTTTCTCAAGCTGTATTGCCTCTACAGGATTTAGGTTGTATTGCAACACTATGTTTTAAAACTAAACATTGAAATATACGTGAAACTTGATTAAGAAATAATAATAAAAAAATTGCAAGACAAACCAAACTACAATAGTGTTTGTTCTTCACAGTAACCCATGTGTATAAATAAATAACAAACATCAAACCAGCATACTGTTGATACACTGAGTCATTCAGTCACTAAAAGGAAATACTTGTCATTTAGTAAAACGTTACTTTTCTGAGATGTACTAGTCACTATTATGCTATACATCTGCTACAATTTAATACACAGAGCCACATTTAGGAAAATTGTTTAATTATGGAAACATACATAATCAATGTGCTTGTCACTATATACAACAAGCACAGGCTATGTCCAACGAGTACATATTGCGTTTTTTTTTTTTTTTTTTGGGGGGGGGGGGTCATTGTCTGCCTAGTATTACTAATTTCTTCCTCATAGGCTATACCTCACATTTTGGAATGCTTTGCAAAGGCTATTTATTTCCCCAAAACAGAATAACTGCAGTATCTTGTGCAGCTTCTGTGTTTGCTTAATTAAGGAATCATCACATATCCACAATAAGAACTGCTATGTACTCAATGAAGCTAGTTCAGTTGCCATGTAATGTTTCCACAAACACTGCACAAGGGTTTACAAGCAGAAAGCTCTGACTACTTATTTTGTGGCAATAGGGATTTATTAATTGAACTCACTCTCAGACTTTCTGTTCCAGAAAAACATTAACCTCAGCTACTATACTTATAAGATATATAGTAAGCATGGTCTACCTGGCTAATTAAAGGTTTTCAACAAAACACCTTTGTTCTACAGTTTTTTTTTTCTTGTTTGTGTACATGTTGCTTGCTTCTAATGACATAAAATGTATCACCTTAATGCTACATGATTTTTTTGAAAATGTCTTGCCTACTTAACACTGTCTGCAGTATCATAGCTGATGTAAGCAGCAAACTGTAATTTAAAATAAGTTTCATAAATGCAACAAGAACTGACACCAAGCAAATCATGCCGGTATGACATTAAAATTTCACAAAGCAATGTCTTTATGTTGCACTGCATGAATAGGTACAGAAATGGTAGAAACCAGAGTTTGTATCTTCCAAGAATAAACAAATATAAACAAACAATAAAGAGAGTGAAGAATTCAAAAACACTGTTTGTCAACATGTATCACTAAGGTAGTTTCCGTATATCTCGGTCAACCGATACTGAACTTCCAGCCTTCACAGATACTATCAAAAAGCCAGCGACTGTGGCAACCTTGTATCCATCTTATTCCAAGACCGAGCAAGGCCTTTGATACAGTTTGTCACAGCAAACAGCAAACTTCTGCTTCAGATATTCTCACTAGGATTATCACCATCTATCCTGCAATGGTTCAAAAGCTACTTGAGCAATAGATATCAGTCAGTGAAATGGCACTCTATACTCTCTCACTGCCTCCCAATTACCACTGGTGTTCCACAGGGCTCCATCCCTTGCCCCTCCTCTTTAATATCCTCACCAGTGTACTCCATACATCCACCCAACATGCTTCACTAATACAGTACGCTGGTGAGTCCACACTTATATGTTTATCCGATAATCTACCATGTCTCCAACAAATCACTCATGAAGCTTTCACAACAACCAAGAAATGGCTCTGTAACTCACAACTCATGCTCACCCCTCCAAAAAACAAGCAAATTATCTCTCTTCTTCCCCAAATCTTCCTCTCACAAAAATGAAACATCAAAATACTCTCTATAAATAAACCTATTATCAAGGTTATTCCTCACACCATACTGCTAGAGGATGATAACCTTAAATTTCATCTGCATATACACAACTCCATGAAAAAAAGGACCATAAACTAGGCATGCTCCACAGAGATAAAAAACTTCCTCACTACCACAACTAAACATACATTAACCTCTACCTACCTCCTTCCTTCAATTCTCTATGGTACTCCCAGCATCACAAACCTCTAGGTTTTACTAAAAGCAAAACTTGAACAATATTATAATAAAGTTGCTAAATTTGCAACAAGTACTCTGTATTGAACCCATCATGCACGGTGCTAAAAAGCTGTCTCATCATTTAAAATACATGCAGCTACTTTCTACCTATAAAATCATACTTTACCCTTCCACTTGTCTTTCACTGAATGCAAGTATATAAACTCATGCCCCACAAAAAAGTCTTACCGTACAAAAAAATGACCAAGTCTGCTGGTTACAAGTTCTACTTCTACTGTGTCACTAAATCATGGAATTCTATCCCCACATCTATTAGGTCAACTCCTTCACTCTGACCATTCAAAACCACTGTGAAAGACTTCTTGTCCAATAAATGGTGCTGTTCTTGTTCCACTTTAGACTAACATAAGCACCACTACAATAAACAGTACCTTCTCCTAACTATACTCTTCCATAGTTTATCACTAACCGCTCCCTCCACTTATCCCCCTTATTCTAATTTTATACTCTAATCCCTCTTCATCTCTCTCATCTTTCCTATCCCTTTCCCGTTTATCATCTCTTATCACTCTTCCCTTATTTTTACTTTTATAAATCTCTCAGTCTTCTCTAACTTTATTCTTGTTCATCACGCAGCTGTTGTACATATCAGAGCAGTTCTATGCTACTTACTCTTTATTCCTGAAAATGTCTAAACTGAATTATTTGTTATTTCCCGATTACTGCACATACCAAAGGCATGTTCCTATTCTATACAATGATAAACTGCACTATTTATTCATGTATATTCCTATTACATCACTACTGCTTAGTGTTTGGAGCTTTTCTTCCTAGGCCTTCGATAAAAATGAGCAACAACCCAGTTAGACTTTCCCAGTAAGCAAATGTCAAATAAATAAAAATAAACACATGAAATAACCGCATTCCACATTCTATGCTATCTATTTCCAAGCTACTGATTTAACTTTGTGTGTAGTTTCACAACAGTCACCTCGTGATAAACTGCCTTGACTTCAGGGTCTTCTTTCTTAAGGAACAACTTTGCAAAAGTCTTAGAACTCAGTGAACAAGCTGTAGTAATGTCACCTGCACAATGATTTCTACTACACAGAATTAATAAAAATGTTTGGAGATGCATATAACAAAGTGTGTTTTACAGCCTGTCATAATCTTAGGCCAGGGAAACATTAAGGGAGAGCACTATACCAGCACGTTTGTGATCATGGACTCCAGCTAACAGTACGTGGAACAGCACAATATCAGAAGTTGTCTGAGCCTTTGGCTAACAGAATCTAGAAAGATATAACACTGATAGCTTGGCTCAACTACAGCTAACAGAACCTGGAATAGGATAATTCGGATAGTATTTCCCAGTGACCACTAACAGACACTGGAATGGCATAACGTTAGTGTGACATCCCAACACAATAAATAACATAATAGTGTTAAGTTTACTTGGCCTGTATCTAACAGGATTTTCAATGACACAGCATGGATAGAATGCTGTAACCTTGTAGCTTTTGAAATCTGAAATTGCAAGTAGACCAGTACAGTGACTTAAAAGAACCTGAATTGCACACAATGACTGTCTAATAATCATAGCTTTGCCTCAAAGGTGCACTGAGACACGGCGGCGCAGTGGTGCAGCGGTTAATGCTGTCGCCTCACAGCAAGAGGTTCTCTGGTTCGATTCTCGGCCGGGGTGCCTTCTGTGTGGAGTTTGCATGTTCTCCCTGCATTCACGTGGGTTTCCTCCCACATTCTAAAGACATGCATCTGGAGCATTTCTCCCCGGGCCTCCACTGAAAACAGGATCTGTGGAATCTAGTCGGACTTTCCCGGTCAACAAATGTTAAATAAATAAATAAATAAATAAAATATTCAGTTAGTTGAGTAGTTTGTCAATACAGTGGCTACTGTTTCTATTTCTGCCTTATTGTACTAATCATTGTCAGTTCTCTGTACTAAAAAAGCACCTTGCTTCAATAGGACCTCTGCATTATCCAACATAGTAAGTTAAATACATTATATACAAGTTGGCTGCTAGTACCAAAACTTAGATGAATTAATCAGCACTGATAGTACTCAATGCAGTAAAATAATTAACACAATCTAAAAACAAATCAATTTACAAAGGAAATATGAACACAGATTTTCTTCTGGTACTCTGGCTTCTTCCCACCTCCCAGAAACATGCTAATTGATTGGACCCTCAAATTCTACTTACTGAAATTTATATTACTGGCATTCAAAAATGATAGCAGAGGACACTTTGTTAATTTTGCAAAACAAAGTTTTCAGATATAAGACTTCATGAATCATACAAAAATAGGAGCAACACTAGGTAAGTGATCATGGGGACCATTAAATGTTTAGCCATACCTAGGTGTGCATACGTATGTATACATATATACATACATATATGTATGTGTGTATATATATATATATATATATATATATATATATATATATATATATATATATATATATATATATATATATGTATGTGTGTGTGTGTATATATATATATATATATATATATATATATATATATATATATAGATACACACACACACACGTGTGTGTGCCTGTGTGTGTGTGTGCGTGTGTATGTGTGTGTGCCTAAACACATTGAAATACTCAAATGTTGGTGATAGAAATGTTGACAGGTAAAAAATATTTCCAGTGACAACAGCTCAACTGTTTTATGCAGGGTCAAGCCACGCTGTGTCCCCCCAAACCCACTGCAATAATATACACTAAGTCCATGATCACACAATCCCAAGGGAAAGGAGCATATGTTAGAACCCCAAGGACTGTAATCCTCATCTGTCAACCATCTATTTTGTTGGCCAAAATGCATTAGTAAAACAGATGTCAACCTAGGCCACAATTCACTACATATATATATATATATATATATATATATATATATATATTCAGAGAACTATATATAGATATATAGATACATAGAGAGAGAGATATAAAACACACCAAAGAGCCTAACTCTATCACCCAATTACCCTATAGCACTGTCTGGTTAAGTAACTTGCTCAAAGCTTACAGGCACATGGAGGTTAAGGAAATTAAAGCCTAGAATGCAGGAAGCAGCTCATAGGCATAAATGTCTGCACTAAAATGCCAGATGCAGGTAAAAGTTCTGACCTCTCTTTAAATGCACTTAATAATGCTCACTTCCTTAATCAAACAATGCCATGGACGACAACCCTGGGGTAAATTTGTTTCTACGGTACTTACGTATTATCGCAACCAGATTTTCTCGGTTGCGGAATGCGCATACCAGCTCAGATAGGAGTGCATGAAACAATTGAGTCTGTCTTCGTAAATGTATAGTACTGCCCAAAATGTTTACATTTACTGTAAGGTGGTAATCAGACTCGGTATGTCTTCGGATTACCTTTGGGAACAGAAACAGTGGAGAAAATCCTCTTCATGTTTTTTTGCATTACACACGCACGCTACAGTTTTCATGGCTGCTATCATACTCTCGTTTGTTTGAACTTGTAGAAGGAATTCTTCAGAGAAATCAAACGCAGGCACTGAGCAATTGGTTTAGCTACACTTGCTTACTTTTAACCATTGTTCGCAAATTGTCAAAAAATAAAGGTCACCAAAACCATCACTTCTGTGTCTGTGTTTGCCTCTCTGAAGGATTCCTTCCACACAGTGAATACAATCCGTTCATCACACCGACAGCAGGCATGACATTTCAAGCATACAACATGCATGCAAAAAATAGGAAGAGGGTTTTCTCCACTGTTTCTGTTTCCAAAGGTAATCCAAAGTTATCCCCAACCAATATAGAGCCTGAATACCACCTTCCAGTGTTTCATGGCCCCGTTTCTACCGAAGTAAGCGAAAATCGCAACCGTGAAAATCTGGTTGCGATAATACATAAGTACCGTTTCTACCTATACAATTATCAATTTTCTGTGATAAAAAGTCTTTGCATGGACTTATTTCACTCAAACCTCTCTCTCTCTTAGATCAATAAATCTGAACAAAGCCATCAATGATGGGGGTAACAAAAGGTCCAAAAATAGGAAAGATTTTTAAATATTTCTTTTACAAACTTAGAAAATTGATGGAGTAATATGTTTTGTATTAGCATGAATTTTATATAGGATATGAAGTCTAAAACTCAAATTTCTGTCCTTATTTTCTGACTTCAGTCCTCACTGATTTGCCAGTGATTTGCAAGAAAAAAACACTTAACAGAAACAGACCAAAAATATGAGGCAAAAATCTAGACATTCTATGAAAATCTGGACAGTTCAGAGGAATGATTTCACTTATTCAGTGATGTATATGCTGTTGATAAGGAGCATCCTTATGAAGAAATCATTAAATCTAGATGTAATAATGCAAAACTGGAGTGGAAACATCATCTTGCTGTGCCCAAAACACAGTGATTGAGAGGCATACTTGCTTGGCTGGCTACACAGTAACATATGTTGCATTTACTCCTATCTTGACAGTGATACTCATGAAAATGTGGAGGCAAGGATGTATGAAATCTTTTTGAAGCATAGCAAAATCATATGTTGACTGTGTATTAATCAGGTGAGAGAAACATATTTGTCTGTACCTGATGTCCACTCACAGTAAAGCAGAATGACCAGTCCCCTTCTACAATGGTCTTTATGATTTGTACTCTAGATTTGCGGCTTTATGAACACAGTAGCTGGAGTGGACTTTACTCCAAATACTGATAGTTGGAAATAATCCATTTGGCACATGTTGATGCTCTAGAGACCGTCTGTAAATTAGAACATGTGGTAGAGGTACCACAGAGGAAGCCAACCACAATAATACATTGTCTGGTCCAGAGGCTATCTAAATAGAGATATATGATCTACAGAAACCTAATATGTATCGTCTACAGAAAGTTGTATGTGTGTATGGGGTGGGGGAAGGGGGTTGATACAATATAAAAAACAATCCAAGTACCATACCAGACATTGAAAGTCAGAAGACATCATATTCCGTAGTGAGTTTTAAAGATAAATGCAAAAGGTAAAATGAAGCATCAGGTAAAGAAAGAGTAATTAACACAGAGAATATTGTACCTAAGGAAGTAATTATTTCAGAAACAGATGTAGAATGCAAAACTTGCTTAGACCAAACTTAAAATGATTCTTGAACTCTTGGGGGGAATCCGAAGAAGAGGAAAGCAGCTGGTCACCGGGGTTTAACGAGCGTAGAGGAAAATGGGCAAACTTAAGGCCACATGATTCTTACCCTCTGCAACTGTCTCTCTGTGGGGTCTCTGTTGTGACCTTCGGCAGGAAGATAAGAACATGAACTTCATGACATCCCATGTCTCACAAATACAAAACAGCAGATGTTTTGTATAACAATGAAAAATAGTTAAAAATAAAACACTTCACCTACTGTACTATACTGAGCCGCTCTGAAGTTCCTTGCATGGTTTTACCACATATTCAGCCTGTCCAGCCTTGTAAACTCTTTCATCTGGTTTGTTGTTTTACAGATTATGTACCCATGAGCTCACATTTCTGTCTCTGGCAGTAATCACAGTTCTTGTTCTACTTTCATCTGTGCTTCTCTGCATTCATTTTACCTAGTTTTGTACTCAGTATTTCACAGCACTTGAATACTTTTAAAGCCCCACTATCATATAACTCTAGAACTGCAAAATCCCTTTCGCATTCCCATATTACAATAAGTAAAAATAAACACACTCCATGGTTCTCCTCTATGGGTAAATCAAACAGATCTATCATGCACGATAGATGGAGGAAACAATCTGCTAATGGAGCAACAAGTAAGGTGCCCCTGCAGATGACATATAGTACTGATATTAAATGGGTGCAAGACATTATTAGAGATAACTGGAGAATACTGCAAACGGATGATTCCTTGAAAGAGTTGGTGGGGGAAAGTCCACATTTTATTTATAAGAGAAATAAAAAATTGAAGCAGATCCTCTCCGATAAGACTATTAGAGGTAGGAAGAAAGATGGTAGGGTTGGAACACTTCCATGTCAACAATGCAAAGCCTGCAAATTCATCAAAAGATCACTCACTTTTGTCCACTCCATCACTCAAAGCGTATATACCCCAAACGTTATGGCCACTTGCTTGTCCAAATATAATCTATTTAGCTACCTGTTGTGATTGTCCTTCATTTTATGTGGGAAAGACCAATTGTAGGTTCAAGGATAGAATATTGAGACAAATGAAATGCACTCTCCCAACATATTAAAAGACATCCAGGACATCATTTTTTGTTTCTAGCACTACAAAAGGTTAATATAGGAGATAGGAAGGGCAACATCACAAGTTATACTGAATATTGTGAAACCAGGGGGATAATAGAACTAGGGGCAAACAGACACCCAGGGCTTAATGGTATGGTACCTTTAAAGCCTGTTTTAAGTAGGTGTCAACCTTATATTCAGAAATTCTAGGGCTTAATTGATTGATCGATTGATTTTATAGCTTGAGAGAAGCTTTGGTATTTAAACACAGTATTATCTTTTATGGTTTGTGTCTGAGGAAGGGTTTATACCTGAAAGCGCTAACACTCAATAAATTACATTTGATTTTAGCCTGGTGGACTGTGGATTTACATTTTCATACTGTCTTTGTGAGCTGTTTTGTACCACAGATCTTTACTACCTACTCTTGGTTTTATCTTTAGCATTGTTTCATTTTTACGAGTGGTGGTAGACATGGCTAACCCAAGAGATGTGGAAGACTTGGAACTTGAATATCAGCCAATTACACCAGTGGCTAAATCTTTTTGGGAATGGATGAAGAAGATGACCAACATGAGTAGTAATCCGCTATTAAATACATCTTTTTCTGAGGCCAAGTGAGTCACAAGAAATGGATGATAATGAATTGTTCATGGAACTATTTACTTCTTTGGAGAATGAACTATCAACTGAAACGGCTGTTGTAGGTTCAAGGATAGAATATCGAGACATCTATCAGCTATTAGACTTAAGGACAAATAAAATGCACTCTCTCAACATATTGAAAGACATCCAGGACAACATTTTTTGTTTCTAGCACTACAACAGGTTAATATAGGAGATAGGAAGGGTAACATCACAAGTTATACTGAATATTGTGAAATCAGGTGGATAATAGAACTAGGGGCAAACAGACACCCAGGGCTTAATGGTATGGTACCTTTAAAGCCTGTTTTAAGTAGGTGTAGGCCTTATATTCAGAAATTCTAGGGCTTGATTGATTGATTGATTTTATAGCTTAAGAGAAGCTTTTGTATTTAAACACAGTATTGTCTTTTATGGTGTCTGAAGAAGTGTTTATACCTGAAAGCACTAACAATCAATAAATTACATTTGATTTTAGCCTGGTGGTCTGTGGATTTACATTTTCGTACTAACTATTTAAAAAAGTGAAAAAAACTAAAATGGCAGTAATATGACTGTAGCAGAGCAACCTGACAAAACTTAATCTAGTCACAAGACAACTATGAATCATCACAACTGTGAGACCCACTTCACAAGTAAGTAAATATAAAACACTTGCATGAATTACTTTATGTGGCTGTTATAACCAATAATGTCATCATCAAAAAGGACATGCTGAGCTATGTGGGAGCAACTTTGCAGTTCCAGAGCCTGTGTCTAATGGAGAGTTTCCTGCTTTGATACAGCATATCAGCTTTTAAACAATAGCAGGAAATAAAAAGCAATTTAATAAACACAATGAAGCTCTGATTGCTGGAAAAATAGTTTGCTTTGAATGGTGTCATAGACTTGCATATATATCAACAGATAATTAGCTAGGTTCATTAGACAGGCTCTATGAACATATACAGTTCAGTAGCTGTAAAAAGTAAAAATAACATGCTGTGAAGCTTTTGAGAAAAAAAATATATATATTTTTGCAACATGTAGCAGCATGCACCATCAAATCATTGCCATTTATTTATTCTACTTGTAGAAACGGTAAAGACACATCATAGTGTAATACTTATAAGTTGCAGAGAAACACAGAACTACCATCCCAATGAACAGAAAAGTCCTTTGCATAATTATAGCAGGTCCCCTACAGATGACTGAAATCCCAAAAATTCGACTTTCATATGGCCGAGACCATATGATCGACTTTTGGAATTTCGAACGTTCAGAATGGACATCTCCGTATAGTATAGAATGGGAAGATTTCTATTTTCCACACTGTAGTGCGAGCTCAGAGTTGGTATATTTCAATTGCAGGGGGTGCGGGGGGGTGCAGTCCCCCACTGGGGGTGCATGGGGGCTTGCCCCCCTGCTAGCAACATGAAGGTAAGTTTTTGTTTTATGTTTTTTTTTTTAAAAAGGTGTTTGAAATTCCTAAAGTCGATGCTATTGTCTTGGCCATATGAAAGCAGGCTTTTTGGGATTTTTATCATCTGTAAGGGACCCCAGTATCCACATTCCGCACCCTGAATCCATGAAGCTGCACATACATGGACTTCAATGCCAAAGATTAATTTTAAATCACTGAGAGTCATGGAAGGTAGAGCTTTTGAACATTGATTCTTTGATGTGATAAGGACTAGATGGGGAATTATGTAAAATAAACAAAGACATGATGGTTAATGTTTCTAACTAATAAGTATGTGGTCTTAGTTTTGTTCTCCACTTACTGTCTGTGTACAGTTTGTATGTTATCCCTTTGTATTCAATTTTCCCACAACTTCCCATAAATAAGCTGACAACTGTCTGTTCATGCCCATTTGTACTTTATTTACTTATGCCTTTGTCACACAGGTTGCAAAAGAAAATGGTCCAAGAAAAAAAGTACAAAAAACAAAAATAAATTAAAACATTCCGCTAAATATACAACATTCTTCAACTGCAGCTGAACAGGAAAGTCCAGCTCAATATCAAAATAATTACTCTGTGATTCTGGAAATACTTAATTACAGAATGAATAAAGAAATTTAAGAATGTGCAAAATCATTTCTCCACTTATACGTCACTGTGTGATATGGTTGCTAAAGTTGTGTTCGAAATTAAAGTCTTTCATAGTCTCACATTTCAGTAAAACAGCAGTGGTATTTTAATAAGCACTGAAACTCTCTGTTTGCACCTAGTTCTGAACTCCGTATATGTAGCTTTACTTTTTAAAATGTCCCTCCCCTTCCTGACTGAAAACTCCACCTCCCAATGACCTAGTGAACAGTAATGCCTCCTTACTTTTCATAGCCTGCTGGGCAGTATCCGTGTTTGTTGCTATATTTATTAGAGCTATGAATTGTTAGGAGTGCATTCCATGTCCCCTCACAGCTGTCCATATACCTAGTCACAGACAAACTAAGTAGGTTACAAGCTGCATGATATACTCTTTTGTGAGAACAGTACAGTGACAATATCATTCAATCTCTGTGATTTTTATAAGCATTTTCTTTGTTGGTCTGTGCATTATAAACACAATAATCAGTTCAAGGACACCTAGGACTCCAGCTGCACAGTTATACAGCTGTTATTGAAAGTGACATAGTATATTAGGCTGCCTGCTTCAGCTCTCAGGTATAGAATGTATTTTTCTTGCCTCTGCATGTATTGTATAAAAAGCGCACAGAGCTTTGTTGACTGCAATAAAGACTTAAGTGCTATAATGGGTTACCACTGCTGTGGTTGCAGTGTGCATTTTATAAAAACAAAGGATTCAGGAAAAAAATCAAAACTCAAACTCCCTAGGAACAAAATGTGAATACCAGTATTTTTTGGTGATTACATTATTTTATGGGCTGTCTAATACACACATCTGTCTTGTGTATGGTGCATGCATTGATACTACACACACAATCTGCAAACAGTGTTAATTATGGAATCATTTTTATATTCATTTATGATATGGTGTTAGTATAATGTAATGGCCTATTTGGGAAGATTGCATAATTCTTTAATTCCATTATTTCTAAATTGGAGATATTCAACAGATTTTAAAGACCATATCTATGATTATAAGAACTGTTACAATTTAAGTGCAATTTACGGGAACTATACTTACTAACTATGAAATTGTTATATCTTAGAGTATTTTCCTGTTTTCAGAGGTACAGTGAATTCAGAGCTAGAGTCTAAAAACAGCAGTAGTATGTGTGTGTGTGTGGGGGGGGTGTAGGGGACTTGTCCCTTGAAAAATGGCTTTGCAAATCTAAGTTAATTTATACTTAAACTTCTGTAGTTTCAGGACTCACAGAATCAAGTCTTGAATTCCTGACTGGGAGCTGATTTTAACTTACAGATTTCTATGATTGTTGTTGGGGTATAGTCACCTGTAAACAGAACATCATCACCAATTAAATCAAAATCTGGAGACTTTAGTCTGAAATTAAATTATACAAGGGCAAAAGCCTTCCAAATAATGTGCTTGAAATACAACATCTTCAGTATGAAGTCATGACAAGGGACTTACAGTCTCTGACAAGGACTTGAAAGGCTGCCCTCTCTGTAACAAACCAGTACTCACCAGTTGTTTTTGGAAGTCCAACCATCCGCAACCACTTTCTCCCATTTTTACACATGGGATCAAGGTGTCACTTCAACAGTTTCAATCATCTAGAGCTAAGGTTTACAACACTGGGTGGCTAGCCCTCCCATGCTAGTTCTTCCACACCACTAACTCACAGGCACACTCTCACCTATGGCCAATTTAGAGTGTCCAATCCAACTACTGCATGTCTTCAGAAAGTGGTAGAAATCCCACACAAACACAGGGAAGACATGCAGACTCCACACATAATGCTCTCCAGTCGAGAATAAAACATTGTGAGGCAACTACACTATCCACTGAACCACCATGCTGCACATGGAAGTAACTGAGTAATAATGCAGACAAGTACTATCTCAGGTCCTTCAATAAGTTTGATTACCACAACCTCTGTGTTGATAGCGCCTACTTTCCAAATATACATATATAGGGTTATTTTTCATTAAAGTTAATGACTTACATTTCCTTAAATAAGGAAAAGCTCACTTCATACTTAGGAACCATGTTGTGTAATGTAGCTGTCACAATTTTATACTACTAATATGTTTTTTAGTATTAAATGTTCTCTTATACACACACACACACACACACACACACACACATATATATATATATATATATATATGTGTGTGTGTGTGTGTGTACGTGTAGGTTATAGATATATGTTTTTAGTATTAAGTATTGCTTTATATATACTAACCCTTAAATCAACATACTTCTGTGTTTGTGAAGTAATGGCCTGGTTTAAAACTTGGCGTTCTCTATTATAAAAACTGAATTTTGCACAGTTCTTATCAGAAAAACAATATCTGCTGCATGCCATTTTGACAACATGAGTTGCTAATAGCTCGATCAATTCCAAAATCAATCACTGTCTGCAGCTTTTTTGTTGTATTCATCTTATCCAAGTGTGTTAATGTGAGATATGCTGGAAAATGAAACCAAACTTTGTATTGCTTCACTAAAGCATTTAGAAGGGTCAAAGAGTTTACTGAGTACCGTATATGTGGCTAATACAAGATGTGGTTAAACTTTATATATGTAGTGTAATGAAGACAGTTTACATCTCTGTCAAATATGATCGACCCTGAAAGGCTATGCTTTATCATAGTATGAATGTTTGTTTTTGTGCATGCAAGTGTGCATATACATACATGTGCTTGTGTGTGTGTGTGTGTGTGTGTGTGTGTGTGTGTGTGTGTGTTTATACACATGAGCATGTTTGTATCACACACATACACGCACACACGCACACACACACACACACACACACACACACACACACAAATATGCATTTCATGTAAATTTGTATTTAATGTGCAAAATATTTTTTTAATTTAGATGGTAGGAAACAAGGTTTATTGGCACTCAAAAAACTTGTATTTATTCCCTAACACTAGTGTACAATAAATTTTGGTTGTCAAAAAAAAGACGTTATATATTCCACTGATTCAACATCATTGGTAGTAGTTATGTTATTTGGGTATTTTGTAATATTTTATGTGTTTTGGTGGTTGAATTTGATATCCAGTATAACAGCAATATGAGTTGACTTTATTGCAGAGGAATATGATGTTATATTAACAGATTTTTTTAAGTTATGAAAGGATGCTATGACAGCAATCTCTTTTTACTTTTTTATATTTAGGATTTAGAGGGATATGTGGCGACCCCTAACCGGGAAAAAGCCGAAAGAAGAAGAAGGGATATATAATTAGGGCCTGGATTGGCTTCAATTTTTTCGTAATTCAACTTATAAATGTACTTTCGATTAAGAATTTTTTCTTATGTTTTTTTTTTTAATTTCTTTTACTGTTTGCAATGTGGTCCAGTGAATTTGGAGAGTAGCTGTTTTTTGGGCGTGACTGAGGGGAGTATACCATAACAATAATGCAGTGGGGTGTTGCTACTGTTGTTGCAGTATTGTGGCACATCAGCAGGTGGGATGCATCTCTTCAACCTAGTAGCTGGCAGCTGCACTAAAGCAAAATATGTGCTCTTTACTCGGATGCCTGACTTCTCAGGCTATTACAAAATGCAAAGAATTTTCTTTCTTCCATTTATTCGATTCAGCCCTTTAGAAGAAGAGATGGGGTGCATTATCCAGCTCTGTGGTTCTGGGGGAATCAGAGTCTGGCACTCAGTAGGCAGGCATAAGGTAGGAAAGCAATACTATCTGTTACAAGACACATGCACAGACTCCTTCTCATACAGCACATACACCAACAGTAAACTGGAGGCTCATTAGTGCAGCTACTGCAATCACTGTGAGGAAAAGAACACACGTGTAAACCCATGCAGGCACTGCAAGACTATGCAGAGTCAGTAGAGGAAATATGCCATGAGAGAGAGTGCTTCCTGGCCTCACCATGGAAAACCAAGCAGGTTATATTGTGACAAGGTTATAACTTTGCCTTGAGTATTAGCTTTGTTTGTGCACTTGTGCCTACAGAATTCTGAATACACTAAATCCAGACAAATTATCCAACTTAACTAAATGCTTTTATTTCAAGTCCTACCTGATTTATTTCATTAAAAAAGGGAAATTATGATAAAAGTTGCCATCACTGACTGAAAAGCTGACATACAAAGTGAGCTGTAAGTACTAGATTGCTCCCTGCAGCAGCTGAAACAATTCTGCGCACTTCAGTTCATTCTGCGTTCATGAAGGTTAAACCTTTACATGCTTTAGCCTGATACTTACACACACGCACCTACAGATGCCTCTCACACAAAAAAGACAAAATATTCCACCACTGCCTCAGGCAATAAGCTGCTTCTAGTTTCTCAAAACCTATGCCTGGCCTTCACTGTTTTACTTGTCTTTCCTAGTCCCACAGAGTTCCTTTGGGCAACATTCAAAATTCTGCAAAAACCTTTTCTGTTTTACTGAAACTTGTAACACTGCAAGACAACTCTATTGGTTTCTAGATGGCTTCTAAAACAACATTTTAAAACCCCAGGCCAAGCAAAGAAGGGTCAGACGAAATTAGCTAGCTTACAGTCAGGTAGGCTTTAAGCGCTTCAGCCTTTTCAAGTTATAAGCTGTCCCTCTTATCCAATACAGGCAATAAATATTTGTGTGTGTGTGTGTGTGTGTGTGTGTGTGTGTGTGTGTGTGTGTGTGTGTGTGTGTGTGTGTGCGTGTGTATGTGTGTGTGTGTGTGTGTGTGTGTGTGTGTGTGTGTGTGTGTGTGTGCATCCATATCTATGCATATGCAGATATATAGACTTATTTATATGCATACATATACATATATATATATATATATATATATATATATATGAGAAAAACACCCAAACGATAAGCCCAGCGTAAATAATAGAAACAAATCCCAGTACGGAGCTCCAAATAATATACACTGTGTCCAAATAAAGGCAAAATTCAGTCTAAAGATAGTTCAATGCACATGCAAAAATCCAATGTGAAGTCCAAGCAGTATTTTGTAGTGTTCAATATGTTGTAAACCATCCGTTGGTCGTAGGACGACAGTCGGAAAACAATTTCAAGAAAAATAAAGTCACTAGCATAAAACCAAGCGTAGCTGTTCAAAGTACACCTTAATATTCCTCAGCAAATAGTGGTACATTCACGTAGCAGCAAAGCACATAGACCATGCGGTTCTATATTAAAATATAAACTCCTTTATTTTGGTAAGCGCTTTCGCGGTGTGACCCACCGCTTCCTCAGACAAAGACAAAATGATCGTTAAACACTTATATACATTACAAAAAACAAATTAACCTATCATTCTATTTTTTAAAAACAGAGTCTCACCTCATTAAAAACGCTGTAAGGGCAGGTAAATCCAGGTCCCTGTGTGGAACCGGAAATTACATCACATCCTGTATACCGGATGCCAAATGCATAGCCTGCATGTAAGACTAAGGTAATAGAAATACAAAGAATACGAAGGTCTATCCGTTCTGTTTGAATAAACCTCTACAACTACAGATACGACTTTGAATGCCATAAACCCAAACATCTACATTGATTGTAATAATAAATAGCGACATTGCAATGTAATGCATATATTAGAATTTAAAAAATAACAAAATAAAATAAAAAATTCCATATAACCAAATGTCAAAAAATATCCCAAATGACAGGTCATGCACTTCCATAGCTATTTGTAGCACACACACTGTTGGATTGAGCTATTTTGGAATATACTTGTTGTTAAATGGGTGATTGGACTGTTTACATACATCCATTACCAACAGTCTCACTAAATTTTACGTTATATAATGACGAATGATATTATTCTATATCTAAGGTGCATGATTTGGACAGATAGATTATGCAATGTATTCTTGTTTAACAATGTATTCTTGTTTAACAAATTGGAATACATTATAATGTATAAAACCAAGCTAGGCTAAACTGGACAAAAGCTATGTTCATCAAAATCTAAAATTATAGTATCTATAAGATGTTATCAAAATTAAATTGCATATATTCAATTGTGTAAATATATGCATTGCTAGATATTATAAATTCATGGTAATCATAAATGCTTAGCAACTAACTGAGTGGATACAATATCTAAATATTAAAATATTAAAATGCATCATTAAGTTAAAAACACATGTTGATACAAAGACAATAAAGGCTCTGGTTTCATGCACATTCAAAGTTAGAACAGAGTCTAATCTTGATAATATAAAAATTATGCAATGCATAGATGAGTGTGTATTGAATTTATAATGCCAAAGGTATGATAAATATACTAAACAAAAGGTAGTAAGTTTTCTATCTAACTAACAAGGTGTATATAGAACTAATAAATGCTAGTGAAATTGGACATATATAATACTGGTAGAAAGTGGTAAAAATGTATAATGACGAATTGACCGAAAGTTGTGGCAGGGAACGTAGTGTATAGATAGGATAAGGAATGAGAAACTACCACAGGGTACCTACATCCTATGAGATCGACTGAGATGTGAATAATTAACGTACAGAACTTAACGTAAGCTCCTACTTTTAAGGTGGGGTTTGAGTGAAACTGTATCATTGAGGCCCATACCCCTATGGGCCCCTAATCTGAGGATCCAGCGGAGTTCTGCGTTCTCTGTTCTGGTAGTGATGTTCCCTAAGCGTATTGTAGGTGTTTCTATGTGTAGTACCTGGAATACAAAAACATGATCCAGACCTAGGTTGAGCATGTGTCTGGCCAGTGCACTGCTGTTACCTTTTCTGTTCAGACAATAATAATGATCTCTAATGCGCTCCCTAAGTGTACGATTGGACTTCCCAATGTAATAGCAAAAACAGGTGTTACAATGAGCTACATAAACTATATTGCGGCTCGTGCAGGAGGCATTAACTCTCAAATCCCAGAGTCTGCCACTCTCCGGGTGTCTAAAGTAATGTGACTCATCCACATAGCAGCACTGTGGACAGGTACCACATCTAGATGTTCTTTCAAGGCCTGTTAGTAACGTTTTGGGAATGTTGCCATGACAGAGAGTTTGTTTTAGGTTGCACATGTTACTGAATGTAAACCTCGGACATGGTCCAACTATTGCTTTTGTATTCTCGTCACATAATAGAATATTCCAATTCTTAGACATCACATCTTTAAAAATATTAATGTTGTTGCTATAAGGTACAATTACATGCTCAAACTCCATACTATTGGTCATTCTAGGTCGAGTATGTTCATGTTCTGAAAAATAGGGTTGTGCTCTCTCACTCCTAAGCTCGTCCATGTTGGAATATGCCCCTCTTATTTCATTAGTGCTATAGCCCCTACCAACTAAGCCTGTTTGTAACACTTCCAATTCTTTCTTATATTGTGTGTACTGACTAGAAAGTCTAGATAAGCGCATCGCTTGTCCCTTAATCACATTCCTGAAAATCTCTGGATTATGCATACTATCTCTATACAAAAACGAAGGCTTATAGCATGCCTTTCTATGGACGCTTGTACTAAACTGTCCATGTGTCTGCTGTATCCGTACATCAAGGAAGTCCAATGTCTGCCTAGAGTATTTTAGAGTAAATCTAATAAAGTCAGTAGCTTCATTCAAATGAGAATGAAAGTCTAACAAACTCTGTATTGATCCTTGCCAAAGAAAAAAGAGATCATCAACAAATCGTTTGAAATATACTATTTCCTTGACATCTCTAATGTACCTTCCTTCGAATTCTGCCATAACCAAGTTGGCGTAGCTATTGGCACAGCTAGTGCCCATAGCTACGCCACTGGTTTGTCTATAGCAAGTATTGTTGAAAATAAATATGTTATTTTCCAAAACCATTTCAACCAGAAAACAAAGAAAATCTATCCTAGTTTGTGTAAATTCTGTTGTTTTAGCCAAAAAGGATTTGAGAAAGGCTAATCCTTGGGCATTAGGAATGCATGTGAAGAGCGAGACTACATCCATAGTTACTAGTATTATGTTCTCAGATGTAGATAGTTCATTAACTTTAGTATATAGGCTCTTCAGGAATTGTTCTGTATCACATAAGACTGGTGGATAATCCACAAGACACTTTTTGAGCTGACTGTCCAAGTATATAGACATGGGCTCCGTTAACCACCCTGCTCCAGAAACAATAGGTCTAAATTCTGGAGTATGGGGGTTCTTGTGGATTTTTGGTAGCCCATTTATTATGGGTATTAATGGGGACTCAACCTTAAAATAGGAAAAAAGATCTTCAGTAATGAGGCCTAAGTTCTTACTTTCTTCGAGAGCGTTAGCTATCCTATCCTGTATACTACAAACATCCTCAAAGGAAATTGCTTCATATGATCCACTTTCTAGTAGCTCTGTCATTTTTAAAAAATAATAGTCACTGTCTAACACAACGATAGGGCCTCCTTTATCTGCCGCCCTCACGATGATGTCTTTGTTCTGTCTCAATTTAAGGAGAGCCTGGTTCTCCTGCCGTGTTAGATTGTTCCTTGTAGGATGCGGACGTGTCAATTCATCATACAATTGGGCTTCAACCACTTTAATAAAGGTTTCAAGATTGGGTTGTGGATGTGGTGTAAAGACACTTTTCTTTCTGAAACCTATGGTGGAATTGGGGTCTAAAGTGTCCTGATTAGGACCATATATGGTTCTGAGTGAGACTCTCCGAATGAAAGAAGAGCTTGGCTGATGTCCATATTAGTTGTAGGTATAAAGGACAACCCCTTATTTAGAACGCTGACTTCATCGCTTGATAAGTTGTATTTAGATATGTTGTGGACCAAAGATGTCAGGTGATGATGTCTACCAGTATTATATGTCCAATTTCACTAGCATTTATTAGTTCTATATACACCTTGTTAGTTAGATAGAAAACTTACTAGCTTTTGTTTAGTATATTTATCATACCTTTGGCATTATAAATTCAATACACACTCATCTATGCATTGCATAATTTTTATATTATCAAGATTAGACTCTGTTCTAACTTTGAATGTGCATGAAACCAGAGCCTTTATTGTCTTTGTATCAACATGTGTTTTTAACTTAATGATGCATTTTAATATTTTAATATTTAGATATTGTATCCACTCAGTTAGTTGCTAAGCATTTATGATTACCATGAATTTATAATATCTAGCAATGCATATATTTACACAACTGAATATATGCAATTTAATTTTGATAACATCTTATAGATACTATAATTTTAGATTTTGATGAACATAGCTTTTGTCCAGTTTAGCCTAGCTTGGTTTTATACATTATAATGTATTCCAATTTGTTAAACAAGAATACATTGTTAAACAAGAATACATTGCATAATCTATCTGTCCAAATCATGCACCTTAGATATAGAATAATATCATTCGTCATTATATAACGTAAAATTTAGTGAGACTGTTGGTAATGGATGTATGTAAACAGTCCAATCACCCATTTAACAACAAGTATATTCCAAAATAGCTCAATCCAACAGTGTGTGTGCTACAAATAGCTATGGAAGTGCATGACCTGTCATTTGGGATATTTTTTGACATTTGGTTATATGGAATTTTTTATTTTATTTTGTTATTTTTTAAATTCTAATATATGCATTACATCGCAATGTCGCTATTTATTATTACAATCAATGTAGATGTTTGGGTTTATGGCATTCAAAGTCGTATCTGTAGTTGTAGAGGTTTATTCAAACAGAACGGATAGACCTTCGTATTCTTTGTATTTCTATTACCTTAGTCTTACATGCAGGCTATGCATTTGACATCCGATATGCAGGATGTGATGTAATT